>NC_083897.1:4501883-4804913 GCF_032452875.1 Bos javanicus
TTCATGATAAAAACCCTCCAGAAAGCAGCAATAGAAGGAACATACCTCAACATAATAAAAGCTATATATGACAAACCCACAGCAAACATTATCCTCAATGGTGAAACATTGAAAGGATTTCCCCTAAAGTCAGGAACAAGACAAGGGTGCCCACTCTCACCACTACTATTCAACAGTTTTGGAAGTTTTGGCCTCAGCAATCAGAGCAGAAAAAGAAATAAAATGAATCCAGATTAGAAAAGAAGAAGTAAAACTCTCACTGTTTGCAGATTATATGATCCTCTACATAGAAAACCCTAAAGACTCCACCAGAAAATTACTAGAGCTAATCAATGAATATAGTAAAGTTGCAGGATATAAAATTAACACACAGAAATCCCTTGCATTCCTATAGACTAACAATGATAAAACAGAAATTAAGGAAACAATTCCATTCACCATTTCAATGAAAAGAATAAAATACTTAGGAATATATCTACCTAAAGAAACAAAAGACCCATACATAGAAAGCTATAAAACACTGGTGAAAGAAATCAAAGAGGACACTAATAGATGGAGAAATATACCGAGTGCTTGGATTGGAAGAATCAATATAGTGAAAATGAGTATACTACCCAAAGCAATCTATAGATTCAGTGCAATCCCTATCAAGCTACCAATGATATTTTTCAGAGAACTAGAACAAATAATTTCACAATTTGTATGGAAATACAAAAAACTTTTAATAGCCAAAGAAATCTTGAGAAAGAAGGACAGAACTGAAGGAATGAACCTGCCTGACTTCAGGCTCTACTATGAAGCCACAGTCATCAAGACAGTATGGTACTGGTACAAAGACAGAAATATAGATTCATGGAAAAAAATAGAAAGCCCAGAGATAAATCCACGCACCTATGAACATCTTATCTTGACAAAGGAAGAAAGAATATACAATGGAGAAAAGATAATCTCTTTAACAAGTGGTGCTGGGAAAACTGGTCAACCACATGTAAAAGAATGAAACTAGAACACTTTCTAACACCATACACAAAAATAAACTCAAAATGGATTAAAGATCTAAATGTAAGACCAGAAACTATAAAACTCCTAGAGGAAAACATAGGCAAAACACTCTCTGACATAAATCACAGCAGGATCCTCTATGACCCACTTTTCAGAATATGGGAAATAAAAGCAAAAATAAACAAATGGGACCTAATTAAAATTAAAAGCTTCTGCACAACAAAGGAAACTCGAAGCAAGGTGAAAAGACAGCCTTCAGAATGGGAGAAAATAATAGCAAACAAAGCAACGGACAAAGAACTAATCTCAAAAATATACAAACAACTCCTGCAGCACATTTCCAGAAAAATAAAAGACCCAATCAAAAAGTGGGCCAAATAACTAAACAGACATTTCTCCAAAGAAGACATACAGATGGCTAACAAACACATGAAAAGATGCTCAACATCACTCATTATCAGAGAAATGCAAATCAAAACCACAATGAGGTACCATTTCATGCCAGTCAGAATGGCTGCTATCCAAAAGTCTACAATCAATAAATGCTGGAGACGGTGTGGAGAAAAGGGAACCCTCTTTCACTGTTGGTGAGAATGCAAACTACTACAGCCACTAGGGATAACAGTGTGGAGATTCCTTAAAAAACTGAAAATAGAACTGCCACATGACCCAGCAAACCCACTGCTGGGCATACACACTGAGGAAACCAGAATCAAAGAGACACGTGAACCCCAATGTTCATCACAGCATTATTTATAATAGCCAGGACATGGAAGCAACCTAGATGTCCATCAGCAGATGAATGGATAAGAAAGCTTATCCATATACAAAATGGAATATTATTCCGTCATTAAAAAGAATACATTTGAATCAGTTCTATGAGGTGGATGACTGGAGCCTATTATACAGAGTGAAGTAAGCCAGAAAGAAAAACACAAATACAGTATCAGTTCAGTTCAGTTCAGCAACTCAGTCGTGTCCGACTCTGCAACCCCATGAACTGCAGCACGCCAGGCCTCCCTGTCCATCATGAACTCCCGGAGTTCACTCAAACTCATGTCCATCAAGTTGGTGATGCCATCCAGCCATCTCATCCTCTGTCGTCCCCTTCTCCTCCTCCCCCAATCCCTCCCAGCATCAGAGTCTTTTCCAATGACTCAACTCTTCTCAGGAGGTGGCTAAACTACTGGAGTTTCAGCTTTAGCATCATTCCTTCCAAAGAACACCCAGGACTGATCTCCTTTAGAATGGACTGGTTGGATCTCCTTGCAGTCCAAGGGACTCTCAAGAGTCTTCTCCAACACCACAGTTCAAAAGCATCAATTCTTTGGCGCTCAGCTTTCTTCACAGTCCAACTCTCACATCCATACATGACCACAGGAAAAACCATAGCCTTGACTAGATGGACCTTTGTTGGCAAAGTAATGTCTCTGCTTTTGAATATGCTATCTAGGTTGGTCATAACTTTCCTTCCAAGGAGTAAGCGTCTTTTAATTTCATGGCTGCAATCACCATGTGTAGTGATTTTGGAGCCCAAAAAAATAAAGTCTGACACTGTATCCACTGTTTCCCCATCTATTTCCCATGAAGTGGTGGGACCAGATGCCATGATCTTTGTTTTCTGAATGTTGAGCTTTAAGCCAACTTTTTCACTCTCCTCTTTCACTTTCATCAAGAGGCTCTTTAGTTCCTCTTCACTTTCTGCCATAAGGGTGGTATCATCTGCGTATCTGAGGTTATTGATATTTCTCCTGGCAATCTTGATTCCAGCTTGTGCTTCTTCCAGCCCAGCATTTCTCATGATGTACTCTGCATATAAGTTAAATAAACACAGTGACAATATACAGCCTTGACGTACTCCTTTTCCTATTTGGAACCAGTCTGTTGTTGCATGTTCAGTTCTAACTGTTGCTTCCTGACCTGCATATAAGTTTCTCAAGAGGCAGGTCAGGTGCAGTATACTAACACATATATATGGAATTTAGAAAGAAGGTAACGATAACCCTGTATGCAAGACAGCAAGAGACACAGATGTATTGAACAGTCTTTTGGACTCTGTGGGAGAGGCCGAGGGTGGTATGATACGAGATATGAGAATGGCATTGAAACATGTAAAATATCGTATGTGAAACAAATCTTCAGGCCAGGTTTGATGCATGATACAGGGTGCTCGGGGCTGTTGCACTGGGATGACCCAGAGGGATGAGATGGGGAGGGAGGTGTGAGGGAGGTTCAGGATGGGGAACACATGTACACTCACAGAGGATTCAATTCAATGTATGGCAAAAACCAATACAATATTGTAAAGAAAAATAAATAAATTAATTAAAAAAAACATGTCATGGGGATGTAATATACAGCACAGGTATTGTAGTTAATATTATTGTATTACCTTGTATGGTGGCACAGGATAACTAAACTTATTGTTGTAATCCCTGCACAATGTATACAAATGATGCATCATGAGTTGTACACCTAAAACCAGTATAATATTATACAACTATACATCAATAACATTACAAATAAAAATAACAAAATTTTAAAAAGAAAATTAGAGATACCGAGGGAACGTTTCATGCAAAGATGGGCACAATAAAGGACAGAGATGGTAATGACCTAATAGAAGCAGAAGATATTAAGAAGAGGTGGCAAGAATACACGGAAGAACTAAACAAAAACGTTCTTCATGACCCAGATGAAGATGATGGTGTGATCACTCACCTCGAGCCAGGCATCCTGGAATGTGAAGTCAAGTGGGACTTAGGAAGCATCACTACAAACAAAGCTAGTGGAGGTGATGGAATTCCAGTTGAGCTATTTCAAATCCTGAAATATGATGCTGTGAAAGTGCTGCACTTATATGCCAGCAAATTTGGAAAACTCAGCAGTGGCCACAGGACTGGAAAAGGTCAGTTTTCATTCCAATCCCAAAGAAAAGCAATGCCAAAGAATGCTCAAACTACCGCACAATTGCTCTCATCTCACACGCTAGCAAAGTAATGCTCAAAATTCTCCAAGCCAGCCTTCAACAGTGCGTGAACCATGAACTTTCAACCAGAGATCAAATAGCCAATATCCATTGGATCATCAAAAAAGCAAGGGAGTTCCAGATAAACATCTATTTCTGCTTTAATGACTATGCCAAAGCCTTTGACTGTGTGGATCACAATAACTGTGGAAGATTGTTAAAGAGATGGGAATACCAGACCACCTGATCTGCTTCCTGGGAAATCTGTATGCAGATCAGGAAGCAACAGTTAGAACTGGACACGGAACAACAGACTGGTTTCAAATCGGGAAAGGAGTTTGTCAATGCTATATATTGTCACCCTGCTTATTTAACTTATACGCAGAGTACATCATGAGAAACATCGGGCTGGATGAAGCACAAGCTGGAATCAAGATTGCCAGGAGAAATATCAATAACCTCAGATATGCAGATGACACCACCCTTATGGCAGAAAGTGAAGAAGAAATAAAGAGCCTCTTGATGAAAGTGAAACAGGAGAGTGAAAAAGTTGGCTTAAAGCTCAACATTCAGAAAACTAAGATCATGGCATCTGGTCCCATCACTTCATGGCAAATAGATGGGGAAACAGTGGAGACGGTGGCAGACTTTATTTTGGGGGGGTCCAAAATCACTGCAGATGGCGATTGCAGCCATGAAATTAAAAGGCGCTTGTTCCTTGGAAGAAAAGTTATGACCAATCTAAACAGCATATTCAAAAGCAGAGACATTACTTTGCCAACAAAGGGTTGTCTAGTCAAAACTCTGGTTTTTCCAGTAGTCATGTAAGGACCTGAGAGTTGGATTATAAAAGCTGAGTGCAGAAGAATCAATGCTTTTGAACTGTGGTGTTGGAGAAGACTCTTGAGAGTCCCTTGGACTACAAGGAGATCCAAGCAGTCCATCCTAAAGGAAATCAGTCCTGAATATTCATTGGAAGGACTGATGCTGAAGCTGAAACTCCAATACTTTGGCCACCTGATGGGAAGAACTGACTCATTGGAAAAGACCCTGATGCTCAGAAAGATTGAAGGCAGGAGGTGACGGGAATGAAAGAGGATGAAATGGTTGGATGGCATCACCAACTCAATGGACATTAGTTTGAGTAAACTCCGGGAGTTGGCAATGGACAGGGAGGCCTGGCGTACTGCAGTCCATGGGATTGCAAAGTATCAAACACGACTGAGCAACTGAAGTGAACTGAACACATTCTCTTGTGCACGTGGAACATTCTCTACAAAACAAGTGTCAATAAATTTAAGAAAACTGAAATGGTATCAAGCATCTTTTCCAACTACAATGCTGTGAGACTAGAAATCAACTGCAAGGAAAAAAGCTTCAAAAAAACACAAGTACATGGAGGCTAGACAAAATGCTACCAAACAGTGAATGAGTCATTGAAGAAATCAAAGATGAAAAACAAACAAACAAACAAACAAACCCGGCAACAAACAAAAATGAAAACACAATAATCCAAAATCTATGGGATGTACTAAAAGCAGTTTTCAGAGGGAGGTTTGTAGTAATTCAAGCTTTCCTCAGGAAATAAGAAAAATCTCACATAAGCAACCTAACTGCACACCTAAAGGAACTAGAAAAAAGAGAACTAACAAAACCCAAAGTTAGTACAAGGGAGAAATCACAAAAATCAGAGAAGAAATAAATGAAATATATTTTAAAATATATAAAATAGCAATGCAAATAAGAGTTGATTCTTTGAAAAAGTAAATAAAATATATAAATCTTTAGCCAGACTCATCAAGAAAAAGAGGGTCCAAATCGATAAAATCAGAAATGAAAAAGAAGTTACAATCAACACCACAGAAATACAAAGGATCATAAGAGACTACTATGAACAATTAATTAGACATCAATAAAATGGATAACCTAGAAGAAATTAACAGATTTCTAGAAATGTACAGTCTACCAAGACTGAAGCAAGAAGAAATAGAAAATTTGAACAGATCAATTACTAGTAATGAAACTGAATGGGAAAATTAAAAAGGATGTATTTATTTTACAGCAGCAGGAATACAGCCAATATCTTATAATAACTTTAAATGAAGAATAATCTATAAAAATTTTCAGTCAGTATGTTGCACATCTGAAACTAATAGAATATTTGAAATCAACTACACCTCAATAAAACAGACATCACTAATCACAAGAGAAATGCAAACCAAAACTACAATGAGATATCACCTCACACATGTCAGAATGGCTATCATCAAAAAGACTACAAATAACAAATGATGGTAAGCTTGTGGAGAAAAGAGAACACTTGCACACTGTTGGTGGGAATGTAAGTTGGTGCAGCCACTGCAGAAAAGAGTATGGAGGTTTCTCAAAAACTTAAAAACTGAACTACCATAAGACCCCGAAATTTCAATCCCAGGTATATATTTAAAAAAAAGAAAAACTAATCCCAAAAGATACATGCACCCCAATGTTCATACCAGCATTATTCACAATAGCCAAGATATGGAAGGAACGTTAAGTGTCCATCAACATAGGCATGGATAAAGAAGATATGGTATATACATACAACAGAATACTACTCAACATTAAAAAGAATGAAATTTTGCCATCTGCAACAACATGGATGGACTTGGAGGGTATTATGTTCAGTGAAATAAATAAGTAGGACAGAGAAAGGCAGATAGTGTATGATGCCACTTATATGTGGAATCTAAAAATGAAAACAAACTATTGAATATAACCAAAAAAGAAGCCTCACAGATATAGACAATAACCTAGTGGTTATCCGTGAGGAGAGACAAGAGAGAGGGACAAGATAGGGGTAGTGGATTAACAAGTACAAACTACTATGTATAAAATAAATAAGCTACAAGGATACATTGTACAGCACAGGGAATACAGCCAATATTTCATAAGAACTATAGTGGAGTACAACCTTTAAAAATTGTGAATCACTATGTTGTACACCTAAAACATATAATATTGTGTATCAACTACTCCTCAATTTTTTAAAAAAGATAACTTTAAAGTCTCCACCAAAAATCTATTAGAACTAATAAATGAATTCAGTACAGTTTCAGGATTCAAGATTAATATATAGAAATGTCTTTCTTTTCTATACACTTAATAATAAGCTATCAGAGAAAGCAAGAAAACAATCCCATTTAAAATAGCATTAAAAAGAATAAAATTTGAAATAGCATTAAAAAGAATACCTAAGAATAATCTTAACCAAGGAGGTTTGGTTTCACCAAAGGAAGTGAAATAAGCTTTCATCAAGTGAAAGACCTATACTCTGAAAACTATAAAACACTGCTGAAGGAATTTAAAAATTATACAAAGAAATGGAAAGATAATCTATGTTCTTGGATTGGAAGAATTAATATCACTAAAATATCCATACAACCCAAAGCAATCTACAGATTTAATGCAAGCTCTATCAAAATACATGACAGGGAAAGAAATAAAAAAAAAAAGAGGGGCTATGTGTATATAGCTCATTCGTTTTGCTGTACTGGAGAAACCAATACAACACTGTAAAGCAATTATACTCCAATAAAAATTAATTAAAAAAAAAAAAACTAAAAGAACCTACAAAAAAGTGAAATATATGACATTGTTTACCCAACAATAAATTCACCCAAAGAATAAATAATCCTGAAATTTACGTGAAACCACAAAAGACCAAAGTAATCTTGAGGAAAAAAAAATAAAAAACAAAGCTAGAGGTTTCACACTCCCTGGCTTCAGACTATACCACAAAGCTATAGTCATCAATGCACTTCCCTGGCAGTCCAGTGGTTAAGACACCTGATACCGCCCTTTCACTACAGGGGGCTTGGGTTCGATCCCTGGTCAGAGAAGATTCTGAATGCCATCAGTTCAGTTCAGTTCTTCCAGCCCAGCGTTTCTCATGATGTACTATGCATATAGGTTAAATAAGCAGGGTGACAATATACAGCCTTGACATACTCCTTTTCCAGCCATGGGGTGTAGCAAAAAAAAAAAAAAAACACAAAAAAACTCAATATGGTACTGGCATTAAGAACAGACACATGGATCACTAGAACAGACGAGAAAGTCCAGAAATAAACCCAAGTACTTATCGTCCATCTATGACAAAGCAAGTAAGAATATACAACAGAGAAAACAGTCTCTTTAATAAGTGGTACTAGGAATACTGGACAGCTGCATGTCAAAGAAATTAGAACATTTTCTCACAGAACATTAAAAAATAAGCCCAAAATGGATTAATGACCTAAATGTAAGACTGCTAAGTCACTTCAGTTGTGTCCAACTCTGGACAACCTCATAGACGGCAGCCCACCAGGCACCCCCGTCCCTGGGATTCTCCAGGTAAGAACACTGGAGTGGGTTGCCATTTCCTTCTCCAGTGCATGAAAGTGAAAAGTGAAAGTGAAGTCGCTCAGTCATGTCCAACTCTTAGTGACCCCATGGACTGCAGCCTACTAGGCTCCTCTGTCCATGGGATCTTCCAGGCAAGAGTACTGGAGTGGGGTGCCATCGCCTTCTCCATAAGGCAATGTAAGACTAGATACTATAAAACTCCTAGAGGAAAACAGGCAGAACACTCTTTGACATGAATCACAGCAATACTTTTTGGGATCTGTCTCCTAAGACAAAAAAATAAAAGCAAAAACAAGCAAATGAGACCTAATTGAACTTAAAAGCTTTTGCACAGCAAAGGAAACCATATACAAAACAAAAGAACAACCTACTGGATCAGAGAAAATTTTTGCAAAGGATATTACTGACAAGGACTTAATATCCAATATTTATAAAAACAAGTCGGGCTTCTTTCATAGCTCAGTTGGTAAAGAATCCGCCTGCAATGCAGGCGACCCTGGTTCTACTCCTGGGTTGGGAAGATCGGCTGGAGAAGGGATAGGCTACCCACTTCAGTATTCTTGGGCTTCCCTTGTGTGGCTCAGCTGGTAAAGAATCCACCTGCAATGCAGAAGACCTGGGTTCGAGCCCTGGATTGGGAAGATCCCCTGTAGAAGGCAAAGGCTACCCACTCTAGTATTCTGGCCTGGAGAATTCCATGGACTGTATAGCCCATGGGGTCACAGAGTTGGACACGACTGAGTGACTTTCACTCCACTTCATACAACTCAGTATCAAAAAATGAAGAACCTAATGCAAAAATGGGCAGAAGACCTGAACAGACATTTTGCCAAAGAAGATACACAGATGGCCAACAGACATATGAAAAAATATGCTCAACACTGTTAATCATCAGAGAAACGCAAATCAAGACCATAATGAGATCACCTCATACCTGTCAAATGGCTATCATCAAAAGGATAACAAATGTTGGCAAGGATGTGGAGAAAAGGGAATCCTACACTGTGGGAATGTAAACTGGTGCAGCCATTATGGAAAACAGTATGGAGGTTTCTCCAAAAAACTAAAAATAGAACTATCCTACGATCCAGCAATTCCACTCTTGGGTAAATATCAAAGAAAATGAAAACAGTAATTCAAAATGATATTTGCACCTCAATGTTCACAGCAGCATTATTTACAACAGCCAAAATATGAAAGCAACCTAAGTGCCCAGTAACAGATACATGGATAAAGAAGATGTGGTATATATATACAATGGAATACTTCTCAGTCATACAAATGAATGAAATTATGCTATTTGTAACAATGTGGATGGACCTAGAGAGTATTATGTTTAGTGAAATAAGTCAGACACAGAAAGACACTGTATGATTTCACTTACATGTGGAATCTAATAAATGAAACAAATGAACAAATGTAACTAAACAGAGACAAAATTATACACACAGAGAAAAAAAAAAACAGGTGGTTGTCTGAAAGGAGGGGTGGGGGGAGGAGAGAAATAGGTGAAGGAGATTAAGAGGTAAAAACTTCCAGTTGAAAAATAAATGAATAACTGGTATGAAATGTACAGTGTGGGGAATATAGTCAATAATTATAGAATATATTTTATGGTGACAGACTCATGGTGACCATTTTTACATGTATAGAGATAATGAATCACTATGTTGTACAACATCAGGAAGTTCACGGTTCATGTATTGCTGAAGCCTGGCTTGGAGAATTTTGAGCATTACTTTACTAGCGTGTGAGATGAGTGCAATTGTGCAGTAGTTTGGGCATTCTTTGGCATTCCCTTTCTTTGGGATTGGAATGAAAACTGACCTTTTCCAGTCCTGTGGCCACTGCTGAGTTTTCCAAATTTGCTGTCATATTGAGTGCAGCACTTTCACAGCATCATCTTTCAGGATTTGGAATAGCCAATTGCACTCATCTCACACGCTAGTAAAGTAATGCTCAAAATTCTCCAAGCCAGGCTTCAGCAATATGTGAACCGTGAAATTCTTGATGTTCAAGCTGGTTTTAGAAAAGGCAGAGGAACCAGAGATCAAATTGCCAACATCCGCTGGATCGTGTAAAAAGCAAGAGAGTTCAAAAAAAACATCTATTTCTGCTTTATTGACTATGCCAAAGCCATTGACTGTGTGGATCACAATAAACCGTGGAAAATTCTGAAAGAGATGGGAATACCAGAACACCTGATCTGCCTCTTGAGAAATTTGTATGCAGGTCAGGAAGCAACAGTTAGAACTGGACATGGAACAACAGACTGGTTCCAAATAGGAAAAGGAGTACGTCGAGGCTGTATATTGTCACCCTGTTTATTTAACTTATATGCAGAGTACATCATGAGAAACGCTGGACTGGAAGAAACACAGCTGGAATCAAGATTGCCGAGAGAAATATCAATAACCTCAGATATGCAGATGACACCACCCTTATGGCAGAAAGTGAAGAGGAACTAAAAAGCCTCTTGATGAAAGTGAAAGTGGAGAGTGAAAAAGTTGGCTTAAAGCTCAACATTCAGAAAACGAAGATCATGACATCCGGTCCCACCACTTCATGGGAAATAGATGGGGAAACAGTGGATACAGTGTCAGACTTTATTTTTCTGGGCTCCAAAATCACGACAGATGGTGACTGCAGCCATGAAATTAAAAGACACTTACTCCTTGGAAGGAAAGTTATGACCAACCTAGATAGCATATTCAAAAGCAGAGACATTACTTTGCCAACAAAGGTCCGTCTAGTCAAGGCTATGGTTTTTCCTGTGGTCATGTATGGATGTGAGAGTTGGACTGTGAAGAAGGCTGAGCACCGAAGAATTGATGCTTTTGAACTGTGGTGTTGGAGAAGACTCTTGAGACTCCCTTGGACTGCAAGGAGATCCAACCAGTCCATTCAGAAGGAGATCAGCCCTGGGATTTCTTTGGAAGGAATGATGCTAAAGCTCAAACTCCAGTACTTTGGCCACCTGATGTGAAGAGTTGACTCATTGGAAAAGACTCTGACGCTGGGAGGGATTGGGGGCAGGAGGAGAAGGGGACGACAGAGGATGAGATGGCTGGATGGCATCACTGACTTGTTGGATGTGAGTCTGAGTGAACTCTGGGAGTTGGTGATGGACAGGGAGGCCTGGCGTGCTGCGATTCATGGGGTCGCAAAGAGTCGGACACGACTGAGCGACTGATCTGATCTGATCTGATGTTGTAGAACAGGAACTAACATATTGTTGTAGGTCAATTATACTTCAAAAGGAAACAAACTAAAAAAAGAGAGATTAGATTGGTGGTTACCGGAGGGAGTCAGGTGGGGGAACTGGGTGAAGGCAGTCAAAAGGTATAAATGAGATATAGGCAGTTCTAGACACCCAAATCAAGGGGCATCTTGAGTTTGACACTTGAGAAAGGGAGAAATTGGGCTGATTCTTAGAATTATCACACAGCAAAAGCCAACCGAACTTGGAGTAATCAAACTGAACAGAAAATACTGAGCCAAAGTTGATGCTATTTACCATCCCTTCTCATTAAATCATCTACCACCATGGAGGTTTCCATGATATGGTTTGCCTACAGCCTCTCCAATCAGTCCTTCTCTGTCTCTTGCAAACTTCTGTCACTCTTTCAATATTGCCTAGCTCAGTGAGTATACCACCCGCCATTCAGTTGGGCAAATCAGAAATTCAGATCTTTTTCTTAATCATTTCCTTTTACTCCTATGTCCAAACTACCATGAATTGCCATCAATTTTACCTTATAAATACCTCTTTAATCTCTTCACTTCTATTACCACTACCTGGACCAACACACCATCACCTCTGGCCTTGCCTATTGAACAGCCACATCCCTGCTGTGTGGATCTTGGGCAAGTCTCTTCACGTCTCTGGGCTTCAGTTTTTTAACAGGTGAAGCGGGGATAAAAAACAGTAGCTACCACATTCACATAGGGTTGTGAAGATTCGATGACAATCTGTAGAAAACCCTTTAGGGCAAGTGCATAACACAGTAAGTGCAATGTAAATGATAGCTTTTAAAATTTTACCTGCATTCACAGACACTCAGCAATCCATTCATTCTCCACCCTGTAGCTTGCTTTAGGTACAATTCTACCTCAGGCACAAACTTTAAGGATAACTAAAAATTCAGTAATTAAGATAAAGGATCTTTTAATGCAGTATTCCCTGGTGGCTCAGAGGGTAAAGCGTCTGCCTGCAATGCAGGAGACCTGGGGTCGATCCCTGGGTCAGGAAGATCCCCTGGAGAAGGAAATGGCAACCCACTCCAGTACTCTTGCCTGGAAAATCCCATGGACAGAGAAGCCTGGTAGACTACAGTCCATGGGATCGCAAAGAGTCGGACACGACTGAGCGACTTCACTTTCACTTTTCTTTCAGTGTAGTATTTGGGCTTCCCTGGTGGCTCAGCTGGTGAAGCATCCTCTTGCAATGCGGGAGACGTGGGTTCGATCCCTGGGTTGGGAAGATTCCCTGGAGATTGGAACTGCTACCCACTCCAGTATTCTGGCCTAGAGAATTCCATGGACTATACAGTCCATGGGGTCCCAAAGAGTCTGACACGACTGAGTGACTTTCACTTTCACGTTCAATGTAGTCTTTACGTTAATGCAAATATAATCCATGAATAACTGATGACGAATATTTCAAATCAAAGTAGAATCCAACCGCGCACGTACTCCACCATGCCTCAGGCGACTCATTTGTTAACTGTGGGCCGACAGTTTCCCCACGTGACTTATTCAAACTCCCCACCGTAATACTGCCTCGATCCCCACCGGGCAGAGGAGCCCCCGCCCCCGCCCCAGGCCCCGGGGGGTTTTCAACTCCGGAGCTGAGGACAGGGACCCGCTCGCCTCAGCCGACGCCCCCAGAGCTGCCCGCTTACTGCATGGCCGCATCGAGATACGGAGTGCGGTGGAAAACTCCCTCCAGCTCCCGCAGCTGCTCCAGCGTGAAGGTGTGCCGGGAGACTCGGTGGCGCCTGTCTGCCGCCTTCCGAACCTCGACGGCGGCTCCCGGGCGCTGCTCCTCCCCGCCCTTCTCTCCGTCTTCGCCGCCGCCCGCGCCCGCCTCAGCCTCTACCTCAGCCTTGGCCTCGCGGCTTTCCCCATCCGGGGGGCCCGCATCTCCCGCGCCCACATCGCCGCCTTCCTTTTCTTCTCCTTCTTCATATCCCGCCTCTTTCCCCTCCGCGGCTGCTCCCTGCTCAGGTTCGGACTGAGCCTTCGGCTCCTCTCCCCTCTCTCCAGGAAGCGAGACCTTCGCGGGCTCGGCCTCTGCAAGACAAGAAACCCAAAGCCAAAGATCAGGCCGTCGAGCGAGCCCGCTGAGGAAGAGGCAGGAACCCGCCGCGTCTGAGGAGGAATCCTCCCGCTCGCCCCTCCCTAGGGAAATTCGTTTCCAGGAACCCTGTGAACCGAGCGCCCAGCCTGCCACTGACCGTGAGCTTCTTCCCGATTCTCCTTGACCCCCAGCCTGAGGAAGCCCGCGACGGCCGCGTCGGTGTTGGCATCGGCATTGTGGCCACGCTGCGGCTGAGGCTTCATGTTCCGACCGCTGTCGAGGAGGCTGTGCCTGCAGCGGAGGCTGTCCTGGATCTCCCGAGACCCCGGCTCTGGACTCAGGGCTAGAAGCGGCGGCCCGCGATGTGGCACCGTTAGGGCTACTCTGGCGTCGGGTCAGGACTAGAGTCCGGATACACGCTCCCTGGGGGTTTATCATCGGTTGCTGGGGGTTGGGTCAGCTGAGGTGTGCATGCGGCAGGAGCTGGGCTGTCCTGGGGGCCGGGGCGGGGTGGGCAGGAGGTGCGGGGGCGGGGGAGACTCCAGGTGCGCACCACGGGGGGCGCTGGTAGGGAGCGTGAGTGAGAGCAGAACTCAGGCAAACTTAGTTGCAACTTAGCTGACCAAGGACTGCGCACTTGGTCTGGCGTCTTCCCAGACCAAGGGCCTGTGCCTGATTTGTGGACGGGAAAAGCAGGCCCTCACCCTAGCTCCGTAGACCTTGGAGAAACGTTTGGGGACTATCTCCTGGCTCAGCCCGCCATATCCAGCAGCCAGTACTAAGTAAGGAGAAGCAATCAAACTAATACGTTCACCCCTTGGTGTCGCCGGGGATTGGTTCCAGGACCCTCAGGGGATACAAAAATCTGCGAATGCTCAAGTTCCAAAGCGGGCCCTCCGCATCTGCGGATGTGAAACCCACAGATATGGAGGGCCATCTGTTTGTTTACAGGAAAATAAACCCCGTGTATAATTGGACCAGCTAGGCCTTTGCTTGCTCTGAGTTTTTGCAGTGAGGCTGAAGTCCGAGTCTGCCATACAAAACAAAACCCAGCCCACCCCCTTAAGAAAGGCCGTTAGCCTATTTTAGTAACGAATCCACATCAAATTGCAAGTGTAGAAACTTGCACAGTGTTTAGAACACTCAAGAATGCTTATGGGGTACAGAGAGAGCCCCTTCCTTTTGTTTTTGCCTTTGTTGCAACTATGTATTGAGCTACATCTTTATAAACAGTTCCTATTCCTTCTGGCTGTAAATGCTCTATAGAGGTATACATGTCTCCTGTGGTGAACCCCTGTGGACATGGCTGAATTACCTGGTTTCTTGTAGCTGCCCCCCACCCCCTTATCTCCCCTCATCATGTTTTCTAGAAACCTTCCTGAGCCCTTGCTGAAGAATAAATACATTTTATTTATTGTCAAATAAGAGAGAGCCAGGCCAGATTGCAGGCTCTATGATTTTTCCTTGAAGAAGTGTTTTATGGATGCCCCAAGACTTGTTGCCTGGAGAATCCCAGGGACGGTGGAGCCTGATTGGGTGCCGTCTATGGGGTCGGACAGAGTCGGACACGACTGAAACGACTTAGCAGCAAATGTATCATGGGACCGGGTCATCTCACCTACAGTGCCTAAGGCATAATGCCTTCTGCTTCAAGTTTCTGGAGAGTGGGTAAGAAATTAACTAAAAAAGGGTTTGGTGACCAATTCTTTTTCAAAAAGATGGTAAGAGATGGCAGTCTGATACCTCTTCCTGATTTTAACCAAGACGTTTCCTCCTCATGTTGGCCCTGATTGAGTTCATCAGGCCTCTGCTTCGCTTGGCTTGATAGCCTATGCACAATTTTGGCTTAATATTAGTTATCTCATGAGAGACCTATTAGAGTTTTCATCATGATTTGCATTAGACTGCCTGAGAATTCTATGACAGCTCAGGAAGTGTGTCCCTTCACAGCTCAGATTTCCACAGTGAATGTGTGTTTTCCCAACTGTAGTAACCCATGTGACCCTTGACAAACGTTGCCTTACTTTGGCATCAGGCCATGGTAGTGTTTTTCTTTAAATTTTACTTAACTTCACACTTTTAAAACCTTAAATACTGAATGGAGCCTCAAGTAATAACCACAAATCATGGTTTGATGCATTAGGTTTATGGGAGTGAGGGGCCCTGGATCCCGATTGTTGGCATCTAAATCCTGGCTGTGCTAACCATTTGCTAGCTGGCTAAACTGTTAGGTTTACTTATTCTCACTTAATCTTGGTCTCTACATCTGTGAAATGAGGACAGCAATAGGAACTACGTCACCAGGGTATTGTGAGAATTAACTGAGATGATAAAGACAAAACACTAGCAATGGCCATACTATGCTGTCCTACGTTTCTTACTTTAGTCAATTGTGTGGTTTATTTATTTATTCACAGTTCAGTTCAGTTCAGTTGCTCAGTCATGTCTGACTCTGTGACCCCATGAATCGCAGCACGCCAGACCTCCCTGTCCATCACCAACTCCTGGAGTTCCCTCAGACTCACATCCATAGAGTCAGTGATGCATCCAGCCATCTCATCCTCTGTTGTCCCCTTCTCCTCCTGCCTCCAATCCCTCCCAATATCAGAGTCTTTTCCAGTGAGTCAACTCTTCGCATCAGGTGGCCAAAGTACTGGAGTTTCAGCTTTAGCATCATTCCTTCCATAGAACACCCAGGGCTGATCTCCTTTAGAATGGACTGGTTGGATCTCCTTGCAGTCCAAGGGACTCTCAAGAGTCTTCTCCAACACCACAGTTCAAAAGCATCAATTCTTTGGCACTCAGCTTTCTTCACAGTCCAACTCTCACATCCATACATGACCACAGGAAAAACCATAGCCTTGACTAGACGGACCTTTATAGGCAAAGTAATGTCTCTGCTTTTGAATATGCTATCTAGGTTGGTCATAACTTTTCTTCCAAGGAGTAAGCGTCTTTTAATTTCATGGCTGCAGTCACCATCTGTCGTGATTTTGGAGCCCAGAAAAATAAAGTCTGACACTGTTTCCCCATCTATTTCCCATGAATTGATAGGACCAGATGCCATGATCTTTGTTTTCTGAATGTTGAGCTTTAAGCCAACTTTTTCATTCTCCTATTTTAGTTTCATCAAGAGGCTTTTTAGTTCCTCTTCACTTTCTGCCATAAGGGTGGTGTCATCTGCATATCTGAGGTTATTGATATTTCTCCTGGCAATCTTGATTCCAGCTTGTGCTTCTTCCAGCCCAGCATTTCTCATGATGTACTCTGCATATAAGTTAAATAAGCAGGGTGACAATACACAGCCTTGACGTACTCCTTTTCCTATTTGGAACCAGTCTGTTGTCCCATGTCCAGTTCTAACTGTTGTTTCCTGACCTGCACGCAGATTTCTCAAGAGGCAGGTCAGGTGGTCTGGTATTCCCATCACTTTCAGAATATTCCACAGTTTGTTGTGATCCACACAAAGTTATTGGCATAGTCAATAAAGCTGAAGTAGATGTTTTTCTGGAACTCTCTTGCTTTTTCAATGATCCAACGGATGTTGGCAATTTGATCTCTGGTTCCTCTGCCTTTTCTACATCCATCTTGAACATCTGGCAGTTCATGGTTCACATACTGTTGAAGCCTGGCTTGGAGAATTTTGAGCATTACACTACTAGTGTGTGAGATGAGTGCAACTGTGTGGTAGTTTGAGCATTCTTTGACATTGCCTTTCTTTGTGATTGGAATTAAAACTGACCCTTTCCTATCCTGTGGCCACTGCTGAGTTTTCCAAATTTGCTGGCATATTGAGTGCAGCACTTTCACAGCATCATCTTTTAGGATTTGAAATATCTCAACTGGAATTCCATCACCTCTACTAGCTTTGTTCGTAGTGATGTTTCCTAAGGCCCACTTGACTTCACATTCCAGGATGTCTGGCTCTAGGTGACTGCACACCATCATGGTTATCTGGATCATCAACATCGTTTTTGTATAGTTCTGTGTATTCTTGCCACCTTTTCTTTGTAGGTAGTCTCATGAAAAAAAGGAGGGACTCTTCATTAAAGACATTTGCTTTGCAATTACCCTAGGAGAGCAATCTATTTCTGATAGTTTTGCTTCAGGACCCAGTATTTTCACCTATAATTTTGGTTTTGCATTTTTTTGAACAGTTGGCAATCATAGTTAAATTCATTGTGTATTTGCTAGAATTATTACCAGATACTATAAAAATATTGCACTGTTCATCCTCTCTCTCCCTCCCTCCCCTACCTATTATTTAAGATCTCACTCCAAACATAAATATACTCTAAATATTAAGGATGCTAAAATCCCACAGCCCCATCTAGTTTTCTCTATCTTGGCTAAGCCACGTATCTTGTGCTCAACCTTGTTGGCTCCATTTAATCACTTCCCTATTACTCCTCAATGCATATTGGCTTCTGCCTCCATCATGCTATTAAAAGTGTTCTTAAAATCATCAATGATTTTCAGGTCCTTAAATTCAATTGAAACTTTCTGTCCTTATTTTACACAATCTCCAACATTACTGAAGAGTCTAAATAACTCCCTCATTTTGGGATCATTGATTGTTTTTTATTTACATTTGCCTCATGAAAACTCACACTCCCGACTTCCCTCATTTTACCTCTCCAGTTATGACAACACTGTCTCCTTTGTTCAGTTCAGTTCAGTGGCTCAGTCGTGTCCAACTCTTTGTGACCTCATGAACCGCAGCTCACCAGGACTCCCTGTCTATCACCAACTCCTGCAGTCCACCCAAATCATGTCCATTGAGTCGGTGACACCCTCCAACCATCTCATCCTCTGTCGTCCCCTTCTCCTCCTGCATTCAATCTTTCCCAGCATCAGGGTCTTTTCCAGTGAGTCACTTCTTCGCATCAGGTGGCCAAAGTATTGGAGTTTCAGCTTCAGTATCAGTCCTTCCAATGAATATTCAGGGTTGATTTCATTTAGGATTGACTGGTTTGATCTTGCAGTCCAAGGGAATCTCAAGAGTCTTCTCCAACACCACAGTTCAAAAGCATCAATTCTTTGGCACTCAGCTTTCTTTATAGTCCAACTCTCACATTCATACATGACTACTGGAAAAACCATAGTTTTGATTGGATGGACATTTGTTGGCAAAGTAATGTCTCTGCTTTTTAATATGCTGTCTAGGTTGGTCATAACTTTTCTTCCAAGGAGCAAGCATCTTTTAATTTCATTGCTGCAGTCACCATCTGCAGTGATTTTGGAGCCCAAGAAAATAGTCTCTCCCTATTTCCATTGTTTCCCTATTTATTTGACATGAAGTGATGGGACTGAATGCCATGATCTTGGTTTTAAGAATGTTGAGTTTTAAGACAGCTTTTTCACTCTCTTCTTTCACTTTCATCAAGAGGCTCTTCAGTTCCTCTTCTCTTTCTGCCATAATGATGGTGTCATCTGCATAGTTGGGGTTATTTATATTTCTTCCAGCAATCTTGATTTCATCTGTGCTTCATCCAGCCCAGAATTTCACACGATGTACTCTGCATATGAGTTTAGTAAGCATGGTGACAATATACAGCCTTGATGTATTCCTTTCCCAATTTGGAACAAGTTCACTGTTCCATGTCCGGTTCTAACTGTTGCCTCTTGACCTGTGTACAGACTTCTCAGGAGGCAGGTAAGGTGGTCTGGTATTCCCATCTCTTTAAGAATGTTCCACAGTTTGTTATGATCCATACAATCAAAAGCTTTAGCATAGTCAATAAAACAGAAGTAGATGTTTTTCTGGAACTCTTTTGCTTTTTCTATGATCCAACGGATGTCTGGTTGTGCTGCCTTTTCTAAATCCAGCTTGAACATCTGGAAGTTCTTTGTTCATGTACTGTTGAAGCCTCGCTTGGAGAATTTTGAGCATCACTTTGAGATCATGGGAGATGAGTACAATTGTGTGGTAGTTTGAACATTCTTTGGCGTTGCCTTTCTTTGGGATTGGAATGAAAACTTACCTTCTCCAGTCCTGTGGCCACTGCTGAGTCACCCAAATTTGCTGACATATTGAGTGCAGCACTTTTACAACATCATCTTTTAGGATTTGAAATAGCTCAACTGGAATTCCATCACCTCCACTAGCTTTGTTCATAATGATGTTTCCTAAGGCCCATTTGACTTTGCACTCCAGGATGTCTGGCTCTAGGTGAGTGGTCATACCATCGTGGTTATCTGAGCCATTAACATTTTTTATATAGTTCTGCGTATTCTCACCAGCTCTTCTTAATATCTGCTGCTTCTTTTAGGTCCATATCAGTTCTGTCCTTTATTGTGCCCATTTTTACATGATGTATTCCCTTGGTATCTCTAATTTTCTTGAAGAGATCTCTAGTCTTTTCCATTCTATTGTTTTCCTCTATTTCTTTGCACTGATCACTTAGAAAGGCTTTCTTATCTCTCCTTGCTATTCTTTCGAATTCTGAACACAGATGGGTATATCTTTCCTTTTTTCCTTGCCTTTAGTTTCTCTTCTTTTCTCAGCTATTTGTAAGGCCTCATCAGACAACCGTTTTCCTTTTTACATTTCTTTTTCTTGGGGAGGGTCTTGATCATTGCCTCTTGTACAATGTCATGAACCTCTGTCCATAGTTCTTCAGGCACTCTGTCTGTCAGATCTGATCCCTGGAATCTATTTGTCACTTCCACTGTATAATCATAAGGGATTTGATTTAGGTAATACCTGGCTGGATGGCATCACTGACTCGATGGACATGAGTTTGGGTGAACTCCAGGAGTTGGTGATGGACAGGGAGGCCTGGCGTGCTGTGATTCATGGGGTTGCAAAGAGTCAGACACGATTGAGCAACTGAACTGAATGGTTAGTATTTTTCCCTACTTTCTTCAATTTAAGTTTGAGTTTTGCAATAAGGAGTTCATGATCTGAGCCACAGTCAACTCCTGGTCTTGTTTTTTGCTGACTATATAGAGCTTCTCCATCTTTGGCTGCAAAGAATATAATCAATCTGATTTCCATTACTGACCATCTGGTGATGTCCATGTGTAGTCATCTCTTGTGTTGTTGGAAGAGGGTGTTTGCTATGACCAGTGCGTTCTCTTGGCAAAACGCTGTTAGCCTTTGCCCTGCTTCATTCTGTACCCCAAGGCCAAATTTGCCTGTTACTCCAGGTGTCTCTTGACTTCCTACTTTTCCAGTCCAGTTCCCTATGATGAAAAGGACATCTGTTTTTGGTGTTAGTTCTAGAAGGTCTTGTAGGTCTTCATAGAACTGTTCAACTTCAGCTTCTTCAGCATTATTGGTTGGAGTATAGATTTGCATTACTGTGATATTGAAATGTTTGCCTTAGAAATGAACAGAGATCATTCTGTTGTTTTTGAGATTGCACCCAAGTACTGTATTTCAGATTCTTTTGTTGACTATGAGGGTTACTCCATTTCTTTGAAGGGATTCTTGCCCAGTAGTAGATATAATGACCATCTGAATTAAATTCACCCATTCAAGTCCATTTTAGTTCACCGATTCCTAAAATGTCGATGTTCACTCTTGCCATCTGCTGTTTGACCACTTCCAATTTACCTTGATTCATGGACCTGACATTCCAGGTTCCTATGCAGTATTGTTCTTTAAAGTATCAGACTTTACTTCCATCACCAGTCACATCCACAACTGGATGTTGTTTTTGCTTTGGGTCCATCTCTTCATTCTTTCTGGAGTTATTTCTCTACTCCTCTCCAGTAGCACATTGGGCCCCTACCAACATGGGAGGTCGCCTTTCAGTGTCATATCTTTTTGCCTTTTCATACTGTTCATGGGGTTCTCAAGGCAAGCATACTGAAGTGGTTTTCCATTCCCTTCTCCAGTGGACCACATTTTGTCAGAACTCTCCACTATGACCTGTCTGTCTTGGATGGCCCTACACGGCATGCCTCATAGTTTCATTGAGTTAGACAAGGCTGTGGTCCATGTGATCAGTTTGGTTAGTTTTCTGTGATTCTGGTTTTCATTCTGTCTACCCTCTGATGGATAAGGATAAGAGGCTTATGAGAGCTTGCTGATGGGAAAGACTGACTGTGGGGGAAACTGGGTCTTGTTCTGATGGGTATGGCATGCTCAGTAAATCTTTAATCCTGTTTTCTGATGATGGGCAGGGTTATGTTCCCTCCCTGTTGTTTGGCCTGAGGCAAAACTATGGTAGGGGTAATGAAGGTGACGGTGACCTCCTTCAAAAGGACTTGTGCTGGCACTATTGTATTCAGTGCTCCTGACCTAGCATAATGGCAGAGTAGAAGGATGTGTGCTCATCTTCTCCTGAGAGAACTCCAAAATTGCAACTCACTGCTGAAAAACCATCAACAGGAGAACATTGTATCCCACCAAAATGATACCCCACATCCAAGGGCAAAGGAGAATCCCCAACAAGATGGTAGGAGGGGCAAAATCACATTTAGAATCAAACCCCATACCACCAGAGATGCTCAGAGGGCTCAAACAAAGCCTTGTGTGCACCAGGACCCAGAGACCCCACAGAGACTGAGCCAGACCTGCCTTGAGTGTCTCAAGTGTCTCAAGTGTTTGAGTGTCTCCTGTGGAGGCACGGGTCAGCAGTGACCTGCTATGGGGACTGGGGCTTTGGCTGCACCAGGTCTGGGTCACACAGCATGTGGGATAAGCCCTCTTGAAGGAGGTCACCATTAGCCCCACCATACAGAAAACTAGCAGATGACCAACAAATTGCAGAACAATTATACCAAAGAAATTATCTCACTGTTAAGAAAGTTCTAGGGACCACAACAGATTTCCCAACTTGGGGATCCAGCAAAGGGCCTGAGAACCCTCAGGGAATTTGACTTTGGAGGCCAGTGGGATTTGACTACAGAACGTCCACAGGACTGGGGAAACAGACTCTTGGAGGGTGCAGACAAAACCTCATGTGCACCAGGAGCCAGGAGAAAGGAAGAGTATCCCCACAAGAGACTGAGCCAGACTTGCCTGTGAGTGTCCAGGAGTCTCCAGCGGAGGTGTGGGTCCACAGTGCCCTGCGTATTCGAAAGCCAGTCTATTTTCATTTCCATCCTAACTCTTCTCTCTTGCATATTCCAGTTCACAGTTACTTCTCCCTTCTTTGCCCTCCTTTAATACTTTTTGTACTTAATCTCTGATACATCATCTTTCATTTTATTCACTACATCAGTCTCTTACTGTTTCCTTAGTAATATTTTTTTTTTCTTGTACTCCACCATCACAGTAAGAATGCAGTGGATGCTCATCTGCTTGTTAACTTCATATGATCTTATAAATCTGGGCTTCCTAAATTCCACAGGCATACAAATTATGATCATGTCAAAGTTCTCCTTAACTAACCAGGAAATATTTTTTTGCTCCATTCTTGAAGAGAGAAACTCTGTTGTGCTCACATTCTGAACAGCCGCCAGCACATTGCTGAATCTCAATAAATGTTAAACAAGAAAAGCTGAGATATATTAAACATTGCCCTACAGTTTATTCCATCTGCAGATGTCAGTATTTATTCTAACCAAAGCTTTCTCTGGCCTACAGTTGATTTTCATAAAGGGATTCATCTGTTCATCTGTCCCTTCATTTTAAGTCAAATGTGTTCACAGGCAGGGGTGGAGCCAGAGGCATAAATATAAATAGTTCAATATTCCTAATCCTTTTATTTTTTCATTAACAAATAGAAAGAACAAATCCTTTTATTTGTTCATTAACAAATAGACATAGTCTTATACTAAATTTTCAACAGTTGATGAGTTTCTCAATACATTCTCATTCACTTGTGCTACTAAACTTTAAGATATATGGAGTACTTAATAAACTTAGTATAGAAGATATATTTTTTAACATCTTCCTGCAGCATTCTCCTTTCCCTACCAAAAAGAATGATCTCAGGTATGAAGTTTTCTGTTCTGAAAAATGCTTCCACATTGCTTCCTTGTTTATGCTACACTAAACTCTGTTTTATTAATATTCTTGTGATTTCCTTATTCAGATAGCTGTATAACAGAATCTCTCTGCTGCAAGTGAGGGGTAAGTATTTCCTGCCAGAAGAATTTGGTTTTGAATGTACAATCTCAACAACAATGCCAAATGTATCCATGATTCCCTCCCTGGTTATGCATATTAAAGGCTTCTGACAGGATAAACTAAAAAACTAGAAATGTAGTTTTATTCCAAACATCCTTTTTTTAAAAATGACATAGGTAGGAGTTCTGAACAAAGATATCTCATGCAAATACAGGCAGCACAAACAGGTCTAAGGAATGGTTCAAATTTGTGATTGAACATGAAAATATAGCACCCAGATAGTTTTTGCTGAGGTGTAGACTAAAGGTCGGGCTTCCCTGGTGGCTCAGATGGTAAAGAATCTGCCTGCAATGCAGGAGACCTGGGTTCAATCCCTGGGTTGGGAAGATCCCCTGGCGGAGGGCACTGCAAGCCACTCCAGTATTCTTGCCTGGAGAATCCCCATGGACAGAGGAGCCTGGCGAGCTACAGTCCATGTGGTCACAAAGAGTCAGACATGACTGAGCGACTAAGCACAGCACACAGAGTAAAGGTTGGGCTTCCCTGGTAGCTCAGCTGGTAAAGAATCCACCTGCAATGCAGGAGACCCTGGCTTGATTCTTGGGTTGGGAAGATACCCTGGAGAAGGGATAGGCTATCCACACAAGTATTCTTGGGCTTCCCTGGTGGCTCAGACGTTAAGGAATCCACCTGCAATGTGGGAGACATGGCTTCTATCCCTGGGTTGGGAACATCCTCTGGAGGAGGGCATGGCAACCCACTCCAGTATTCTTGCCTGGAGAATCCCCATGGACAGAAGAGCCAGCGGGCTACAGCCCATGGGGTCGCAAAGAAGGCTACAGCCCATTGGGTCGCAAAGAGGGCTACAGCCCATGGGGTCGCAAAGAGTCAGGCATGGCTGAGCGACAAAGCACAGCACAGTGCAGACTAGAAGTCTTGTAAGAAAAGGATTTACCAATTGACACAAACAGGAGCCTTCATGGCCAGTTGTGTATGCACCTATATTTCTAGAAGAGAGCTTTGAAATCCTTCATACTGAAAATATATTTGCAATAAATGCCAGTGCAGGGTGATTGTTATGTTCCTCTGGCTGAGCTAAGATGTAAATTACCATAGTGAGATTTCAAACTGAGTCTTAGTATACAAAGCCCTCTAGGTCAGAGTCCCTCCAGCAAGCACCTCCAATCTTACTCTACAACTGTGAAGCATGTTAAAAACAGAACATATCATGCTCTGTATAGTACCTGTTTCTTGCATGTTCTACAAGCACATCAGATGAGCCAGCAATATTTTCTCTGGTAGTCTTGTTGGGATTGTGAAGAGAAAATGCACCCATTGATGACATTAGAGGGATATTGTTGTTGTTTAGTTGCTAAGTCATGTCTGACTCTTTGCAACTTCATGAACTGTATCCTGCCAGGCTCCTCTGTCCATGGGATTCTCCAGGCAAAAATACTCTAGTGGATAGCCATTCCCTTCTCCATGGGATCTTCCTGACCCAGGGATCGAACCTGTGTCTCCTGCATTGGCAGGCACATTCTTTAGCACTGAGCCACCCAGTAAGCCTATTTAGAGGGATATAGATCCTTTAAATTTAGATAAAACATAAAGCACATTAAAAGTCAGATAGAAGTGGATTCACCTCAATATTTTTCAGTTTTCTAAGATTTACATTTATTCTTTAAAAAAAATACAAACTGAGCGACAAAATACTTGCTCTACAAAAGGGGAGAATAAAGATGGTGACTTGTGGTTAACCATGGCACTAAGACTTCCAGATCTACTCTCCATTCCAACATAAAATGGGGAGGATTGAAACAAGAGGATTCTAGACCTGTGGATCAATAAGAATGAGAATGCCACAATTTAAGCCAGGAGATTATCTTGGAATCTACATCCTGAGTGATGGAATGCTCTCAGCTCTTTCTGTGTCTGTCAATTTCCAGAGCACTGACAACCAAGATTAAAATCCCAAGAAAGGGTTTGGAAGGTGGCTTCTGCCTGGGCTGGTTGACCCAGGAAAGATAATACACATATACACACTGCAATCAGCTGTACAGGGCCTCATTCCTAAATATTAAAACTCCTAAAATGAAAACTTCTAAAATGAGAAATAGACCAAAGCAAACAAACAAAAAAGGGAGTTAGAGGAAACAGATAATACAGGAAGCAAAACAGAACATCATCATCATCACCATCATGAACAGAACAATGAAAAACATCAATGAATGGTTGGAAGAAGTTGATGAAACTGCACAGAAAGCAGGTAAACTGTCAGGCCTTGGAAACAACAGAAAAGATGAAAAACCAGATCAGTTCTGGAGATCCTACTTCATAACAGAATTGCCACAAAAGCCTGAAAAGTAATCATGGGGCAGGAAGTTATTAATAAAACAATGAAATGGAATTTCCCATAAATGAAGGACAAGAGTTTCCAGAATGAAGGTGCCCACAAAATATAATAAATGAAAGGAAACACAGAGAAACTCAAATTACTGTGAAATTTCAGAGAACTGAGGTGCTGAGAAGATCCTAAAAGCTTCCCTAAAAGAAATAAAACAAAAAGAAAAGAAAGTAACATACAGAGGCTCTGAAACAAGAATACATTTTCTCAACAGGAACTCTGGATGATGGATGATATTGGGGAAATATTTTGAAAATCCAAAAGAAAAATAATTTTCAATCTAAGAATTACATCTCATTAAAGCCTCAAACAAGTGAAAAGCGATGCTTAAGATGATGCTTAAGAGAATTCTTCAAATCCCAACTAAGCCAAGATATAATATCTAAAACTAAAAATTAAAAACTGCAAGTATTAGCATGCTATTCAGAAATAGCAAGATAAGTGTCAAAAGAAACATCTAAAAGAGTTGAAAGCTATTAGTCTGGGGAATGGTACTTGAGGGTGGAGTTGGGGTGTGGAGGTAGACTGCTGTTTTTCTTTTTTTGACTTTTCAAGGCATGGTCATGTATTATTTATAAAAAAAATAAGAACTATATAAAAAAGAAATATGATGATTTCAAATTTATATTTGAGCCTCAACATCAACTCATCCAAGTCTTAAGGTAACTATATGATTGATAAGAAGAACCTAGCCACCTTTTATTAATATAAACTCTTCCAGAAATAATCCAGCAGGTTTTTAATGCTTTACTCACTAAAATGAGATTTTATGCTAGTTGAATACCGGTGATATAGAAAGCTCCTAAATAATTTTAGCTGCAAAAGTAAGCACTGAACTTTTAGCTTCAGAAATGCCCTTTTAAGACATCTTTCTATTGTTCCTCCCATAAAAATTTCTGCGCTCTTGTTGGCCTAAAGTAGATGTGTGACACCTCTATCACTGAAAATTTCTCACTACTCTTCCTAAGAATGACATTATTCCAATAAAAAAGGTATTAACTATAAGCCAGCTCTGATTAAAACTTTATACAGAGAAGGGAGTTAGGGTCTCTTATGTGTGATAATTTGAGTACTCTTTGCGTATAGCCTGTGGGAAAGGATCGTATAAAAAAACAGCCTGGAGTGAAGAAACTCTGGCATCCTTTTGAGATTAATGTAGCACTCCTGTATCCATTTCAATAAACCTGCTTTTGTAGTTTCAGCAGCAAATGTAGTAGACATAGTATACTCTGGTCACTAAATAATTCTATAACTTGGATAAGATTATAGAATTAACTGAGGATGGAATATTGCCTACATTATGAAGTTAGTATAAGGATTACATGAGATAATATTTGTAAGGTGTTCAATGCACACCATGACACATTAGAGTACATTCAATGTTGTTTCTTGCTGCTGCTGCTGCATCGCTTCAGTCATGTCCGACTCTGTGCGACCCCATAGACAGCAGCCCACTAGGCTCCTCTGTCCCTGGGATTCTCCAGGCAAGAATACTGGAGTGGGTTGCCATTTCCTTCTCCAATGCATGAAAGTGAAAAGTGAAAGTGAAGTCGCTCAGTGGTGCCCAACTCTTAGAGACCCCATGGACTGCAGCCTACCAGGCTCCTCCAACCATGGGATTGGAGTGGGGTGCCATCGCCTTCTCCGATGTTGTTTCTTAGTTCCTTCTTAAAATCCTTTCAACTTGAAATTTATTCTTATGAGTGATGTATTTTCTATAATTTATTTAGCCTGTGGTCACTATGCTATTTCCTAAATCCTTATTTCTCCCCTTAAAAATAGGAAAATGCTGCTGATACTATTTTGCATTTAAATAGCCCCTTTCCTAGAGAGTATACAGGAGGAAAATACAGTGATTGAAATTGTCATTTTTAACATTTCCAAACATCATATAGGAAAATAAAATACATAAAAACAGATGATCAGCATTTCTAGACACATATTCATTATTTATAGGAACCTACCATAATACTTTTTATATGGTTAAAAAAATAGGCTGCATACAAGCTTCTTATCTAAGTTTGGTCTTTTTTCAAAGCGAGTCTTAATATCTGAAACCCTCCAGTTGAGAGTCCCTCCTTCAAGTCTCTCCCATCTTACTCTTCAACTGTGATGTGTTTAAAAGTCATTGTGTCTAGAGTTTTTATGCTGCTTTTAAACACTTTGAAGAAAAGTGCAGCTGCAATGTAAAATCCTTACATTTGTCAAACCTTCCTTTCATCCACCTGCAATATTGCATCCTTTACCCATGTAGACAGAGTCTCTTGTGTGCTTTCTTACTTCTACTTTAGGACCTTCTCTGATGCTTTTACTGTCTTCTCTCTTCTCTTGTATATGAGGTTTGTATTTGGTAAGGTCCCTGATGATCCAATCCAATCTTTATTTATTGCTCATGTACTTGGTACCTAGACTCGTATAAGATAACAAAGCAAAGGGCTTCCTTTAAAGGACCTACACAAAAAGAAGAGCTGGCTTAGAGCCACTGCTGTCAGTTTGAATCCTTGAAAAGGCTTGTTTCGAACTATATAAGAGATTGGGAAGATAACAGTATAGCTCAGTGCCTAGCCTATAGTATGTGCTCAATAAATTTGAGCTATTATTCCTTCCCAGAATAATTAACTACATATTCTTTCATCTATTTACTGTTATCTATTATTTGTATTTAGTTTTTTTTATTATTTGGATTACTGTTTGCTTCCACTACCATTTAAAAAGTTTGTTAGGACCACAACCCCTAAAAGAACTAATCCCAGTGCCACTCTGCAGAGCACTATGTACAGTACACTTCCCACACCAAGTCCTCAGGCAGTGCTGCTGTGGGTTATGGTCAAAGAATGTTTAAGAACCTCTCTGCCTATGGTATAATAACATCTGGGTTCTCTTCCTGGATTTCCAATTCATTCAACCTCACCTCTAGTAGTCCATATTTTTTTTCCATATGAGTGCCGCCAGAGCAAGCAGAGTGAATGACCATATATGTGGAATATTTGAGGATCTCAGAAAGGTGTCTGTCTCTCTTATATACCATCCTTCTTCTCTTCTGATTATTTCTTTTTAGTTCAAACAGAAGTATCATGCCCACTGATTACTTTAAAATAGATTCTCCTTTGACAAATGAGAAAATGTAGCTGCAGAAACTCAGTTAATAAATGGAGCTGGAATTAAAGCTCCAAAACCCAAGCAGGTTCCTTGCTCTTGGTATACTGTAATTTTACAAATACAGCTATCACTCAAAAGAAGAGATCATCTATTTCCTCAACTTCCTTTTGAAATGAAAAATTATAGAGATGATAACTACATATAGGGCCTATTACTACCAAATCTTTAAAAGGCTTGAGCTTCTGTTTTTCTGAAAATTTTCCAGCTGGCTCAGGATGCTACATCCTTGATTCATGTTAGGGATTTAAATATGGACCAGAACCTTGAGCACAAAAGTATTATGAATTTATATATAAAAGTACAGGACCCCTGTCCTATAGCACACTTCCTGACGCTAATATCAAGGTAAAGACTAGGGCCTCTAAAGTACTACATTGAGCCCTCCTCCTTCATGACTGAGAAGAGATTTTCCTTATCTATACTTCTTTTTCTGGCTATGATGCCATTTTCCCCCAACCTCTCCCAATTCCATTCTTCCTCTCATTTCTCAGGCCAACTTGCTTTGGTCAACTGCATTAAATTTCTTATTTGTTCTCAAAGGGAAAACAAATCAGGAAGGGGAACAGGGAAGAAGAAAGTGACTAGACCTAAATGGCTGAAATCTTTATACTCCATTTTCCATTTCAAACACAGAAAGGGTGAAAGCTTCTCTATTAAGGGTTATTGTTGCTGTTCACTTGCTAAGTCGTGTCCAACCATTTGTGACTCTTGGACTGCAGCATGCCAGGCTTCCCAGTCCTTCACTATCTCCTGGAGTTTGCTCAAACTCACTTCCATTGAGTCGGTGATGCCATACAATTATCTCATCCTCGGTCACTCCTTTCTTCTGCCCTCAATCTTTCTTAGCATCAGGGTTTTTTCCAGTGAGTTGGCTCTTCACATCAGATGGCCAAAGATTTGGGGCTTCAACTTCAGCATCAGTACTTCCAATGAATATTCAGGACTGATTTCCTTTAGGGTTGACTGATTTGATCTCCATGCAGTCCAAGGGACTCTCAAGAATCTTCTCCAGCACCACAATTCAAAGGCATTAATTCTTCAGCTCTCAGCCTTCATTATGGTCCATCTCTAACATCCATACATAACTACTGGAAAAAACATAGCTTTGACTAGATGGACTTTCGTCGGCAAAGTCATGTCTCTGCTTTTTAACACACTATGGTGGTTATAACTTTCCTTCCAGGAGCAAGTGTCTTTTAATTTCATGGCTGCAGTCACCATCTGCAGTGACTTTTGGAGCCCAAGAAAATAAAATCTGTCACTGTTTCCAATTTTTCCCCATCTATTTGCCATGAAGTGATGGGACCAGATGCCATGATCTTAGTTTTAAGAATGTTGAGTTTTAAGACAGCTTTTTCAATCTCCTCTTTCACTTTCATCAAGAGGCTCTTTAGTTCTTCTTCGCTTTCTGCCATAAGGGTGGTGTCATCTGCATATCTCAGGTTATTGATATTTCTCCTGGAAACCTTGATTCCAGCTTGTGCTTCATCTAGCCCAGCATTTCACATGATGTATCTACAAATAAGTTAAATAAGCAGGGTGACAAAATAGAGCCTTGACATACTCCTTTCCCAATTTGGAACCAGTCCATTGTTCCATGTCCTGTTCTAACTGTTGCTTCTTGACCTGCATACAGGTTTCTAGGAGACAGGTCTGGTATTCCCATCTCTTTCAGAATTTTCCACAGTTTGTTGTGATCCACACAGTCAAAGGCTTTGGTGTAGTCAATAAAACAGAAGTAGATGTTTTTCTGGAATTCCCTTGCTTTCTCTATGATCTCTATGGACAATTTGATCTCTGGTTCCTTTGCCTTTTCTAAGTTAAGCTTCTACATCTGGAATTTCTCAGTTCACATACTATTAAAAGTACAACATAGCTAACAGAAGCAGAAGATATTAAGAAAAGGTGGCAAGAATACACAGAAAAACTGTACAAAAAAACAACCCAGATAATCACGATGGTGTGATCACTCACACTTAGCTAGAGCCAGACATCCTGGAATGTGAAGTCAAGTGGGCCTTAGGAAGCATGACTACAAACAAAGCTAGTGGAGATGATGGAATTCCAGTTGAGCTATTTCAAATCCTAAAAGATGATGCTGTGAAACTGTTGCACTTGATACGTCAGCAAATTTGGAAAACTCAGCAGTGGCCACAGGACTGGAAAAGGTCAGTTTTCATTCCAACCCCAAAGAAAGGCAATGCCAAAGAATGCTCAAAGTACCGCACAATTGCACTCATCTGACATGCTAGTAAAGTAATGCTCAAAATTCTCCAAGCCAGGCTTCAGCAATACATGAACCATGAACTTCCAGATGTTCAAGCTGGTTTTAGAAAGGCAGAGGAACCAGAGATCAAATTGCCAACATCCGCTGGATCATGGAAAAAGCAAGAGAGTTCCAAGAAAAATATCTACTTCAGCTTTATTGACTATGCCAAAAATTTTGACTGTGTGGATCACAATAAACTGTGGAATATTCTGAAAGTGATGGGAATACCAGATGTGCCTCTTGAGAAATCTGTATGCAGGTCAGGAAACAACAGTTAGAACTGGGCATGGAACAACAGACTGGTTCCAAATAGGAAAAGGAGTACGTCAAGGCTGTATATTGTCACCCTGCTTATTTAACTTATATGCAGAGTACATCATGAGAAATGCTGGGCTGGAGGAAGCAAAAGCTGGAATCAAGATTGCTGGGAGAAATATCAATAACCTCAGATATGCAGATGACACCACCCTTATGGCAGAAAGTGAAGAAGAACTAAAGAGCCTCTTGGTGAAAGTGAAAGAGGAGAGTGAAAAAGTTGGCTTAAAGCTCAGAAAACTAAGATCATGGCATCCGGTCCTATCACTTCATGGCAAATAGATGGGAAAACAGTGGCTGACTTTATTTTTCTGGACTCCAAAATCACTGCGGATGGTGATTTCAGCCATGAAATTAAAAGTCACTTACTCCTTGGAAGGAAAGTTATGACCAACCTAGAAAGCATATTTAAAAGCAGAGACATTACTTTGCCAACAAGGGTCCGTCTAGCCAAGGCTACGGTTTTTCCAGTGGTCATGTATAGATGTCAGAGTTGGACCATAAAGAAAGCTGAGCACGGAAGAATTGATGCTTTTGAACTGTGGTGTTGGAGAAGACTCTTGAGAGTCCCTTGGACTGCAAAGAGATCCAACCAGTCCATCCTAAAGGAGATCAGTTCTGGGTGTTCATTGGAGGGACTGATGTTGAAGCTGAAACTCCAATACTTTGGCTACCTGATGCAGAGAGCTGACTCATTTGAAAAGACCCTGACGCTGGGAAAGACTGAGGGCAGGAGGAGAAGGGGACAACAGAGGATGAGATGGTTGAATGGCATCGCCGACACAATGGACATGGGTTTGGGTGGACTCTGGGAGTTAGTGATGGACAGGGAGGCCTGGCGTGCTGCAGTCCAGGGTCACAAAGAGTTGGACAGGACTGAGTGACTGAACTGAACTGAACTGAAGCAATGTCCTGGGTGATTTACATGCTCTGCTTCATTTAATTTTAAAAAATCAACTAGGAAAGTGTTATCAACATTCCCGTTTTATAGATGAGGAAACTGAGTCAAAGGGGCATTAGTGAAGTTACTAGTAAGTGAAAGAGATGCTATTTGGTGAGCAGTTTTATGGACATTCAGTATAATTGTCACAAAAGGTCATTGACTATCTAGATTGTGGAGAAAAACACAATTTCAATTTTATCTAAAAAAAAAAAAAAGTATGTTACTTATATTTACTATGCACTGTCCTTGGTGCTTTACATGAATGGGGTCCATTTAATTAAAAACAAAATCTCCTAGGAATGTGTTATAAACATTCCCATTTTGTAGATGAGGAAACTGAGGCACAGAGGGATTAAAAAGTTAATAATAAATGAAAGACACTCTCGTTGGTCAGCGAATTTATGTATACTTAGTAAAGTTTGGGAAAAGGGCATTGTCTATCTAGCATGCTGGGGGGAAATTTTGATTTCTAGTCAATTTTTAAAAAACAGAATTAAATATGTTACTGTGATGTATGAAGCAATGTCCAGGGTGTTTTACATGCTTTGCTTAATTTAGTTTAAAAGAAACTATGAGGAATGTGTTATCAACATTCCCATTTTACAGATGAGGAAACTGAGGCATAAATGCTTGAATGAAGTTACTAACAAGTGAAAGAGATACGGTTTGGTGAGCATATTCATATATACAACTAAACATTGTGGGGAAAGCATTATCTGTCTAGATAGATAGATAGTTCGGGGTGGGGCGGAATAGACTTCTCTACTCTCTATTAAAAGAAAAAGAAAATTAAGCATGTTACTTTGTTCTACTAATCAATATCCTGGGTGTTTTACAGGTTCTGCTTCACTTAATGAAAAAGAAAATCTAAGAGAAAGGTGTTATCAAGTTTCCCATTTTGTAGATGAGGAAACTCAGGCTAGAAGCATTAATGAAGTTACTAGTAAGTGAAAGAGATGCTTTTTGGTGAGCGTGTTCATCGACACTTGTTAAAACTCGTGGGAAAGGGCATTGACTATCTAGATAGTGAGCAAAATAAGTCTTGATTTCAATTTTCTCTATGAAAATAAATTATGTATGTTAGTCAGACTCACTAAGCTATGTCCTTGGTGTTTCACATGCTTTGCTTCATTTAATCGAACAGAAAATAAAGGAAGAATACATTATCAACATTCCCATTGTAAAGTTCAGAAAAATGGAGGCAAATAGGCATTAATCAATGTACGTAATTGAAAGACATGCGTTTTGGTGAGCATATTTATCTATAGTTAGTAAACTTTTGGGGAAAGGGCACTGTGCATCTTTCGTTGGAGAAAAATACTCAATTTCAGTTATATATTTAAAAAAAATCAAAACTAAGTATGTTACTTAGATTGACTAAACTTGTCCCACGTTTTTATATGCTCTGCTTCGTTTAATATTAAAAAATCTACTTGAAGGTGTTATGAACATTCTGATTTTATAGATGAGGAAACTGAGGCACTGAGGCATTAATGAATTTTGGTAAGTGACAGACATGCTTCTTTGTGAGTGCATTTATCTATACTTAGTAAACTTTGTAGGAAAGAGTACAGTTCATCTAGATTGTTGGGGGGAAAAACAATTTCAATTCTATATAATATAAAAAATTGAAAAGAAAGCAATTCAGTTAGATCTAGTAAGTAGTGTCCTGGATGTTTTACATGCTTTGCTGTATTTAATTTTTAAAAATCTATGCAGAATGTGTTATCAACATTTCCATTTTATAGATGAGAAAACTGAGGCACAGAGGCATTCATGAATTGACTAATAAGTGACAGAGATGCTTCTTCGTGAGTGCATTTATCTATATACTTAATAAATTTTGTTTTAAAGAGCATTGTCCAACTAGATGTGGGAAAATATACTTGATTTCAATTCTATATTTTAAAAAAAAATTCAGATGGTAATTAGATCTAGGAATCAGTGTCCTGTGTGTTTTACATAATCTGGTTCACTTAATTAAATAAATATCAATGGGGACGGTTCTATCAACTTTCCCATTTCATAGAAAAGTAAACTGAAGCACAGTCATTAATGAAGTTACCAAAGTGAATGAGAAGCTTTAAGGTGAGTGTATTTATTGAAACTTTGTAAACTTTGTGGTAAAGGGTACTGGCTATCTAGTTTGTGGATGATATAAAACTGGATTTCAATTTTCTCTATTAATAAAAAATTAAGCATGATAGTCAGATCCACTAAGCAATGTTCTTGTTGTTTTACATGCTTTGCTTCATTTAATCAAACAGAAAATAAATGAGGAAGCTTTTATCAACATTTCATTTTAAAGATGAGGAAACTGAGGCACAGAGGCATTAATGAAGTTATGAATAATTGAAAGAGATGCATTTTGGTGAGCATATTTATCTATACAAGTAAACGTTGTCGGAAGGGAACTGTCCAAAAAAACAGACTTCTATTCTCTCTATTGAAAAAAAAAAAAAACAAATTAAGTGTGTTGCTGCTGCAGCTAAGTTGCTTCAGTCGTGTCCGACTCTGTGTGACCCCATAGACGGCAGCCCACCAGGCTTCCCTGTCCCTGGGATTCTCCAGGCAAGAACACTGGAGTGGGTTGCCATTTCCTTCTCCAATGCACGAAAGTGAAAAGTGAAAGTGAAGTCCCTCTGTTGCAACTCTTAGCGACCCCATGGCCTGGAGCCTACCAACCTCCTCCGCCCATGGGATTTTCCAGGCAAGAGTACTGGAGTGGGTTGCCATTGCCTTCTCCGATTAAGTGTGTTACTTAGTTCTAATAAGCAATGTCCTGGGTGTTTACCGTGCTCTGCTTTAATTAATTAAACAGAAAATCTACAAGAAGGTGTTATCAACATTCCCAATTTATAGATGTGGAAACTGAGGCATTGAAGCATTAACAAAGTGACCAGTAAGTGAAAGAGATGCTTTTTGGTGAGCATTTTTATCTATCCCAGTAAACTTTGTGGGAAATGGCATTATGTATCTAGATTTCTGGGGAATTTTATGCGATTTCAATTCTATATTAAAAGAAAATCAAAATTAAGTCTCATCTTTAAAATGGAATTGTTCCTGTTTTCTAGCTACAATATCCTTCTTTCAGTGACTCTAGAACCCTATGCACTTCGCTGTCTCAGGGCATTTGCATATACAGTTTACTCTGTCAGTAACACTTTCCCCGATGTGTGGACCACTGTTCTAGATCCTTCAGGACTCAACTTTATTGTCATTTTCTCACTAAGAGAACTTGTCCAAATTCCTTACCTAAATTATTCTCCTTCCACTTTCCGAACAGAAGACACAAGTTCGATCTCTGGTCTGGGAAGATTCCTCACACCAGGGAGCGACTAAGCCTGTGAGCTGCAACTCCCGAGGCCACCTGGCTAGAGCCAGTGCCCTGCATGAAGAGAAGCCACCACCACAAGAATTCTGAGCACCACAACTAGAGACACCCAGCATGTAGCAATAAGATCCAGTGCAGCCAAAAATTAATAATAAATAAAATTAAAAAAAAAGAATTATGGCATTGAAAATGCAATAACTGAATTAAAAGTTGAGTAGATGGATTCAACAGCAGATTTAAAGGAGCATAAGAAAGAATCAGTAAACTTGAGAATAGGATAATTGAAATTGTTGAGTCTGAGAACCAAAAAGAAAAAAGAAAGGGGGGAACTTGTGGGATACCATTATGTAGTACAATATACAAATAAAAAGAATCCCAGAAAAAGAAAAGAAATTATCTAAATAATGGCCAAAAGCTTGTCAAATTTGATGAAACACATGAACCCACAAATCCTGGAAGCTTAACAAATTCTAAGAAGGATAGAGCCAAAGGGACTCACACCAAGACACATTATAATCAAATTATCTAAAGCTAAAAACAAAGAGAATACTAATATTGAAGACAATAAGAAAAAAGCAACTAACCATGTAAAAGGGATGATAATAAGATTACTAGCCAATTTCTTAGCAAAAACTGCAGGAGCCAGAAGACAATGAGATGCTATATTTAAAGTACTGAACGCAAAATGGAAAAGGCATCTTGGAAGATAGCTTGGCAATTTCTCACACACACAAAACACCAAACAAACAAACAAAAAGACTGTTATCGTATGATGTAGCAATCATGCTGCAGGATATTTACCCAAAGGAGATAAAATATGTCCATGAAAAAACGTGTGCAGGGATATTTACAGCAGCTTGATTCATAACTGCCAGAATGTGGAAGCAACTGAGATGCCCTTTAGAAGGTGAATGGATAAACAAACTATGGTATATACAGACAATACAATGTTATTAAGTTCTAAAAAGAAATTAGCTCTAAATCCATGATAAGGCATGTAGTAAAGTTAAATGCATGTTACCAAGGTAAAGAAGACAATCTGTCATGGCTACAGACCTCACATTTCAACTATGTGACATTCTCAAAAAGGCAAAATTATCGAGATAGTAAAAAGATCAAAGGTTACTAGATGTTTCGAGTATGCTGCTACTGCTGCTACTAAGTCACTTCAGTCATGTCCGACTCTGTGCGATCCCATAGACGGGAGCCCACCAGGCTCCCCCATCCCTGGAATTCTCCAGGCAAGAACACTGGAGTGGGTTGCCATTTCCTTCTCCAATGCATGAAAGTGAAAAGTGACCGTGAAGTAGCTCAGTTGTGTCCGACTCTGAGCGACCCCATGGACTCCTCCATCCATGGGATGAATCCCAGGCACCTCTGTCCATGGGATTCTCCAGGCAAGAGTACTGGAGTGAGTTGCAATTTCCTTCTCTGTTATGAGTATGAGAATGATGAATAAAAATTACTCAGAAACTAAAAAAAATAAAATAAAATGGGAATGTTGATGATACCTTCCTCGTTTATTTTCTGTTTGATTAAATGAAGCAAAGCATGTAAAACACCATGGATATTACTTAGTGGATATGACTAACATACTTAATATTTTTTTACTTAGTTTATTTTAATTGGAGGCTAATTACTTTACAATATTGTGGTGGTTTTTGCCATACATTGACATGAATCAGCCACAGGTGTCCATGTGTCGCCCCTTCCCAAACCCCCTCCCACCTCCCTGCCCATCCCATCTCTCTGGGTCCTCCCAGTGCACTGGGTTTGAATGCTCTGTTTCATGCATAGAACTTGGACTGGTCATCTGTTTCACATATGATAATATACATGTTTCAATGTTATTCTCTCAAATCATCCCACCCTCACCTTCTCCCACAGCATCCAAAAGTCTGTTCTTTGTATCTGTGTCTCTTTTGCTGTCTTGCACATAGGGTTGTCATTACGATCCTTCTAAATTCCATATATATGTGTTAATATACCGTATTAGTGTTTTTCTTTCTGACTTACTTCATTCTGTATAATAGGCTCCAGTTTCATCCACCTCATTAGAACTGACTCAAATATGTTCTTTTTAATAGCTGAGTAATACTCCATTGTGTATATGTACCACAGCTTTCTTATCCATTCGTCCACCGATGGACATCTAGGTTGATTCCATGTCCTAGCTATTGTGAACAGTGCTGCAATGAACATTGAGGTACACATGTCTCTTTCAATTCTTGTTTCCTTAGTGTGTATGCCCAGCAGTGGGATTGCTGGGTCATATGGCAGTTCTATTTCCAGTTTTTTAAGAAATCTCTACACTGTTCTCCGTAGTGGCTGTACTAGTCTGCATTCCCACCAACAGTGTAAGAGGGTTCCCTTTTCTCCACACCCTCTCCAGCATTTATTGTTTCTAGACTTTTTGATGGCAGCCATTCTGACCTGTGTGAGATGGTACCTCATTGTGGTTTTGATTTGCATTTCTCTGATAATGAGTGATGTTGCGAATCTTTTCATGTGCTTATTTGCCATCTGTCTTCTTTAGAGAAATGTTTGTTTAGTTCTTTGGCCCATTTTTTGGACTGGGTCATTTATTTTTCTGGTATTGAGCTGCATGAGCTGCTTGTGTATTTTGGAGATTAATTCTTTGTCAGTTGTTTAATTCGCTATTATTTTCTCCCATTTGGAAGGCTGTCTTTTAACCTTGCTTAGAGTTTCCCTCATTGTGCAAAAGCTTTTAAGTTTAATTAGGTCCCATCTGTTTATTTTTGCTTTTATTTCCTTTACTCTGGGTGGTGAGTCATAGAGGATCTTGCTGTGATTGATGTCATTGAGTCTTCTGCCTATATTTTCCTCTAGGAGTTTTATAGTTTCCGGTCTTATATTTAGATCTTTAATCCATTTTGAGTTTATTTTTGTGTATGGTGTTAGAAAGTGTTCCAGTTTCATTCTTTTACAGGTGGTTGACCAGTTTTCCCAGCACCATTTGTTAAAAAGATTGTCTTTTCTACATTGTATATTTTTGCCTCCTTTGTCAAAGATAAGGTGTCTTGTGGGTGTGTGGATTCATCTCTGGGCTTTCTATTTTGTTTCATTCATCTATATTTCTGTCTTTGTGCCAGTACCATACTGTCTTGAGGACTGTAGCTTTCTAGTATAGTCTGAAGTCAGGCAGGTTAATTCCTCCAGTTCTTCTTTCTCAAGATTGTTAAGGCTATCTGAGGGTTTTTGTGTTTCCATACAATTTGTGAAAATATTTGTTCTAGTTCTGTGAAAAATACCATTGGTAGCTTGATAGGGATTGCACTGAATGTATAGATTGCTTTGGGTAGTATACTCATTTTCTCTATATTGATTCTTCCAATCCACGAGTATGGTATATTTCTCCATCTATTTGTGTCATCTTTGATTTCTTTCATCAGTGTTTTATAGTTTCCTATATATAAGTCTTTTGTTACTTTAGGTAAATTTATTCCTAAGTAAATACGCTCACCAAAAACCATCTCTTTCACTTACTATTAACTTCACTAATGCCTTTGTGCCTCAGTTGCCTCATCTTTAAAATGGAATGTTGAAAACACCTTACTCATAGTTTGTTTTTTTTTTTTTTCCAGTTAAATGAAGCAGAGCATGTAAAACAGCCAGGACATTGCTTAGTAGACCTAAGTAATATATGTAATTTAGTTTTTTTTCCATAGAGAAAATTGAAATCAAGTTTTATATCACCAACAATCTACATAGTTTATGCCCTTTCCCACAAACTTTACGAAGTTTCGATAAATATACTCACCAAAAAGCATCTCATTCACTTTGGTAACTTCATTAATACTGCTGTGCTTCAGTTTCCTCATCTATGAAATGGGAATGGGAATGTTGATAACACCTCCCTCGTCTATTTTTTCTTTAACTGACTGAACCAGAGCATGTAAAACACACAGGTCATTGCTTAGTAGATCTAAATAGCATACTTAATTTTGATTTTTTTATATATAGAATTGAAATTGAATAACTTTCCCCCAATATTTAGATACAAAATGCCCTTTCCCACAAAGTTTACTAAGGATAGATAAACGCTCACCAAAAAGCATCTCTTTCACTTACTGGTAACTACATTAATGCCTCAGTGCCTGTTTCCTCACCTATAAACTGGGAATGTTGATAACACCTTATTCTAGATTTTTATGTAATTAATTAAAGCAGAACATGTTAAACACCCAGGGCAGTGCATATTAGAACTAGGTAACATACTCAATTTTTTTTTTTTTAGTACAGAGAATAGACGTTGGCATATATATATATATATATATATATATATATATATAGTATAGATAAATATGCTCACCAAAACGCATCTCTTTCAATTACTTTTAACTTCATTAATGCTTCTGTGCCTCTGTTTCCTCATCTTTAAAATGGGAATGTTGGTAACACCTTCCTCATTTATTTTCTGTTTGATTATATGAAGCAAAGCATGTAAAACACCAAGGGCATTCATTGCTTAGTGGATCTAACATACTTAATTTTTATTAATAGAGAAAATTCAAATCAAGACTTATTTTGCTCACTATCTAGATAATCAATGCTCTTTCACACCAATTTTAACAAGTGTCGATGAATACGCTCCCCAAAAAGCATCTCTTTCACTTCATTAATGCCTCTAGCCTGAGTTTCATCGTCTATCAAATGAGAAAGTTGATAACACCTTACTAGAACATTTTTCTTTCAATTAAATGAAGCAGAGCATGTAGAACAACCAGGACATTGCTTAATAGATCCAAGTAACATACTTAGTGTTGTTGTTGTTGTTGTTTAATAGAATTGAAGTCGAGTGTTTTTTCCCCATCAATCTAGGTAGACAATGACCTTTCCCACAAAGTTTACTATGTATACATGGATATGCTCACCAAAATGCATCTGTTTCACTTACTAGTAGTTTCATTAAGGCCTGTGCCTCAGAATCCTCATATATAAAGTGGGAATCTTGATAACACCTTCCTCGTAGATTGTCTTTTTAATTAAATGAAGCAAAGCATGTAAAACACCCAGGACATTGGTTAGTAGATCTAACTAATATAATTAATTTCTATTTTAAAAACATAATTGAAATCAAGATTTATTTTGCTCACAATCTAGATAGTCAAAGCCCTTTCCCACGCATTTTACTAAGTGTCGGTAAATACGCTCACCACAAACCTTTCTTTCACTTACTAGTAACTTCATTAAGGCCTCTAGCTTCAGTTTCCCCCTCTATAAAATGGGAATGCTGATAACACCTTCTTCATAGATTTCCTTTTCAATTATATGAAGCAGAGCATGTAAAACACCCAGAACATTGCTTAGTAGATCTAAGTAGCATGTTTCATATTGGGGTTTTGTAAAAATAGAATTGAAATCAAGTTTTATATTGCCCTCAGTCTAGATCCACCTCATTAGAATTGATTCAAATGTATCCTTTTTTATGGCTGAGTAATACTCCATTGTGTATATGTACCACAGCTTTCTTATCCATTCATCTGCTGATGGACATCTAGGTTGCTTCCATGTCCTGGCTATTATAAACAGTGCTGCGATGAACATTGGGGTACACGTGTCTCTTTCAATTCTGCTTTCTTCAGTGTGTATGCCCATCAGTGGGATTGCTGATAAGTATGCTCACCAAAATGCATCTCTTTCATTACTAGTAACTTCATTAAGGCCTCTGTGCCTGTTTCCTCATCTATAAAATGGGAATGTTGATAATGCATTCCTTGGAGATATTTTTTTTAATTAAATGAAATGAGACATGTAATACATCCAGGACATTGCTTAGTAGATCTAACACACCTAATTTGGGTTTTGCTTTTAAATAGAGGGAATCAAAATCGAGAATTATCTTGCTCATAATCTAGATCGTCGAAGCCCTTTCCCATGATTTTACTAAGAAGTATCCATAAATATGCTCACCAAAAATAATCTTTCACTTACTATTAACTTCATTAATGCCTCTGTGCCTCAGTTTCCTCATCCTTAAAATGGGAAGGTTGAAAACATCTTACTCATAGATTTTTTTTAATTAAATGGATCAAATCATGTAAAATACCCTGGACAATGCTTAATCTAAGTAACATACTTAATTTTGTTTTTTTTTTAATATACAACATGGAAAATGAGTTTTCCCCCACGAATCTAGATAGATACTGCCCTTTCCCACAAAGTTTACTAAGTATAGACAAATATGCTGTCCAAAAAGCATCTCTTTCACCTAACCAGTAACTTTATTAATCACTCTGTACCTCAGTTTCCAATCTATAAAATTGGAATCTTGATAACATGTTCCTCATAGGTTTTTCTTTAATTAAATGAAGCTGAGTATGTAAAACACCCAAGACATTGCTTCATAGATCTAAGTAACATACATAGTTCTGCTTTTTTTAACAGACAGATTGGAAATCGAGTTTTATTTCCCTGACAATCTACGTACCAATGCCCTTTCCACAAACTTTAAAATGTGTACATAAATTCGCTGACCAAAAAGAATCTCTTTCACTTATTAGCTTTTTAATCCCTCTGTGCCTCAGTTTCCTCATATATAAAATGGGAATATTGATAACACCTTCCTCGTATATACTTTTTAATTAAATGGACCCAATCATGTGAAACACTAAAGACATTGAATAGTATATCTAAGTAACAGACTTAATTTTTTTTTATATTGAATTGAAATTGAGTTTCTTTCACAAACAATCTAGATAGTCAATAACCTTTTGTGAAAATTTTACTAAATGTCCATAAATATGTTCATCAAATAGCATCTCTTTCACTTATTAGTAAATTCATTAATGCCCCTTTGCCTCAAATTCCTCATTTATAATTTGGGAATGTTGATAACACCCTCCTAAGTGATTTTTTAATTAAATGAAACAGCATGTAAAACACTGAGATTATTGTTTAGTAGATCTAAGTAACATACTTAATTTTGGGTTTTTTTAAATAGAGGGAATTCAGATTGAGTTTTATATAGCCCACAATCTAGACAGTTACTGCCCTTTACCACAAAGTTTCCAAAGTTCCAATAAGTACACTCATCAAAAGCATCTCATTCACTTTGGTAACTTCATTAATGCCTCTGTGCCTCAGTTTCCTCATCTATGAAATGGGAATTTTTATATACCTTCCTTGTCTATTTTTATTTAATTGACTGAACAGAGCATGTAAAATACACAGGACATTGCTTAGTAGATCTAAATAGCATACTTAATTTGATTTTTTTTAGTATGGAATTGAAATCGAGTAACTTTCCCCAGAAATCTAGATACACAATGCCATTTCCCACAAAGTTTAATAAATATAGATAAAATACGTTCACCAAAAAGCATCTCTTTCACTTACAGGTAACTTCATTAATGCCTCAGTGCCTCAATTTCTTCATCTATAAATTGGGAATTGTTGATAACAGCTTCTTGTAGATTTTCTATTTAAGTAATTAAAGCAGAGCATGTTAAAGACTCAGGACATTGCTTGTTAGAACTAAGGAACAGACTTAATTTTGTTTTTTTTCAAGAGAGAGAATAGAAGTCAATTTTTTTCCCCAAAGATCTAGGTGGACAAACCACTTCCGACAATGTTTACTTGTATAGATAAATACACTTACCAAAACACATCTCTTTCAATTACTAGTAACATCATTAATGCCTTTGTGCCTCAGTTTCCTTATCTATAAAATGGGAATATTGTTAACACTTTCAAGTAATTTTTTTAATGAAGTAGAGCATATAAAACACCCAGGAAAAGCTTAGCAGATCTAAGTAACATACTTAGTTTTGATTTTTTTTTTTAAATATAGAACTGAAATCGAGTCTTTTTCCCCAACAAACGTGATAACAATTCCCTTTCCGACCAAGTTTAATAGAGAGTATAGATGTCGATTTTTTCCCCAACAATCTAGATAGAAAATGCCTGTTCCCACAAAGTTTACTAAGTATGCATGAACATGCTCACCCAAGAGCATCTCTTTCACTTAGTAGTTACTTCATTAATGCCTCTGTGCCTCTGTTTCCTCATCTGTAATATGGGAATGTTGATAACACTTTCCCCATAGATTTTTTAAACTAAATTAAGCAGAGCATGTAAAACACTGAGTACACTGCTTCATAGATCTAAGCAACATATTTAGTTCTGTTTTTTTAATAGATAGGAAATCGAGTTTTATTTCCCTGACAATCTATGTAATAATGCCCTTTACACAAAGTTTATTAAGTATACATAAATTTACTGACCAAAAAGTATCTCCTTCACTTACTATTAACTTCTTTAATACCTCTGTGCCTCAGTTTCCTCATCTATAAAATGGGAATGTTGATAACATCTTCATAGATTTTCTTTTCTATTAAATGGAGCCAATCATGTAAAACACTAAGGACGTGGCTTTGATCTAAGTAACATACTTAATTGTGTTGTTTTATTCAATACAGAATATTGAAAACAAGTTTTCCCCCAAGAATCTAGATAGATAATGCCCTTTCCCACAATGTTTACTAAGGATAGATTAATACGCTTTCCAAAAAGCATCTCTTTCACCAGCTTGTAACTTTAATAATGCCTGTTTCTCAGTTTCCTCATTTGTAAAATGGGAATGTTGATAACACCTTCCTCGTAGATTTTCTTTTTTTTAATTAAATGAAGCAGATCATGTAAAACACCCATGACATTGCTTAGTAGAGCTAAGTGAAATACTTAATTCTTTTATAATAGATAGAATTCAAATCGAGTTGATATCCCCCAAAATCTAGATAGGCAAGTCAAGCTTGAAGAGTGGGGCAAGGGGCCATTCCTTTGACTGTGAAGGTAACTGTGGACCTCTGCATACGGGGCTGGACTCAGCTCCCCACCTCTGGCTGCAGGCACTCTGCAGTGGGGCATGCTTGCCCTTTATTGGGCCTGTGTTGTAGATCAGGAAGTTTCCATCTTCCCCTATCGCTGCCCTTTTCTCCTACACCTCATCTCCCTCCCCTCCCTTCTCCCTACTCCATCCTTCCCCTCCCCTCCCCTCCCCTCTGTCTCACCTCTAACTTCTGGAATTCCCTTTCTCCACTGAGAAGTGCAAAATGAAAGGCAGGCCAGACTGAGGGTTTTATGGTTGTACAAGAGGTGTTTACAGGTGTCTTAGGGCATGTGAATATCCTGGATATTAAGAATAGCTCCTAACTATGAGTGCTGTGCTTGATGTTGTACTTGATTTATCCTATTTCTACCTGCCCCCTCATCATTATCATCATCCACCCCACCTTTAAAAGAAGTCAAACCAGGGTGGAATTGCTCAATGTCACTAACTGACAAGCTATGTGCTGCCCTGAGGATGAAGTGGTTCCACTCACTGTGCTTTCACATGTGGCCCCTCTTCTACCAGTGGGCTGGAATAGAGAAGCAGGAGTAGGTAGACAGAGTCCGGGCTGCTCTATCAGTCAGCCTGCCTTTGAGGGTGACAGGGATTTGATCAGACAGCCTCTTAGGTACCTTTATCCTGGAGGACATTAATCATTGTTGTCATTTATCAACATTAATTCTGTTGATAAATTCTTTAAACCTCTCTCTTTTTTTTTCTTCTGCCATGCTGCATGGCATGTGAGATCTTAGTTTTCCCCACCAGGGATTGAACCAGTGTTCCCTGCAGTGGAAGTGCAGAGCTTAACCACTGGATTGCCAAGGAAGTCCCTCAACTATTTCATTCTTAATGACAGGTGCAGGTGTGGAGGAGAGGAGGTGACATTTGTGTGCCCATCACTAAGGTGCTCTTTGGAAGCTTGTCTTTGGGAGGAGTAGTTCCTTATATTGTGGGCAGTAACACTTTGGCATTGAAGATTTCCAATAAAACTTTATTTATATTTTATGTAGAAGAAAACAAGAAAAAAGAAGTCTGGTCATTCAAAAGAACGATCCAAAGAAAGGAGGAAGAAAAAGTCATCTAAAAGAAAACACAAGAAGCATTGTGCCGACAGTGACAGCGACTCTGATTCTGACACAGACTCCAGTGGTAAGAAAGCCAATATCATTAGCCCGCCTTGCTTTCAAGTTTTACTTCTTGAAAGCTGATATTAGAAAAAGGTACTTAATAATAGCCAAGACTTTTTTTTTTAATAGCCAAGAGTTTGGAACACTCACTGACTTAGTGTCAGGGACCCTGCTGGGTGCCGGATATGCACTATTGCTCTTTAATCCACACAGGCACTGTAGGACGCATCTTTGAGGTGGGGAGACAGAGGACCCGAGCAGGTTATAAGTCCCGCCTGCACTCAAGGTCACACAGCTGGGACTCAGAGCCAAGCGATGTGACTCCAGGGTGGTTGTGTGTAGCTGCACAAGGCCTGTGGCAGAGAACCAAGTTGGGGTCAGTCTGTGAGACATGAGGTGCCAAACCAGGCCATAGGCGGCTGCATCAGCCCAGTGGAGCGGCTCTTCTGTGAGATTCTCACACTCAGTGGGCAGCTTTGTGCGATCCTCAAAGAGGCACAACATAGGGGGCCCTTCAGGCCAGCAGCTGATTTCTGGAAGACACTTCCTGTGGGGCTGCATCACAACAAAGCCCCCTTTTATGCCCTCCCCTGGCGGGTGATTGACAGAGGTGCCTCCTCTGGGGACACATTACAGGCAGGCCCCCTTCCTCTGACGTCACCTTCCTTCCTCCCTGCTGGAAGACAGATGTCCTGAAGCACAGAGCTGAGCGTGGCAGTCCCTGCTTAAAATCCTTCCAGAGCTCTCCTTGGCTTCAGGGTAAAGTCAGACCCCAGTTGATCAGTGGCTCTCTCATCGCATGTACACCATCACTCTCCTGCAGCGTCCTCTGTGGCCTCAGAGTGAGTTTCATCTCCTCATATTGCACGTCCTTTCTCCTGACTCTGCCATGTGGTACAGAGTCCGGCTGCCTACAGTCCAATCTCTCCTTGCATGTGGCTTGGCCTACTGGCTGCATAGATGGACGTGCATTACTCTTGTAATAAAGCTGACTTTAGGAAGAACTGGCTTAAGAGTCACCTTTTCATGGTCAACCATTCCTCACCCACCCTCGCGAAAACAGCCTGATGGTGAGACTCCTCTGTGTGCCTAGATCACCTCCTCCCTCCCCACTTCCCTGTCACTCAGATTCTACTGACCCCCTTCCCTCTGTCTCCTCCACTAGACTGAGCTCCTGGAAAGCATCCCCGCAAACACACACATCACGAAGATACTCAAACATCCAGAAAAGTGAAGGGAGTAGTGTCATTAATGCCATATACAGTGCTCGTCACTCACTCAGGTGTAACATCTGTTAGCCCTTTGACATTTGCTTCAGATACGGATGTTTTGTTGTCATTGAGCTGTTCCAGGTAAAATACGCTAAGTATTTCATTATGCACCTCATTGAAAAAAGGACATTTTCTTAAATACAATACCATTATCTCACCCAATTAAGTTAATAATTCCTCATATAATCTAATACCCAGTGTAACTTTAATGTCTGTGCTTCTAATGCCTAGCATGGTTCATGACATAGATGTTAAATGAATAAATCTCTGTGATACAACAAATGGGACAGCAAAAGCATGTCTACCTGGTCAAAGATATTAATGTTTTAGGGCTAAACATTTTATCAATTTTAATGTGTTTTTCTTTTCATATGAAGATAACAAAAGGAAGACAAAAAACAAGCCCAGCAAAAGGAAAGGAAACACAAATGACCAGGTGTTTTCCTATAATTATTATTATGGAAAAGGTCAAATATTTACACAAGTATACCAACTTGAAGAACCATCAACTTATGGGAAGTTGCTACCACCCCTATTTATTTTGAAACAAAACCCAGATGTCAATTCATGTATAAACAAATCAGCATGTTTCTCTAAAAGAGAGACATTCTTTTTTCAACATAACCGTATGACCATTACTGTGCCCCAAAATTTGACAGTAATGCCTCAGTTCATTTTTCTTTTTGTTTGTAGCCTGACAGTTGCACATGAGGAAGACAGCATGAAGAAAGCCAAGGTCTCATTGCTTCTTTTCAATGATCCATTCATGTGGAATATTAAGCAAGGCCTCCCTCTTGCTTCCAGCAGCACTCAACTGAAAGGTTTCCTTTTAGTGTTTAGTCCTCAGGAACTGGGGTCCTCTCAAGGATTCTGAATGAGACAGAGTACATTTGAAGGCATGATTGTCACTCCTGAGCCGGGGATGACAATAATATGATCCTGTGGTGGGGGCAGGGGAGAAATGGGAGAAGAGCCTTTCTGGACTTGATGGAGTCTCCTGTGTTTCCTTTGGGCCAGAATGGATTGTTCCCCTCTATCCAGAAAAAGGGAGAGCATGAACAGAATGTGGAGCATCTAGAACAAAAGTAGGGGAATGTTTGGATGCTGCCTTCCCAGAAAGGCCTATGAACAGTAGTTTCTTAGGAAGATTCCTTTAGAGTCCAGGCTCGTGCCTGAACTCGTCATCATGAATGGAGCTCGGCCACATTTTGAGGCACACCGTTCTGTCACTGAGACTTTCCCCACCGCATCTTTCACCTGTATATGCCTGAGAAGTGCAGGGCCCAGCGAATGTGACTCAGGGATGTCACCTCGTGAAAAGGGACCGGCTTGACATTCCTTACCAATTCTCTCTCTCTCTTTTTTTTTTTTTTTTGACAACAGTTTGATTTATTTACTTTTGGCTGGGCTTGGTCTTCATTACTTCCCAGGGACTTTCTCTAGGTATAGCAGGCAGGGCTGCTCTCTCGTTGTGGTGTGGAGGCTTCTCATATGGTGGCTTCTAACTGTGGCGCATGGGCTCTCGGGCATGCAGGCTTCAGCAGTTGCAGCCCTCAGGCTTGTTCGTTGCAGCACATGGGACTTGTTACCCTGCGGCACGTGGGGTCTTCCCAGACGGGGGATCGAACCCATGTACCCTGCGTTGGCAGGCCAATTCTTAACCACTGGGCCACCAGGGAAGCCCTCAGCAATTCTTATCCATACAGTACTAACCCCATTTAGCATATAAAACTAGTATACAAGAGAATTCACATCTTTCCTGAAAATACCCCTAAAACACCCTATAAAAACACAGTGTTCTGTTTTCATTTATTCAGTTCATCCATCAAGCATTTGGTGAAGTGTTCCTGAGGTGCTATGAAAAATTTGAATCTGGCAGAAAAACACTTTTAGAATAAATGTCACAGAAAACAGGTCTTACAAGACAGGAGCCACAAAATGAATGCTGTAGACAGGGGCCCTTGCCAGGCCAAACCAAGCTCACACAAAGGAGGGCACAGGTGGAGGAGGCAAGGGTGGCATTGGGGGGCCTGGGTGTTTGGGGCTGCAGTGGCAGCAGAGGCACCCAGCTCCAGCTGGGCCCGAAAACAATGTGGCCCTTTGGGGTCCATACAGGATTATGACGAGAGGGTGACCCAAGGCCACAGGGGACATTTGTCTGAGAATTACAGCCCTCTGATATCGCCAACACTTGGCCCTCCCACTCGTAAGCCTTGGGCAGTTAAGGTCTTGAGAGTAAAACACAACATGCAAATCTATATGCCACTGACGAAATGGAAGAAACTATTTCATTGCCAAAATACTGTAGGAAGGTTAAGGCTGCATCCCTCCCTCCAGCCCACCCTTAGGGATGGTAGACTGTATGTGCCAAGCTCTGGTCTAGGCTTACTGCTTTGCTCCTGTCCTCTCACTTTTAGTATTCTTGGATTATTTTCCACGTCCTACATGTAAGCCCGCTCGCAAACAGTGCCGTGTCCCTGCTGTCAGTGCTTTGCCTGGTAACAGGATAAAGAAATGTTAGTGCTCTACCAGCAGTCCAGCTGCTCTGCCCCTCCTCACTAGGGACAGTGTCACCCTGGTCTTTGGGTGGGGGGGCTGGGCATGATAAACACTCAACCCCTTTCAAAGTCATAACGAGGGAAACAGAACCAATTTAAAGGCCATCTTCAGTCTGAACTAAATAGTTACTAGGAAGGAACATGCTGGCTTTCTAGACAGAACGATGACTGAGGGGGTCTAACCTCTTGAGAGTTAGAAAGGTGGTCTGGCAAGGGGGCTCAGGGGGCTTGTGACTTGTCTTACTGGGACATGAGAGTTGCTGAAGCTCTGGATACTGCCTTAATATTTTAGTCTTGAATGCTAAGGCAAGTTCACCTAACTAGGTTCAAGTCCATTCTAACTCAGTTTCTGCCCAGCCAATAATTGGAGGGAAAGGGGCAGACCACCGTCATTTCTGCATACGCCAACCTGTCCCCACCCTTCAGCTTTTGTGGGCTCAGGACACTGTCAGCTGATTCGGTTCTACCCTCAGGTTCAGAATTCTAGATGGTGGTGATGTTGCCTGAGTGGTCAAACACCATGGTCCTACCAGCCCTTCGCCTCACCTAGGAGAGTCCAACACCATCAAGAGATCTAAGGCAGGAGAGTGGAACTAGGCATTTTAGAACAAGGTCAGCCACAGTGTGGCACCCCCGTGTTCACTGCAGCATCACGTGCAACAGCCAGATAAGCAAACAACCTCACTGTCTATCCACGGATGCATGGACAAAGAACACGTGTATACAGGCATGGCTCGGAGATACCGTGGGTTTGGCTCCAGACCACAGTAATGAGGCAAATAGCACTACAACATCATCCACACGAATTTCTTGTTTTCCCAATACATATAAACATCATTTTACACTGTATTTGTAGTCTATTCAGTGTGCAATACCATTAAGTCTTAGAAAACAGCATAAATACCCTACTTGAAAAATACTGCTAAAAAATGTTAACCATCTTCTGAGCCTTCAGCAAGTTCAAATACTTTTGCAATAGTAACAGATCACTGATCACAGATCAGCATAACAAGTATAACAATGATGAAAAAGCTTGAAATATTGCCAAAAGGACCGAAATGTGACAGAGGCAAGAAGTGAGCAAATGCTTTTGGATGAATGGCACCACTGGACTTGGAGATGCAAGGTGGCCACAAAGCTCAATGTGTAAACACGATATCTGCAAAGTGCATTAAAGTCAAGCACAAGAAATGAGGCATACCTGTATATACAATGGAACATTATTCACCCACAAAAAGGAAACTTTGAATTGGCTACATGGATGAACCTTGAGGTTCATAGCCAAAGCAATCTTGAGAAAGAAGAATGGAACTGGAGGAATACTTCAGGTTATACTACAAAGCTTCAGTCACCAAGACAGTATGGTACTGGCACAAAGACAGAAATATAGATCCATGGAACAAAATAGAAAGCCCAGAGATAAATCCATGCACATATAGACAACTTATCTTTGACAAAGGAGGCAAGAATATACAATGGAGAAAAGACAATCTCTTTAACAAGTGGTGCTGGGAAAATTGGTCAACCACTTGTAAAAGAATGAAACTAGAACACTTTCTAACACCATACACAAAAATAAACTCAAAATGGATTAAAGATCTAAATGTAAGACCAAAAACTATAAAACTCCTAGAGGAAAACAGTCAAAACACTCTCTGACATAAATCACAGCAGGATCCTCTCTGACGCACCTCCCAGAGTAATGGAAATAAAAGCAAAAATAAACAAATGGGACCTAACTAAACTTAAAAGCTTTTGCACAAGGAAGGAAACTATAAGCAAGGTGAAAAGACAGCCTTCAGAATGGGAGAAAATAATAGCAAATGAAGCAACTGACAAACAACTAATCTCAAAAATATACAAGCAACTCCTGCAGCACAATTCCAGAAAAATAAATGACCCAATCAAAAAATGGGCCAAAGAACTAAACAGACATTTCTCCAAAGAAGACATACAGATGGCTAGCAAACATATGAAAAGATGCTCAACATCATTTATTATCAGAGAAATGCAAATCAAAACAACAATGAGGTACCATTTCACGCCAGTCAGAATGGCTGCTATCCAAAAGTCTACAAGCAATAAATGCTGGAGAGGGTGTGGAGAAAAGGGAACCCTCCTACACTATTGGTAGGGATGCAATCTAGTACAGCCACTATGGAAAAGAGTGTGGAGATTCCTTAAAAAACTGGAAATAGAACTGCCATGCTGCTGCTGCTGCTGCTAAGTCGCTTCAGTCGTGTCCAACTCTGTGCAACCCCATAGATGGCAGCCCACCAGGCTCCCCCATCCCTGGGATTCTCCAGGCAAGAACACAGGAGTGGGCTGCCATTTCCTGACCCAGCAATCCCACTGCTTGGCATACACACCGAGGAATCAAGAATTGAAAGAGACACGTGTACCCCAATGTTCATCGCAGCACTGTTTATAATAGCCAGGACATCTAGGAAGCAACCTAGATGTCCATTGGCAGATGAGTGGATAAGAAAGCTGTGGTACATATACACAATGGAATATTACTCAGTCATTAAAAAGAATACATTTGAATCAGTTCTAATGAGGTGGATGAAACTGGAGCCTATTATACAGAGTGAAAGAAGTCAAAACGAAAAACACCAATACACTATACTAATGCATATATATGGAATTTAGAAAGATGACAACGATGACCCTATATGCGAGACAGCAAAGAGACACAGATGTATAGAACAATCTTTTGGACTCTGTGGGAGAAGGCGAGGGTGGGATGATCTGAGAGAACAGCATTGAAACATGTATATTGGCATATGTGAAACAGATCGCCAGTCCAGCTTCGATGCATGAGACAGGGTGCTCAGGGCTGGTGCACTGGGATGACCCTGAGGGATGGGATGAGAGGGAGGTGGGAGGGGGTTCAGGACGGGGAACACATGTACACCCATGGCTGATTTATGTCAATGTATGGCAGAAACCACTACAATATTGTAAAGTAATTAGCCTCCAATTAAAACAAATAAATTTTTAAAAAAATAAAAACATAGGAAAGTAAAAGGGACAATTACTGTTTGAGGGCTAGTTTATTTGAAGCCAGCAGCAGCTCAGGTTTAGGATGAATTTTAAAGAATAGATAAGAACAATATGATACTTTGTTGACATGGGGAAGCGTTTAGAGTATATTTCATCTAGTTTTAAAAAGCAGCTTAAAGAATAAAGTGAGAGTCTGGCATGGAAACAAATTTAAAAATGTAACTCAATACTGCATGATTCATGAAAGGTCAATTTGTACAACTGATAAGCACATTTGGAATGCTGAACAGTAAGAGTCTTTTGCCAAGTGTCTGAATAGGTTGATTATAACCCCAACATAGAGGTTGCAGTTCTGCCAGGCTTGTGGCTTGGTAAAACTGCTTTTCAATACACCTATGGAAACTTCATCAGATTTATCCACCAAGCCAATATATTGGCTACTATATATGACAAATTTGGTCCCATCTCAGGTTCTACCTCCCAAGCAATGGCTCCAGGTGACCCAGTTTTATTGAATGCAACAGTTGTTTCAATGACCATTGGAGTGTTTGAAGTGCAGCTGCATTTTAGGATGTTGCTGCTGTTGTTTAGTTGCAAAGTCACATCTGACTCTTTGTGACCACATGAACTGTAGCAGGCCAGGCTCCCTTGTACTTCACCAACCTCCTGGAGTTTGCTCAAACTCATGTCCATTGAGTTGTTGATGTCATCCAACCATCTCATCCTCTGTCATCCCCTTCTCCTCCTGCCCTCAATCATTCCTAGCATCAGGATCTTTTCAAATGAGTCGACTGTTTGCATCAGGTGAAAAAAGTATTGGAGCTTTAGCTTCATCATCAGTCCTTAGATGAATGATACAGGCTGCGGATTCAGGGCAAGGCAGCAGTAGTCCTCATAGGAGGTGGCAGCTTCATGGGCTGTGGCAGAGGCACAGACTCAATTGTGCAGCAAGCAACTCTGGAAAGCTCATTTTTAAAAATTCATTGTATGGGAAGAGTAACATGGAAAATTACATTACAATATGTTAAATAGATAGCCAATAAGAATTTGCTGTATGGCTCAGGAAACTCAAACAGGGGCTCTGTATCAACCTAGAGGGGTGGGATGTAGAGGGAGATGGGAGGGAGTTTCAAAAGGGAGGGGAGATATATGTATACCTATGGCTGATTCATGTTGAGGTTTGACAGAAAACAGCAAAATTCTGTAAAGCAATTATCCTTCAATAAAAAATAAATTGATTAAAAAAAAGAAAAGAAATGGTGAAGGGGTTCAAAGGTACAAACAAGTCATAGGGGGATGTGTAATGTACAGGGTAGTAACTACAGTTAATAATATTCGTATTGTCAATTTGAACGTTGTGGAGTGGGTGGCTATTAAAAGTTCTCATTATTAGAAACATTTTGGTGTGGTGATGATGTTAACTGGATTCATTGTGGTCATTTCAGTGTATAAGATAACTGAATCACTGTGTTATACACCTGAACTAATACAATGTATCTCAGTTCAGTTCATTACAGTGCTCAGGCGTGTCTGACTTTTGCGACCCATGGCCTGCAGCACACCAGGTTTCCCTGTCCATCAACAACTCCCGTAGCTTGCTCAAACTCATGTCCATCGAGTCGGTGATGCCATCCATTTCATCCTCTTGTCTACTTCGCCTCCTGCCTTCAATCTTTCCCATCATCAGGGTCTTTTCCAATGAGTCAGTTCTTCCCATCAGGTGGCCAAAGTATTGGAGTTTCAGCTTCAGCATCAGTCCTTCCAATGACTATTCAGTACTGATTTCCTTAGGATTGACTGGCTTGATCTCCTTGCACTCCAAGGGACTCTCAAGAATCCTCTCCAACACCACAATTCAAAAGCATCATTTTTTCAGAGCTCAGCTTTCTTTGCGGCCCAACTCTCACATCCACACATGACTACTGGAAAAACCATAGCTTTGACTAGACAGATCTTTGTCGGCAAAGTAATGTCAATGCTTTCTAATATGCTGTCTAGGTTGGTCATAGCTTTTCTTCCAAGGAGCAAGTGTCTTTTCATTTCATGGCTACAGTGATTTTCCAGCCCAAGAAAATAATGTATGTCAATTGTACCTCAATAAAAAAAAATTTTTTTAAGTGAAGATGGGGTCACACAAAGGCTTTTCCCAGGATGTCTGGCAACTATTAACAAAACCATGTCAATTAAACCACAATGTCCACTGAGGATCATGGACATTTACATTGCATTTAATTATTTTGGAAGTTCCCAGACTACAAGTTGTGACAGTGTAGGCCTCCTATCATTGCCTGACTCCTCATTTTTTCTCTGTAATTTTAGGATTTAGGATCCTTCCTCTACATCAGTACATAAAGAAGACCAGTGTAATAGAGCTCATTTTAAAATGAAAGTGTTAGCCACTCAGTCATGTCCAAATCTTTGCAATGCCGTGGACCGTAGCCCACCAGGGTCCTCCGTACATGAAATTTTTAAGGCAAGAATACTGGAGTGGGGTGCCATTTCCTCCTCCAGGGGATCTTCCCAACCCAGGGATAGAACCCAGGACTCCTGCATTGCAGGCAGATTCTTTATCATCTGAGCCAATAAGAAAGTGTAATAGAGCTCATTTTGAGAGGATTCAAATGGACCAGTGGTACCAACCAAAATGTACCTCCTTAAACAACCAGAGCCCACACTGGGGTATGTGGGCCAGCATTAGGTCTCTATTCCCAACAGTGGTTACAGAAAGCAAGTCTGTTATATTTGCAAAAGAGAAAGGGAAAAACATATTACGAGTTTCTTCTTGGGAGTTCCCTGGAGGTCTAGCAGCGGGGATTCTGAGCTTTCACTACCATGACCCAAGTTCAATCCCTCATCAGCGAACTGAAATCCTGAAAAGCACAAGGTGAGGGCAAAAAAAAAAGAAAAAGAAAAACAACGGCAGTAACAAAAATGAGTTTCTTCTCATCACTAGAAATAATCATCTGTAACTGTATGGTGATGGACCTTAACTACACTTGTGGTAATCATTTTGCAATCTATGCAAACAGCAAATATTATGTTACACACCTGAAACTAGTGGATGTCAGTTATACCTCATTCAAAAAAAAAAGAAATAGAAAAGGAGGTTCTTGGGTATTCATGCTGTAGTTTGGACATTGATGAGAACATTTTCTCTTTTCCCTTTTTTCTTGTTGCTCTTTCACCCTTGAGAACTCCTCTAAGAGATCACTATGTAAAGCCAGGAGAAGCAAGTCACCAAAACGTCAGGTTTTCTTTCCCTGTGAGTTTTCTTTGCCTGTGTGACAGAGCAGAGGCCTGGGCCTCCCAAGCCCTGGCCAGACTGGCTGTGAGCCCAGCCCCTGGCCTTAGGCTCCCAGCCCAGGTCTCCAGACCCGTCACTCCAACCCCTGTCAGGTCTGCAGCCCAGGTCCATCACAACCCTCACACAGGGCTCTGCAGCAAAGCTAATAATAAAACTTTCCTGATTTTTCCTCCTACCAGTGCTTCTTTGATACAACTTAAGGTTTTCTATGGTCTCAAGTATTCACCTGCTGATCTCATGACCTAGAAATAACTCATCACTACTTGAGGAAATGAAAAAGTACTTCAGATTAACACAGGTCCAAATCTACCCTGAATTGACCCCACCAACACCAAACAAATTCCACAAAACCCACTTGTTCCTAATTGTACCACAAAAAGTGGTTTAAAAACATCCTGAGATTAGAAATTCCTCAAGAGAATATTCATTTATGCATTTGATAGTTTCATAACATTGAATCTGTGTGATATCTTCAAGGCATAAGTAGACTATATATTAGAATTATATTTTTTACCCTTTTTGGGTCACTGGAATTTTGTCCGTAATTGTTCATTTTCGGTTTTGTTTTCATTGACAAATTTAGCGTGCCACTCCCTACCTTGCATTACCAAACTCTGAAAAACAACAGCGGGAGAACGTGGACTTTAAGCTTTCCACCCCATCCATCTTGGTGCAACTAAACAGATGCTAGTTACTCCTATAGTGCGTTCTCTGAACCAATTACTCCCTTGTGCCAGCACTGAAATATTCACAAAATCACTCATTTTACCTCAGAGATTATGCTTGGTTTTGAATATTTCAAATAGTACAATTGAACCCTCTTATAACCCAGCTCCTCAGTGCATTAAGTACTTTCAGGCCATATTGAGTCCCAATATGAACCACTCATAAGACGGAAGGATTGCGTTTAGGAGGGCTAACTTCCTCCCTAAAGGATATTTGTGTTAGGAGGACCTGAACTTTATAGGAAGAGACTGTATCCATATATATTCAGATAGATAGATGGCAGATAGGTAGGTACCACAGGTGTAGGAAAAGTGGCTCTATTTTTTTCCTTTGGGAACTATGTTCTCACTGGTAGTGGGCTATTTCCGTGAGCTTGAATTTACTGATCCCATTTGTTACCCCTTAGAGCCCCTAAGGGCTTCCCTGGTGGCTCAGCTGGTAAAGAGTCCGCCTGCAATGCAGGAGCCTTGGATTCGATCCCTGGGTTGGGAAGATCCCCGAGAGAAGGGAACGGCTACCCAGTCCAGTGTTTTGGCCTGGAGAATTTTATGGACTATATAGTCCATGGGGTGTCAAAGAGTCAGACAGGACTGAACAACTTTCACTGTCACTTTCAGAGTCCCAAAAGTTCCAATCTTATTTTCCAATCATGGAAATGGCCATAAGAACAAATCAATGTGAGAATGTCCAGGACAAAAGTGTCCAAGCCTGGAAGCAGGTTTTAGGGTGGCTGACATGCTAAATTTTTTTCATGTTTACTCACGTGCACCCTGACTGCAGCCTCATCCATGTGCCTTGCAAGCTCCTTCCTTGGAGAATTAAATCAAAATGTTCAGTATTTGGAAATGTGGATGAAATTAAATATATGGATGTTATTTCATGCTTGATTTTAAAATTTCCATCCCCTTCATGCCCTCTACCCTAGTACACGTTTCTGTAATACTCAGCTCCAGGCTCACCTTAGGGGGTGGTTTTCCCTCCTGTGCAAAATGTTATTGTGGCATCAAATAAAATCAGTATTCAAGACAGAAGTTTTTAATGCAGTATTTAACAAATATCAAAATTAGTACAAAAATAGCACATGATGAAAATATTACTGAAATTTAAACATAGGTAATTGTGACCCTGCACTTGGTCCACTGTATCTCCTATGAGGTTCCAACAAAACATTATTAACAAACCAGGTCAGTTGCCAGTTTCCCTACTTGATGGATTTAAATACCACAGGATGCTCAGTAGGTAACACCTCTACCAGAGTCCTGTGGGAGGTCTGGATGGCCTTGGGCCATCCAGGTAGCTTATGGATCTGAAGAGGGACTGCAGAAGAGACCAGAGGAACCCAGGGACAACCAAGCCCCCTGGAGAACTAGGCAGCTCCTGGTTAGCTGTGTACTCGGGAACCAGGCGAGGTATCTGGTGTGGTGGAAAAGGCTCTCTATCTATTGGCTCAAAGGGTGAATGTGATGTGGTGGAGGCGCCTCTGCAGGTTCCCTCGTTCCCCACCCGCACCCCCACCTCAACTCCGGGCCCCAGGCATTCAGCTCCAGCTGCTACTGCTACTGCTTCCTCCTGGGCTCCTGGCCACCTTCTACACCTTCCCCAGCTCCAGTTCAGACCACACTAGGCCTCTTCTCCTCCCACTACCATCACTGATACCACGGGAGGCTTCATATCTGGAAAAGGTGCAAGGCCGAGAGAGAGGCTATAGGGAGACCAAGGGCTGTGACTGTGCAGCAGCTGAGTTCGGTCCACTGGCCTCTCCCAGGGAAAGGGCGTTTCCTGGGCTTCGCCAAAGCACGTGGCCCGGCCCGGCCTCTGACCACGCAGTTCTTCCCGGTCTTCCAGGCTGCAATAGCATCATCCAGGCTGTGCCCCCACCTCACCTGCCCCCAGTGGAGGCTCCAGCCTGAGTGCTGTGAATGAATCAGCCTCTATTCCCGGATCTGTGCAGATGTCCTAGTCCGGGATAGTCCTGGGGCTAACCGCTGGGTCAGTTCTCTTCTGGATGCCTGGTCCCAGTTGTAGCATGTGTTCCTGGTCCAATGTGTACCTGCTCCTGCTTAGGTGCCCTCCCTCCATCGACCCCCTCCCTCCATGGTCCCCCACTCCCTCGGGCCCTGGCCCTTGACTGAGGTAGGTGGGACCCTCTAGGGTCCCTTGAGGCCAGGGCATGGCCATAAAGTGGAGGCGTGCCAACCTGGGGTGGGGAGGGGCAAGGAAATGAGACCTCACTGGCCCCTGGAGCCAGAGCCCTGGAGAAACGTTAGGAGAACATCTCTCCAGGGATGCAGGCTCCTAGCCCATAGTTCCCCTGGAGCAACAGATGGAAAGATGGGGCTGGAGAAGGCCACAGCCCAGTGGTCCCCCTTGTCCTGTGGGCTCTGAGCACATCTCCTCCCTGCCCCTCCACTGCTCCAACTCTGTAACTAATGGATGGGGCTCTGGTTCTGTTTCACTCACCCGCAAAGTCCAGGAATGGGGCTAGTGATTCAGATGAAATGATTAGCTAGGGGGCTGCTTGCTCTGGCTCCTGGGGCCTCTATTTCAGGGCACACAGTGTGCTCAGAAGCTGGCTGCAAGAAACCCAACCCGCCCCTTATGAAGCAACAAGTACTACCGATTTGTGCTAACCCACGTCAGAGTGCACGCATAGACCCTGGCCAGTGCTTGGTGCTCTCAGAAAGCTTACAGTGCAAGGGGCCCTTCCTTCAGGGCCCTTCCTTCAACTTGGCAGGTAACTGTGGAGCTCTGCATACAGGGCTGGACTCAGCTCCCCACCGCTGGCTGCAGGCACCCTACAACACTTGCGCCCGTGTTCTAGATCAGGAAGTGTTTGTTTCCATCTTCCCCATTGCTGCCCCTCTCTCCTGCACCTCAGTTCCTTCCTTCCCCTCCACCCTCCCCCTCCCCAACCCACCCTTCCACTCCGCTCCCCTCCCTCTCTGTCCCTCCTCTAACTTCCAGAATTCTGTTTCTGCAGTGAGAAGTGCAAATGAAAGCCAGGCCAGGCTGAGGGTTTTATGCTTGTTCAAGAGGTATTTACAGGTGTCCTGGGGCATGGGAATATCCCAAATATGAAGAATAGCTTCTAACCATGAGTCTCATGCTTGACGTTGTACTTGATTTATCCTGTTTCTACCTGCTCCCTCATCACAATCATCATCCCCCTTTTAAAAGAAATCAAACCAGAGTGTTACTGCTCAGTGTCACTCACCAACAAGCTCTGTGCTGCCCTGATCCACTCACTGCACTTTCACCTGTGGCCCCTCTTCTACCACTGGGTTGGAACAGAGAAGGAGGAGCAGGTAGACAGAGCTGGGGCTGCTGTATTAGGCAACCTGCCTTTGAGGGGCACGAGATTTGATCAGACAGCCTCTTAGGCACCTTTATCCTGGAGACATTAATCATTTTTATCATTAATTAATTGTGTTGGTAAATTCTTTAAACCTCTCTTTCTCTCTTTTTTCCCATGCCCCATGGCATATGGGATCTTAGTTTTCCCCACCAGGGATTGAACCGCTGTTCCGTGCAGTGGAAGCACAGAGTCAACTACTAAACTGCCAAGGAAGTCCCTCAAGGATCTCATTCTTAATGACATTTTATTGCAGGTGTGGAAAAGAGGTGGCGACATTTGTGTGCCATCACTAATGTGCTCTTTGGAAGCTTGTATTTAGGATGTTCCTTACATTGTGGGCAGTAACACTTTGGCATTGAAGATTTCCAATAAAACTTTACAGATGACCACATCACATTGCTTTATATTTACCACTTCAGTCACTTTCTCTTTATTCATTTATTCATGAGGGTCTGTGAGAAGGGAGATATTTATCCTCTGCTGATTCCCAATGAGGACAGGATGGTTTCCTGTGAAAATGACATCTGTCCTGCACATTTTTGTACCTGTGAGTGTCAGTAAGCCTATGTTGGGTGCGGTATACAGGCCCTGTGCTGGGCGGTGGGGGAATGTCACAATACCCGACCCAGCCAATGTGCTGTGGGTTCTCAGTGTCTCCAGAGGAAGATCAGCCCACACCAGAGAAAGAAGCCACAGATTATGGAGGCGGATTGCAGAGCCCCACCACTTCCTTGCTCTGTGACCCTGGGCAAGTTGGCTGACCTCTCTCTGTGCCTCAACTGTCCTCTCTATAGAATGGATCTCATGATGGTATGTGCCTTATACAGTTCTGAGGTTTAAATAAAGGAATAAAGTTAAGTCCCGTGGTGAGCACTCAACCAGCATCAACTGGTGCTGGAGTGAAGGGATCAAGACTGTGGTCAGTCTGTATCCTCGTCCACACTGACATTGATGATATCAGGTGAGGAGTTATTGGGAAGAACAGAAGAATTTATATGTTGAAAACACATAGAACAGTGCCTGGCACAGTAGATAAGGGCTTGATCTGTGTGATTTGTTAGTATTATTTATATTGCTATTGCTATTATTTATATTGTTACTTTATGTTATTGATGAAAATTACTAATTCCGAGACTATAACCTAAGTCATTAGCTGGGTGTGAGAACTGAGCTTGGAAAAAGGGGATGGTTAGGGATCCAATAGAATAAAGAGCTCAAGCAGAAAAGGCTTGAGACAAAAGCCTAGGTTAGGAGCATGCAGGTATGTCCAGGAGATGGAGGAATTTCCAGGGATCCATAGACAGTGCATGTTGGACGGGAATCTGGGGTATCACATGACATAATGTTGAAAGGGAGGAAATCAAGATGTGGCAAAAAAAAAAAAAAAAACTGAGCAAAACTGTTTGTATTCTATATGTAAGGGGGAACTAGGCTTCCGAGGTGGCTCTGTTGTAAAGAATTGGCCTGCCAGGCAGGAGCCGTGGGTCCAAACCCTGGGTTGGGAAGATCCCCTAGAGAAGGAAATGGCAACCCAGTCCAGTCTTCTTGCCTGGGGAATCCCATGAACAGAGGAGCCTGACAGGCTATGGTCCATGGGGACACAAAGAGTCAGACATGACTGAGCAACAAGGGGGAACCAGGAGATATTTCCAGCAAATAAGTTACATAAGCCTATTCATATTTTGAGAAAGTAACAGAGGCTGCAGGAAGTAGGAAAGGAGAGATGGAGAAGCTACAGTTAGGCATCAAGTAGGAGTTTGTTGTTAAAGTAAGCCAAATGAGGGCCTGGTAACAGGAATGGGAAAAGGGAAGAATCAGAGAACTCAGGGATTTGGAGATAATTAGGGGGAAGAGCGTTGCATGGCTCTGAAACTTTGAGCAAGATGACCAGAGGGTGGTGATGTCATTATGCAATTTAGGGAACACTGCCTGTGGTGGTAAAGCAACAGTGAGGGTTACACACCTTGAATCTGAGATTCATGTGCAACTCCATGAACTGTTAGAAACAATCCTGGCACTCAGGATAGAGAGCAGAGCTAAAGGCATATATTTATACGAGCAAATCATGACAATGAAGGGACGATGGTTGAATCCAAGAGAGTAGAGGAGATCGTAAAGGGAAAAGTGAGAATTCAAGAGTGCTAAGAACTGGGCTTTGGGTGACAACTGAACCTTGAGGAGTGGGGAGAAGAAAAGTCAGCAAACAAGACAGAACAGGAGCAACTGGAGAGACAGGATAAAATCCCAAAGAGAGCAGGTCACAGAAACCAAGAGAGGAGAGAAATTCAAGAAAGAGAAAGTAGCCAACTGTGGAGAGACCTACACAGAAATAAAGGAGATGGTGACCTGGATGTGCTGTTTGGTAAGTCCCCACTGAACTAAAAAAGTGTTTCATAAGGCAGGAGTCATATTCAAGGGATTGCAGAGAAAATGAGAGGAAGAAAAATAAGTTGGCAAGAAAAGTAGAGTACAGTTTAAAAGAGTTTGACATAAAAAAGAAAGAAAGGAGGCTTCCCTGGTGGTTCAGGGGTTAAGAACCTGCCTTGCAGGGCTTCCCAGGTGGCTCAGTGGTAAAAAATCCACCTGCCATTGCAGGAGACACAGGTTCGATCCCTGGTACAGGAAGTTCCCAAACACCATGGAGCAGCTAAGATTGTGTGCCACAACTATTGAGCTTGTGCTCTAAATCCTGGGAAGCACAACTACTGAGCCCACGAGCTGCAACTACTGAAGCGCAAGCACCCTAGAGTCCGTGCTCCACAGCAAGAGAAGCCGCTGCAATAAGAAGCCCGTGCAGTACAGCTAGAGAGCAGCCCCCACTCACCACAACTAGAGAAAGCTCACACGAAGCAACCAAGACCCAGCACAGTCAAAAATAAATCAATAGATACTTCTTAAAAAGAAAGCAAGGGTGGGACTTCTCTGGCAGTTCAATGGCTAAGACTCTGTACTCTCACTACAGGGGACCTGGGTTCAGTGCCTGGTCAGGGAACTAAGATCCCACATGCCACACCAAAGACCCAGTGCAGCCAAAGAGAGTAATAAAGAAAAATATTAAAAAAAGAAATAATCTACAATTAACACTAAAAAGAGAAAGCAAGGGTAATAGAGCCTTAGTAAATTGTCATGTACATATCTTTTCATTTTCTTGAGAAATGAAAAATTCTTTTGTCAGCCACAGTAATCAAACCACCATGGTATTGGAACAAACACAGACATATAGATCAAAGGAACAGAACAGAGACCCCCAAAATAAACCCGCACTCCTACTGTCAATTAATCCATGACAAAAGAGGCAAAACTATGCATTGGATAAGACAGTCTCTTCAGCAAGCGGCACTGGGAAGACTGGATGCTACACATGTAAGAGTGAAATTAGCACATTTCTTCACACCATACACAAAAATAAACTCAAAATGGTTAAAAAACTTAAATGTAAAACAAGACACCGTTCAACTCCTAGAAAAAGCATAGGTGAAACATTCTGTGACATAAATCATAGCGACATTTTCTTACATCAATCACCCAAGGCAAAAGAAATATCAATCAAAGCAGAAGGAAACAAATGGGCCCTAATGAAACTGAAAAGCTTATTATGCACAGCAAAAGAAATCATCAAAAAAACTAACAGAAAACCTACTGAATAGGAGAAAATATTTTCAAAGGGTGCAACTGAGAAGGGGTTATTATCCAAAATATAGAGAATTGCCTGGCAGTACAGTGTTTAGCACTCCTCACTCACGGCTAAGGGCCCGAGTTCTTTTTTAAAAAAAAAATTTTTTTTGTATTGCAGTATAGTTGATTAACAATGTTGTATTTGTCTCAGGTGTACAGCAAAGTGATTCAGTTATACATACACATGTATTTTTTTTTTCCAAAAATATTCCCATTTAGATTATTACAGAATATTGAGCAGAACTTTTCTGGTGGCTCAGCGGTAAAGAATCTGCCTGCAATGTAGGAGATGCAGGTTCAATCCCTGGGTCAGGAAGATCCCCTGGAGAAGTGCATGGCAACCCACTCCAGTATTCTTGCCTGGAGAATCCCATGAATAGAGGGGCTTGGTGGGCTACAGTCCATAGGGTTGCAGAGTCCAACACAACTTAAGTGACTGAGCATGCACTCACATTGAGCAGAGTTCCCTGTGCTATACAGTAGGTCCTTGCTGGGTATCTATTTCATTTTATTTTTAATTAATTTATTTATTTTAATTGGAGTCTAATTACTGTACAATATTGTAGTGGTTTTTGCCATCCATTGACATGAATCACCCATGGGTGTACATGTGTTCCCCATCCTGAACCCACCTCCCACCTCCCACCCCCATGCCATCCCTCAGGATCACCCCAGTGCACCAGCCCTGAGCACCCTGTCTCATGCATCAATCCTGGACTGGTGATCTAGTTCACATATGATAATATACATGTTTCAATGCTATTCTCTCAAATCATCCCACCCTCGCCTTCTCCCACAGAGAGCCAAAGTTCTAACCCTAATTCAGAACTAAGATCCCACAAGCCATGCAGCATGGCCCCAAAAACACTGCAGAAAAAAAAAATGAAAGATTAAATTAAAAAAGTAAACCTAAGAAATCTAAAATACACAAGCAGGTCATACAACTCAATGCAGAAAAGATAAACAACCTAATCAAAAAATGGGCAGAAGACCTAAACAGATATTCTCTAAAGCAGACATACAGAGGGCCAAGAGGCACATGAAAAGATGACCAACATGGCTAATCATCAGAGAAATGCAAATCAAAACCACAATGAGGTAACACCTCACACAGGTCAGAATGGCTATCATCAAAAAGTCTACAAATAAATGGTAGACAGGGTGTGGAGAAAAAGAAACCCTCCTATACTGTTGGTGGGAATATAAATTGGTGCAGGCACTATGGAAAATGGTATGGGGGTTCTTCAAAATATTAAAAAAAGAATTACTATTTGATCCATCAATTCCATTCCTAGATCCAGAAAAAAAATGAAAACTCTAATTTGAAAAGACACATTCACCTTAATGTTTATAGCAGCCAAGTGCTCTTGGCTGAAAATAATCTGAGGTACACACACACACACAAACACACACACACACACTCAGCTTCCCTGGTGGCTCAGTGGTAAAGAATTCACCTGCCAACCAAGAGACTTGGGTTCGATCCCTGGGTCAGGAAGATCCCCTGGAGAAGGAATTGGCAACCCGTTCCAGTACTCTTGCCTGGAGAATTCCATGGACAGAGGAGCCTGGAGGTCTACAGTCCATGGGATGGCAAAGAGTTGGAAATGACTTAGCAACTAAACAAGAAAACAAAAGGCAGTTGTAGAGTTTGATGAGAGAAGCAGAGTGAAAGGCCATGAGGGATATATTATAGAGACTAGATCTCACGCACTGGTGGGAGCCGAGATGAAGTCTATGAAAGGCTATTGCCTTCACATTTGATGGTGGCCTGAAGTCACTGGAGATATTCAAGGCTAACAGCTGGGCAGACAGGTGTATATGAACTGGGGAGAGCAAAGACCAAGTGGAAGCTGCAAGGATTCCCTTGAACCCACAAGGACAAGCTAAAACCCATGAAGGCATAAAATCCTGTGATCCATACATCTGCCTCTTACCGTCTCCATTCTGGAGAAGGAGCCGGCATCCTTTGACACAGAGCTGCACGTGCACACGGCCCAGGGTCTGGAGCTGTTGTAGGAGATCACCCTGTGGGTGAGTCGCTGCAGGCCCCCTGCTGGCCCACGGCAACAAGGGGTGCCAGGGCGTCAGTGCCAATGCATACAAGCGGCAATCGCACCTGCCCTTACACCCAACTTCAGAACATAATGGCCGTGGCTTCACTCCCACCTGCCAAATCTTGCCCCAGCTTTTCTTCCGGCCAACCTTCACTCAGGACAGGGAAGGCAATCCCAGGAAAAGAAGCTCTAGCCTAGCTCAGTTGACAAAGCCATGACAACAAGCGGAGACAGACACCATAGTAGAGTGGACCTGGTCATTACTGGAGGGAAGGATGACACAGCATGGCAAATGACACACGGGGGGCATTCGGGCCTCAGTTACACACAAGGATGTCCCAGCATTTGGTGCTCAGAGTCCACAAACATTGTGTCCACAAAGGATTCATGTAACCACCACATTTATGCCACCCATCCTGTTGAGTGTCTCTGTCCACAATGCTCGGTAGAGCAGAAGAGGAAGCTACCATAAGTAAGCATGGAGCTACTGGCAGCATTTCGGGAAACTGGTCACCATGACTTTTGGTCACTGACCACTGATTTCTGAGCTAGGCCATCGACCTCTGAATATTCCACCCAGCTTCTCAAACAGGGTGAGTGTTCCTGGGGAGATATCAAAAAAAAAAAAAAAGAAAGAAAGAAAGAAAACACTACTTTGAAACATACATGCACCACAGCATTCATTGCATTACTATTTATAATAACCAAGATATGGAAGGTACCCAAGTGTCCATCAACAGAGGAATGCATAAAGAAGATGTGGTATGTGTGTGTATATATTCACACACAGTGGAATACTGCTGCTCTGCTGCTGCTAAGTTGCTTCAGTCGTGTCCGACTCTGTGTGACCCCATAGACGGCAGCCCACCAGGCTCCCCCATCCCTGGGATCCTCCAGGCAAGAATATTGGAGTGAGTTGCCATTTCTTTCTCCAGTGCATGAAAGTGAAAAGTGAAAGTGAAGTTGCTCAGTCGTGTCCGACTCTTAGCGACCCCATGGACTGCAGCCTACCAGGCTCCTCCGTCCATGGGATTTTCCAGGCAAGAGTACTGGAGCAGGGTGCCATTGCCTTCTCCGCAGTGGAATGCTACTGAGCCATAAAATGAAGGAAATTTTGTCATTTGCAACAACATGGATGGACTTGGAGAGTATTATGCTTAGTGAAATAAGTCAGAGAAACACAAACACTGTATGATATCACTTACATGTGGAACCTAAAAAATAAAACAAGCTAGTGAATATGACCAAAAAAAAAAAAAAGAAACTAGACTCACAGACATAGAGAATACACTAGTGGTTACCAGTGGGGAGACAAAGTGGGGAAGGACAAGATAAGAGAATGGGATTGATAGGTACCAACTACTATGTATAAAATAAATAACCTACAAGGACATATTGTACAGCACAGGGAATATAGCCAGTATTTTATAATAACTATAAATGGAGTATAACCTTTAAAAATTGTGAATCACTATCTTGTACACATGAAACTTGCATAATATTGTACATCAACTATAAGTCAATTAAAAATATGTAAATACAAACAAACACATTCAATCAGTAAAACACTCTGAGCATTTCCCTGTTTTTTGATGACCCTTAAACAAATAAGGGTGAGACTGTACAGGCTTTGGTCGGAATAGTGACTAGTTTCCAAAGCTTCAGGTGGGAATATGAACCTGAAATCTGTCCCAGTGTGACTCTTGGATATCCTCCCAGATTAAAAGCAATGTTTGAGAGGCAACAACTCTGATTCTGTGCTCTCTCCCATACCTGTTAGGAATAAGAAATAGTGGGCCCAGGGATACAAGAGAAAAATTAGAGGAGAACAGCTTGAAGACACTGGGAAGCTGCATACATGATAGCACAGATATTCTGCTGATTTCATGGGATAAGATGGGCTTTGAGCATTTTCCATAGGAGAAAGAATCGGAAGTGGCTTTATTCATCACAAAACAGTTAATTCTTACATAAGAACATCCAACAAAACACTCTGCTTTTCTGGTTTGACTGGCAGAAAGCTACACAAGCAAAGCATGGTAAATAGCTCCACAGCACACACTTCATTTAAATTTATTATTTATCGTCTGGGTAAACAAAGTTAGAAATAGAAAATATTAAATAGCTACTAAAGTTTTACACCTAAAGACTTCCTCCTGAAATTCTGATTACTCTCTTTTAAAGAGTAGTAGAAACTACGGGAGTTATTTTGAAGAACCAGTTTTCTTCACGGGTCATGGTGGTATTAACAACAATAGTAACAGTAACAGTGGCGAATATTGATTTAGGACTTGCTATGTGCTAGGCACTAACCAAATATTTTACATGTATTATCTCATTTAGTCCTCCCCATACCTGTAAACAATCAGTAGCCTGATTGCTTCCACTTAAAGATGAGGAAATTGGAGCCTAGAAAGGTTGTGATTTGTGTAGACACACAGTAAGCTCCAGGGCCAGATTCCAAACCCAGCTGCCCTACCTTCCTACAAAACTTCACACTGGGGACTTTCCTGGTGGTCCAGTGGCTAAGATTCCAAGTTCCCAGTGCAGGGGGCCTGGGTCAATCCCCGATGAGGGAACTAGATCCCACAGGTCACACCTAAGAGTTCACATGCAGCAACTAAGACCCAGGGCAGCCAAATAAACTAATTAAAATAGTTTTTAAATTGAGATTTAAAAAAATTCACACTGATCAACAGGTAGACAATACTTTGGCAAAGATGTATAAACAGAAATGTTGAGTGTAGCATCTTTTATAAAAGTTTAACATTTGAAGAAAGCTTGTTTATCATAAGGAACTGATTAAATTAATGAAGGTCCCTCCATCCAACAGGTTTACGCATCTGGTAGGATCTGTATTGCAAAGAAGTATGGATAATATGATTCAGTTTTAGTTGAGATAGCATTTTACCAGTATTTACGTATACAAAAATGCTGGAAAATTATACAGAAGAATACAACAATCATTTTGAATTGGTAAGATCCAAGGTAAATGAACATATGAATTTCCAACTTTTCCTACAATAATTATCTAATAAACAATAGAATAAAATCTTTAAACATCACACTACTCCCTTTCCCTGAGAGATATTGCTTCCAGCTTAAGCTCCAGACTGGAAACCGACTGTCCTGGGCATATCACTTTGTTGTTCCCATCATTGCCTTCCCTACAGTCCTTGGTAAAGGGAATGTTAATGCATTTCCTGAGAAATGTGTTAAATCACTCTAGAAAAATAAGTTTTTCCCCAAAAAACCCATATTTTAAATTAATTGTTATTGACATACAGTTGATATACAATGTTGTATAGCAAAGTGAATCAGTTAGACATACATATATCCCCTCTATTTTTTAAAATGTTCTGCAAACACTTTTAAAATACTTTATTCCAAATAACGTATTTTATAATTTTCTCTTGGCTTAAACTTTTTTTTTTATTTTGTATTGAGGTGTGGCCAATTAACAATGTTGTGACAGTTTCAGGTGGACAGCCAAAGGGCCTCAGCCATACATACACATGTGTCCATTCTCCCCCAAATTGCCCTCCCATCCAGCCTGCCACATAACATTCAGCAGTATCCACTCTGTTTTTAAGATTATTTCCCCAATACAGAATATTGAGTGCCCTTGCTACACAGTAGGTCCTTCTCTGCTATCTATTTTATATAGTAGTGTGTATATGTCAACCCCAGTCTCCCAAGAAAGACGATTTTTAACCTACACATTAACAGACAAAACACACTGGATGCCAAAACAACACACCCGGCAACCCAAGCCAAAAAAGAAACAAAAATCAAACTGACCAAACACCATCCCCGGTCCCATTCTTAACCCACAGACCTTGGTATCCTTCTTAAGATCACCTGTTATATATACATCAGATCAATGATAATAATAATAATAATAACTAACCTTTATTTCTCGGCTATCCATATGGCCATTTAGGGCTGCCCAGGTAGCTCAGCGGTAAAGAATCTGCCTGCCAATGCTGGACGGAGAAGGCAATGGCACCCCACTCCAGTACTCTTGCCTGGAAAATCCCATGGATGGAGGAGCCTGGAGGGCTGCAGTCCATGGGGTCGCTGAGGGTTGGACACGACTGAGCGACTTCACTTTCACTTTTCACTTTCCTGCATTGGAGAAGGAAATGGCAGCCCACTCCAGTGTTCTTGCCTGGAGAATCCCAGGGACGGGGAGCCTGGTGGGCTGCCGTCTATGGGGTCACACAGAGTTGGACACGACTGAAGTGACTTAGCAGCAGCCAATGCTGGAGACAGAACAGACACGTGTTCGATCCCTGGGCCCGAAAGATCCCCGGGAGTAGGAAATAGCAACCCACTCCAGTATTCTTGCTGGAAAATTCCGTGGTTAGAGAAGCCTGGCGGGGTACAGTCCATGGACTCGCAAAGAATCGGACACGACTTAGCCACTGAGCACACAGGCATAGGCAAACTCATGCGGGGCAAAGGAGGAAGAGTCTGTTTCTTAGAAAGGCGGCGGCGGCGGTGGCGGCCTTGACTTAAAACCTGCCAGGGAGGTACCCGGCCTGGAGATGGCCTGGCGCGCGCGTGTTCCCCAGGCGCAGGGAGACTCTCCCGCGCCCTCTGCTGGGGACTTGGCTCCATGCTGCCTCTCCGCACTTGGCGCCTTCTCTACGAGCTTCTCGCCCTTCGTGCGGTGATGTGAGACCGCTAGGTGACAAGGGGGGAACTGGAGGTTACTAGGGGCTGCAGTGGGGACGTGTGGAGTCTGAGAAGTGAGGTGCAGACTGAGGGCGGTGTGGGAGTCTGTGGGGCGGAGAGCGATGTGCAGCCTGCGGGATGCAGGGTCACCAAGATCTACTTTCCGCTATGTGAGTGTGGTCCTGGCATCACCGGTGGCGTCTCCCGTGCCCCGCAGCCCTTTGCTCTGCTTAGGAAAATGGTAGAAGGCGGGGGCGAGGGCCAGTTTCCCTGGAGCCTTTTAAGCCTGCCTCCTTCCCATAAACTGCAAAACCTGCCCTTACAGGGAAAGCGCTGTGTTTTCTATTAGCCTTCCCGCAGGGCCTTTTATCAGCAATCTGTATTATGAAAACGGAGGACGTTTTTCAACAATTGTAAATCCTGAAACTATGTCTTGCAGGTCCTTGGCCAGGGGCCATTTCCCCGAGAGTCACTGGTCAGGAATCTTCCAAACTGACTTGCTCCACACCCCACATCTCCCCCACCCCTACTTTCCATCCCCTTAGCAAATACTTTCCAAGATGCCTATTCACCTAAGAACTGTAATTCTGAGATCTCACCCATTCATGTCCACTTGCTAGTTGTGTGGCATCAGGTACGTCACTACTCAGAGATAACAGCATCAACCTCTACAGAATGGATGAATGCTGCTGCTGCTAAGTGGCTTCAGTTGTGTCCGACTCTCTGCGACCCCATAGACAGCAGCCCACCAGGCTCCCCCGTCCCTGGGATTCTCCAGGCAAGAACACTGGAGTGGGTTGCCATTGCCTTCTCCAGGATGGATGAATCAGATCAGATCAGATCAGTCACTCAGTCGTGTCCGACTCTTTGCGACCCCATGAATCACAGCACGCCAGGCCTCCCTGTCCATCACCAACTCCCGGAGTTCACTCAGACTCACGTCCATCGAGTCGGTGATGCCGCCCAGCCATCTCATCCTCTGTCGTCCCCTTCTCCTCCTGCCCCCAATCCCTCCCAGCATCAGAGTCTTTTCCAATGAGTCAACTCTTCGCATGAGGTGGCCAAAGTACTGGAGTTTCAGCTTTAGCATCATTCCTTCCAAAGAAATCCCAGGGCTGATCTCCTTCTGAATGGACTGGTTGGATCTCCTTGCAGTCCAAGGGACTCTCAAGAGTCTTCTCCAACACCACAGTTCAAAAGCATCAATTCTTCAGCGCTCAGCCTTCTTCACAGTCCAACTCTCACATCCATACATGACCACAGGAAAAACCATAGCCTTGACTAGCCAGACCTTTATTGGCAAAGTGATGTCTCTGCTTTTGGATATGCTATCTAGGTTGGTCATAACTTTCCTTCCAAGGAGTAAGCGTCTTTTAATTTCATGGCTGCAGTCACCATCTGCAGTGATTTTGGATCCCAGAAAAATAAAGTCTGACACTGTTTCCACTGTTTCCCCATCTATTTCCCATGAAGTGGTGGGACGGGATGCCATGATCTTCGTTTTCTGAATGTTGAGCTTTAAGCCAACTTTTTCACTCTCCACTTTCACTTTCATCAAGAGGCTTTTGAGTTCCTCTTCACTTTCTGCCATAAGGGTGGTGTCATCTGCATATCTGAAGTTATTGATATTTCTCCCGGCAATCTTGATTCCAGCTTGTGTCTCTTCCAGTCCAGCGTTTCTCATGATGTACTCTGCATATAAGTTAAATAAACAGGGTGACAATATACAGCCTTGACGAACTCCTTTTCCTATTTGGAACCAGTCTGTTGTTCCATGTCCAGTTCTAACTGTTGCTTCCTGACCTGCATACAAATTTCTCAAGAAGCAGATCAGGTGTTCTGGTATTCCCATCTCTTTCAGAATTTTCCACAGTTTATTGTGATCCACACAGTCAAAACCTCCTTTATTCACTCATTCCACCTGTGTCAACCGAGCACCTATTCCATTTGGGCCCTGGGCTAGGTGCTGGGAAGACCTCAGGGAGAAAGACAGATGCTTTCCTTCCTGTCATGGAATTTGCCTCCCAACCAGGGACCCAGACAGTAAACCAATAAATACACAAATGGTGATGTGTCCATGTAAGGAATGTGGTACAAGGAGAGAATACATGGATTCTGACTTGGGTTGTCAGGTCAAGGAAGGCCACTCAGGAAGGGACACAAAAGCGTAACCTGAAGGATATCTAAGCCGGATTAAGGTCGTTGGGGAAAAATCTTGAATTGGGAAGGTTTCATATGTTTTGGAAAGGCCCAGGAGTGGCTAGATATCAGGAATGAGGAGGAGAGGGGCTCCAAAGGAGTTTGGAGAAGTAACCAGGGGCCCCTTCCTGTTGTACATTCTATGGATTTGGACAAATGTATTAAGGACGTGTATCCATCATTATCCTGTCAAACAGAGTATTTTCACTGCCCCGCAAACCCTCTGTGTTCTTCCTACTCCTCTCTCCTCTTGACTCCTCGCAACCACTGATCTTTTTTCTGTTTTTTATCCATCTCCATACTTCTGCCTTTTCCACAAGGGCATATAAATGGACTCATACAGCATGTAGCCTTTTGAAACTGGCTTCTTTCACTTAGTAATAATGCATTTAAGATTCTTCCATGTCTTTTAGTGGACTTTTTTCAGATATTTTAATGTATTCAAGTGTGCAGAAGTGAAAGTTACTCAGTCGTGTCCAACTCTTTGCGACCCCATGGACTATACAGTCCATGGAATTATCCAGGCCAGAATACTGGAGTGGGTAGCCTTTTCCTTCTCCAGGGGATCTTTCCAACCCAGGGATCGAACCCAGGTCTCCCGCACTGCAAGTGGATTCTTTACCAGCTGAGCCACAAGGGAAGCCCTGATGTATCCAAAGAGCTAAAGAAAACAATGTCTAAAATCTAAAGGAAAGATTCCACTCCAATAAGAGCTTGCAAGTCATCATTCCCACCCTCAGAAGAAAAAATATGAACAGATTAAAAATCAATGACCATTCTTGGCCACATCACAGAATTGAGGTCATGGGACAAACTGTAATCCCTGAACTGGAGAAAGAGCTGATTCTCGAGATTACAGATTATAGTGAACACAGATCAGCACACCTGAGGCAGAAAATGCTGAAATCTAAAACCTGGAACTTCAAAGGTAGCTTCAATGAATTGCTGGTGACTGAGTGTGGACTAACTTGAGAATTAAAAATTCCTAGGGACCTAATCAAAGCAACCCCCACCCCCACAATCATGGTGTTTACTCCTAGGATCCTCAACACGTTTTCTTGGTAAAGATCAGAGAAATATTGCCTCCTGTTTGACCAAGAAAGAGGGGAGAAGTAACCATCTGGAAACAAGCCAAGAGCATTCTTCGTAACAATGGCCTACCCAGCAAGGTAAAGCCTTCTTGGACTTGGGGTAAGGGAAATTACCTTACCCCAGAGCCTTCTTGGACTTGGGGTAAGGGAAATTACCAAACTTCAAACCCCCTAGACATTCACCTTCACAGAAGAGAAGAAAAAAGCTGAGGACTACTTGTGAAGATCATAGTCCAGGGGGTCAGGGACACTAAACAACTGAGCCCAAACCATAAGATTATAGAACATGTCTCCTCAACCCAGACCTGACCAAACATCAACAAGGTCTCCTTATAATGCAGTGGGTCACAGCTGAAAGAACAGAAGGCTCAGACTCTATTTAAGAAGTGGTTTCTACATGTATAATATCATATATGAAACGAATCGCCAGTCCAGGTTCGATGCAGGATGCAGGATGCTCGGGGATGGTGCACTGAGATGACCCAGAGGGATGGTACGGGGAGGGAGGTGGGAGGGGGGTTCAGGATGGGGAACACGTGTACACCCGTGGTGGATTCATGTTGATGTATGGCAAAACCAATACAATATTGTAAAGTAATTAGCCTCCAATTAAAATAAATAAATTTATATTTAAAAAAGGATAATGCATTTTACACATATAAATTTTATGCTTTAAAAAAAAAAAAAGAAGAAGAAGAAGCAGTTTCTATGGGAAACGAAAGACTCCAGCAGACAAAAACAAAACACTTGTGGAAATTTAATCCTCTGATACAAAAGATACAGAAAACTGTAAACACAGCATATCTCTTGGCCAGATAAAAATAAGATGTCATACAAAGGCCTGTGTACTTCCAAATACCTGATCATTACTGGCTTTCAGCAAAAAAAATTACATAGCCTGATAAAAGGAAAGAAGAAATAGTCTGAAGAGACAAAGCAAGTGTCAGAAGCAGATTCAGGTATATCAGAGATTATGAAACTATCAGACTCAGAATTTAAAATAAATATGATCGATATGCTAAGGGCTCTAGTGGAAAAGCTGGACAGCTTTCAAGAACAGATGGATAATGAAAACAGAGAGATAGAAACCCTTAGAAAGAATATACAGGAAATAGTAGAATAAATACCTGTAAAGAAATAAAGAATACATTTAATGGACCCTTCACATGATTGGAAACGGCTGGGATTAGAATCAGAGAGTTTGAAGGCATATCAATAGAAACCCCCCAACTGAAATGTAAAGACAAAAAGATTAATAAAACATGGAATAGAATGTCTTCCAATCACTGTGGGACAATTACAAAAGGTATAACTTGTATAATGGGACTACTCAAAGCAGAAGAAAGAGAAAAGGAACAGAGGAAATATTTGAAGTAATAATAGCTGGGATTTTTCTAAAATTAATGACAGGATGACATGTCTAGGAAGTTCAGAGAATACCAAGCAGTATAAATGTCAAAAAACAACAACAACAAACCACACCTAGGAATATCATATTCAAATTGCAGAAAACCAGAGAAAATCTTGAAAAAAGTACAGAATTAAAACATCTTACCTAGAGAGGAACACAGGTGGTCCCTGCAGAGAGTCTTGCTCTATATGCCAGTCTGAGTCTTGCCAGAAGCCTGACCGAATGGCAAGGCCATTAGCCACATCCACGGTTCAGTGAAGATACAGCAAGCCTTCTTGTTGGAGTGACCTGGACAGACATCCACACTGCATGAGGCTCTGCCCGTTGCAATGAGCATCCCTCGCCACACTCAGTAAGGGAAAGGGCGGTCTCAGATTCAATGGCAGCTGTGCCCCATTCCTGCTTGTTTGTAGTTGACCGGGAGGAGCCATCAGGTGTGCTGATCAGGCCCAGTTATGGTCCAGGACAGGGGTCCCCAACCCCCGGGATCTAATGCCTGATGATCTAAGTGGAACTGATGTCATGATAATAAAAACAAAGGCACAATAAATGTAATGTGCTTTAATCGTCAGGAAAGCACCACGACCCCCGCCCCATCTGTGGAGAAATTGTCTTCCACGAAACTGGTTCTGGTGCTAAAAAGGTTGGGGACTGGTGATCCAGGAAGTCCCTGTACCTGGACCCTCACAGGGCCAGTGGAAGCAGTGACTCTTTGGGCAATATGCCAGGGAGCCAAAACACCCCTGAGAACCTTTCAGGGAGTTGTGAGACCCCATCTGTTCTGCGTTTTGCTCATTCCTGTATGTACCATTTCTATGAAAGATTCCTGAGCCAATTCCACCAAGTGACTTGAGACATCTGCTTGGATCCATGCCATGATTGGGAATGTATGGTCTTAAGATTGCTTCAGGGACTTCTCTGGTGGTCAGGTGGTTAAGAATCCACTTTCCAATGCGGGGAATGCAGGTTTGATCTCTGGTCAGGGAACTAAGACCCTACATGGCTCAGAGCAACTTAGCCACTCGCACCCACAACTACAGAGCCTGTGCGCCAAAATGAAATATCCCACATGAAGCATCGGAGATACCATGTGTCACAACTAAGACCTGACATAGCCAAAGAAATTAATAAATATTTTTAAAAGGTTACTTCACAGCCATGAATCATGTGCTCAATATGCACCAAGGGCCAATAACAGGCCAATAATTGTGTCCTGAGCTGAGTAAGACACTGGGGCTGCCCGATTCATCTCCAGATTCGCCAAGAAAGGTACAGGGCCATCACCATGCAAATGCTAGTGGGACCCCCTGTCAGGTTGCTCATGATCTGATTCCTGGCCCAGATTAGAGTTCCTTAGGTGGGAAAGCCCATGAATCTCCCTTGAGGCCCCAGGATTGAGTGAGAAGACCCAGGGATGTCTTCAGGAAAACCCTTGCCCAGAAGGTCCAGAAGAGGGCACCTGAATACCATTTTTACATTATTCTTAGCCTTGGTTTGTGCTGTGCTGAGTTGCTCAGTCCGACTCTGCGAGCCCACCAGACTCTTCTGTCCATGGGGATTCTCCAGGCTAGAATACTGGAGTGGGTTGCCATGCCCTCCTCCAGGGGATCTTCCCAACCCAGGTCTCCCACATTGCAGACGGATTCTTTACCATCTGAGCCACCAGGGAAGCCCATGAATACTGGCATGGATAACCTATCCCTTCTCCAGGGGATCTTCCCAATCTAGGAATCGAACCTGAGTCTCCTGCATTGCAGGTGGATTTTTTACCAACTGAGCTACCAGGGAAGCTCCAATTTTTGCTATTTTTGCAGTAACTATTTTTTTCCTTCTTTGGCCAGGAAGAGGGGAGAATTCTGGTTTGAGGCCTGCTGCGGCACCAGAGGTTCATAGCAGTTGATCTGATGGGCTTTGTGGGATTCAAGCATGAGAAGAACTGAGGCCAGTCTCCAGCATCAGCAGTATTCATAGCTCTGGAGTGCGTGTGCTCATCAGTGAGGGGCCATGCAAATCCTCCTTCTTTCTTGGCTGCCTGGCATTGACCCTAGTGAGGGAGAGCTCAAGACACATCGGTCCTTGTGGCACTGAGAAAATTCTCCTCGCTTCTGGGAAGCAGTGGGCTCTTTTTATCCCTCTACTTCTTTGTTCTGTCTGCTGTATTAGTGTCTTCATCATCTTCGTTGTAGCAAATGTTTATTGAACACCTACAGCTTGCCATGTTTTCTTCTGAGTGCTCCACGTGAATCTCTTCATCTTATTTTCAGCTCTATGAACTAACTACTATTAAGATCTGGTTGTATACAACCGGAGGCTCAGAAAGCTGAAACAGTCTGTTCAAAGTCACAGAGCCAGTCCATTGCAGAGCTCTGATTTGATTCTGAGTCCACAGTTTGTCTTCTTCCTATGAAGCCAGCTGCCTCTCACACTTCCTCCTCCCCACCCACATGCCTCTCCCTCTCCAGGTCGGCTCAGCGGCATAGTCTCTGTGTGGGTCCTGGGTTTGTGTGCTGTCCTCCAGGCAGTGAGCTCAGAGCTGGCACTTAGCCAAGCACTTCCCTTTCTTTGTTGGGACTGAGGCATTGTCTTAACAGGAGAAACCAGCCACTCCATATACAAGCACCATGGTTAAGGGCAGGGGCTCCAAACCCTGGAGATTTCATAGACTAGTAATATTAGTAAAATAAAACTGGGTGTGTACAGAGGTCATAATCTTTTCATTTTACCAATTAAGACCTTGTCATTCTCCTCTGCCTACTAATATTAATAAGAGAAATAATTTCTAAAGCTTATAGAGAAAGATTACCATGTACCATATACTATTCTCAAACTTTCAATGAATTACCTGATTTAATCCTCACAAAAATCATATGCAGTAGGCATTGTCATTTTCCGCATTTTGGAGGCAAGGAAATTAACAAAAAATAAATGTTTTGTAAATTACTCCTGACTCTGCTGAAAACCATTACAGTATATTGTCTCTCATCTGTGTTTGATAAAAGATATTTTTTAAAAGAAACTGTCAAAGGTCTTTCCTGGTGGTCCAGTGGTTAAGACTCTGCACTTCCACTGCAGGGGGCACAGGTTCATTCCTGGTTGGGGAGCTAAGATCCTGAGTGCCATGTGTGGCCAAAGAAAGATAAGAAAAGGAAAAAAAATAAACCATCAAGCACAACCAGAGGCCCTGATCTCAGAATTTAGGAATAACCAATGGATGTCGGAAATTTGATCTCTAGTTCCTCTGCCTTTTCTAAATCCGGTTTGAAGGTCTGGAGGTTCTTGGTTCACATACTGTTGAAGCCTAGCTTGGAGAATTTTGAGCATTACTTTGCTAGCATGTGAGATGAGTGCAATTGTGTGGTATTGGAATGAAACCTGACCCTTTCCAGTCCTGTGGCCAGTGCTCAATTTTCCAAATTTGCTGGCGTATTGAGTGCACACTTTCATGGCATCATCTTCAGGATTTGAAATAGCTCAGCTGTTGCCATAGCAGCACTCAAACTTTCCTTCTAAAAATCCTGGGGAACAGGGAGTCATAAACTCCTTCTGAGGCTTCTGCCACAGCTGCTTGCAGGTTGGATGGCCACTCAGGTATTTATTTATTTATTTTTCACTGAAGGATAATTGCTTTACAGGATTCTGTTGGTTTCTGCCCAACATCTACATGAATCAGCCATAGGTGTACATATGTCCCCTCCCTCTGAATCTCCCTTCCACCTCCCTCCCCATCCCACCCCTCTAGGTTGTTACAATGCCCCTGTTTGAATTCCCTGAGTCATACAGCAATTTCCCATTGGCTATCTATTTTATATATGGTATTACCTCTCTCCATACATCCTACTTTCACTAAGGTATTGAGGGTTAGTAAGGGAGGGCTCCTCAAAAGTCATCTGCAGTGGGTCTCCCCATTCATCACCCAGACCCCAAACTTGACCATGCTCTTGACCTTTCACACCCATTCTTCCAAATAGCCTCTCATCGGGAAGGTAAAGGGAGAAAAGGAACTAGGAAAGGACAGGGCGTGCTGCTGTGCTAAGTTGATTCAGTCGTGTCCAACTCTCTGTGACGCCATGGACTGTAGCCCAGCAGGCTCCTCTGTCCATGGGATTCTCCAGGCAAGAATACTGGAGTGGGTTGCCATGCGTTCCTCCAGGGGATCTTCCTGAGCCATGGATAGAACCCCAGTCTCTTATGTCTCCAGAATTCTTTGCCACTAGCACCACCTGGGAAAGGCCCTTAGGAGAGAGGATAAAGAATGATTTTCCTCACTCATATGTGAGAATAAAATCCCATCCTTTTCCTTTTCATGTTGAAGCACGGGGCTCCACGAGGGGGTTCTAAATAGGACCTTTCCATAAACAAACACCCTGCCTCATTGGCTTGGCCTTAGACGTCTTGGATTTGGCTCCAAGTCAATTCATCAAAAGCCATCCTTTTACCAAAAGTCAAGACACAATGACCAAATGAACAAGTGGGTCATTCTTTGAAGGAGTAAGATACTATATGAGTAATGTGCCAGAGCTTACCAAACTTACCGACTGACCAAAAACTTTATTGTTTTTCTATGTATTTCAGCTTCTTGTTACTTAACATACAAAAATGCACATATTTAATGTATACATTTTGATGAGTTTGGACATATATACAAACCCATGATACCATCACAGTGTTGTTACTTGTTTTAAGAGAAGAAATAATCTGTTTTGGCTTCTTAAAAATATTTTATTTGTTTTTCCCCACTGGGTCTTTGTTGCGGCAGGAGAGATCTTCCATCTCCGTTGCGGTATGTGGGGTCTTTAGTTGCAGCATGTGAACTCTTAGCTGCTGCATGTGAGATCCAGCTCCTTGACCAGGGTTAGAACCCAGGCCCCAGCACTGGGAGTGCAGAGTCCCAGCCACTGAACTACGAGGGAATCCCAATGCTCTTATTTTTAGAGCCAGAATTTACTGCAGTTCTCTTTGGACAAATCAGCTTGGCCAAGGGCTGGGGAGAGCCAGTTCCCTAAGGTTTTGTGCCTGGATGCATTCCCTACCAATTCTTCAGTCCCTCCCTCTGGGATAGACAACCCAAGAAGACTGTTCCTCTGCTAGCAAATGAAGCCCTCCTCCACCCCAACCACCAGCTACAACAGGAACTTGGCTGAGGGCCTTCTTTTCCTCACACAGCCTTTCCTAGAGGTTTTCTACCTGGGAATTCCATTTGAAGAAGGCAACACAAACAAAGGCAAAGTCTTCCTGTTTCTTTTAAATAACATGATTATCCAGCAAAAACAAGACCAGGAGCAGACTGTGGCTCAGATCATGAACTCCTTATTGCAAAATTCAGACTTAAATTGAACAAAGTGGGGAAAACCACTAGACCATTCAGGTATGACCTAAATCAAACCCCTTACAATTATACGGTGGAAGTGACAAGTAGATTCAAGGAATTAGATCTGATAGACACAGTGCCTGATGAACTATGGACAGAGGTTCATGACATTGTACAGGAGGCAGTGATCAAGACCATCCCCAAGAAAAAGAAATGCAGAAAGGCAAAATGGTTGTCTGAGGAGGCCTTACAAATAGCTGAGAAAAGAAGAGAAGCAAAAGGCAAAGGAGAAAAGGAAAGATATATCCATCTGAATGCAGAGTTCCAAAGAATAGCAAGGAGAGATAAGAAAGCCTTCCTCAGTGATCAATGCAAAGAAATAGAGGAAAACAACAGAATGGGAAAGACTAAAGATCTCTTCAAGAAAATTAGAGATACCAAGCAACATTTCATGCAAAGATGGGCTCAATAAAGGACAGAAATGGTATGGACTTAACAGAAGCAGAAGATATTAAGAAGAGGTGGCAAGAATACACAGAAGAACTGTACAAAAAGATCTTCACAATCCAGATAATCATGATGGTGTGATCACTGATCTAGAGCCAGACACCCTGGAATGTGAAATCAAGTGGGCCTTAGAAAGCATCACTATGAACAAAGCTAGTGGAGGTGATGGAATTCCAGTTGAGCTATTTCAAATCTTAAAAGATGGTGCTGTGAAAGGGTTGCACTCAGTATGCCAGCAAATTTGGAAAACTCAGCAGTGGCCACAGGACTGGAAAAAGCCAGTTTTCATTCCAATTCCAAAGAAAAGTAATGCCAAAGAATGTTCAAACTACTGCACAATTGCACTCATCTCATGCAATAGCAAAGTAATGCTCAAAATTCTCCAAACTAGGCTTCAACAGTACATCAACAATAAACTCCCAGATGTTGAAGCTGGATTTAGAAAAGGCAGAGGAACCAGGGATTAAATTGCCAACATCCGCTGGATCATCAAAAAAGCAAGTGAGTTCCAGAAAAACATCTACTTCTGCTTTATTGACTAAGCCAAAGCCTTTGACTGTGTCGATCACACAAAGTGTGGAAAATTCTTAAAGAGATTAGAATACCAGACTACCAGACCTGCCTCCTGAGAAATCTGTATGCAGGTCAAGAAGCAACAATTGGAACCGGACATGGAACAACAGGCTGGTTCCAAATCAGGAAAGGAGTGTGTCAAGGCTGTATATTGTCACCCTGCTTATTTAACTTATATGCATAGTATATGATGTAAAATGCTGGGCTGGATGAAGCACAAGCTGGAATCAAGATTTTGGGCAAAATTATCAATAACCTCAGATATGCAGATGACACCACCCTTTATGGCAGAAATCAAAGAAGAACTAAAGAGCCTCTTGATGCAAGTGAAAGAGGAGAGTGAAAAACCTGCCTTAAAACTCAACATTCAGAAAACTAAGCTCATGGCATCTGGTCCCATCACTTCATGGCAATTAGATGGGGAAACAGTGGAAACAGTGACAGACATATTTTGGGGGGCTCCAAAATCACTGCAGATGGTGATTGCTGCCATAAAATTAAAAGACGCTTGCTCCGTGGAAGAAAAGCTATGACCAACTTAGACAGCATGTTAAAAAGCATAGACATTATTTTGCCAACAAAGGTCTATCTAGGCAAATAGATATGAAAAGCTATGCTTTTTCAGTAGTCATGTATGGATGTGAGAGTTGGACACATCCATAAAGAAAGCTGAGTGCTGAAGAATTGATGCTTTTGAACTGTGGTGTTGGAGAAGACTCTTGAGAGTTCCTTGGGCTGCAAGGAGAACAAATCAGTCCATCCTAAAGGAAATCAGTCCTGAATATTCATTGGAAGGACTAATGCTGAAGCTGAAACTCCAATACTTTGGCCAACTGATGTGAAGAAGTGACTCATTTGAAAAGACCCAGATGCTGAGAAAGATTGAAGGCAGGTGGGGAAGGGGACGACAGAGGATGAGATGGTTAGATGGCATCAGCAAATCAGTGGACAGGAGTTTGAGCAAGCTCTGGGAGTTGGTGATGAACAGGGAAGCCTGGCATGCTCCAGTCCCTGGGGTCAAAAAGAGTCAGACACTGAGCGACTGAACTGAACTGATCCTGCATCAGTGCTCACAAACCACTCCTCATGTCTTCAGGCAGCACTCAACCAAAAGCCTCCTTTGCAGTGCTGAATTAGCAGAAACCAGGTTCTCCCCAGGAGGCTGTAGGTGACAAAATACATCTGAAGGCCTCTGAGCTGAGGAAGGAGGGCTATGGTTTCCACCTCTTTGAGAAGGGAAGGGGAGGAAGGGAAAAGGTTCTCACATTGGCCTACACAGAGTCTCCTCTTACGTTTCCTCTGAAGAGCCAGGACTCTCACCCCCACCCCGCATCCCCTCCACAAAAGGGAAAGTGGTGAGCAGAACTATAAGAGAATCAGTTGAACGCCCAGCTCCCTCTCCTCCATAAAGCCTTGGAGACTCTCCTCCCTTGGAGACTCACGCCACTTGTCTTCCATATCTCGGTGGTCCCAGTGGGGCAGGGTAGGGGGAGGATGAGGGTGGAAGAGAATGGATGGGTCTCTGTACACCCCTCCTGGGCACCTGGGAAACTTTGGAGATGTGCATGGCCTACTGATGGTGACTGTGGCTCAGCAGTTTCCATCAGAAGTACTAACCCCATGTGACACACAGAACAAATATGCAGAGAATTCACAACTTTATTGGAAATACAGAAAACGTGCCCTAAAATAGTGGGACAACGTCTTGGCTCTTGTATTTAACACACTTGACAGGCACTGGGGGAAGTGTGCTTGGTGGTGAGGTATCAGAACTTCAATCTGGCTCAAAGGCACTTTGGAAGAAGCTGTCACGGAGACCATTCAAGAGGAAACGGGGCTACAGAAAGGCCACCGGTGGTAGGGGGCCAGGCCAGGCCACGTGAGCACAGCTAGAGTGAATGAAGGGTGGAAGAATCCAGGGCAGAGGAGGCAGAAACGGAGGGGGAAGGCAGCATGGCAGCAAGGGCAGCATTGGCATCAGCTCCAGGGGCTTCGGCTCCAGGGGCATCAGCTCCAGGAGCTTCAGCTCCAGAAGGATCCAGACCCAATCCGGTTCCTGAATGAGGATGGTGTTGCAGGGTCCACCCCAGTTGCTGACCACATGGTGGGCCAGGAGCAGAGGTGGCGCATCCCTGGACCTCTGACATTTCCTCCACTTGGCCCTTCTATGATTAAACCACACCTCCAGTCAGAGAGAAAAAGGGGGCTGGGTTAGTACATGGACCAGTTAATGTCAGACAGGAAAAAACGGAGCAGGGAAATCTTGGTGACTTGAAGATGGGAAGCTACACCAGGAGAAGAAGCTATTTCCTTCTAGTTAAAATTTTTTAGGACATTTACTTAAAGGCCGTCCCATCGGCCCCCCGACCCCCCACCCCCAGCAAGTGAGCACTGATGATGTGCCTGGCTCTGGACTGGCTTCTCGCCTTGTCTCTCCTCCCACCTATTACTATTCCTGCCACTAACGCCACTCACTAGGCAGGCGCACCTTCGTGATGGGGGAAGTTGAGCACATGATAAAGTGGGTGCCTTTTAAAATCATACTGAGAGGAACGGGACCCATTTTGAATGACCCATCTTTGGTGCACAGTAAATAATCAATAGGCATGGGCTGGGTTTGTAAATAAAAGCTGTCCTCAGGGACTGCTGCGATGGTTATAGAGACGGGGCTGGTGTTGCCAGTGAGGTTTGGTCGTGGGGGCCCAGGGACTCTGTGGCTCGTCTGCTGACACCAGTGGAGTGGAAGCCCTGGACACAGCCTCAGTACCAGACTGCAGATCAGAGAGGTTTAGACTGCTGCTGCTTAGTGGCTTCAGTCCGTCCGACTCTGGGCGACCCTATGGACTGCAGCCTGCCAGGCTCCTCTCTCCACGGTGTTTTCCAGGCAAGAATACTCAAGCAGGTTGCCATTTCCTACTCCAGGAGATATTCCCAACAGGGATCAAACCCACATCTCTTGCATCTTCTGCATTGCTCTACCAAACACATAAAAACAGCAGGAAGATCGGGCACTTGGAACTTTAAGCTATCCCCCTCCCCATCAGTCTCAGCTAAACTAAACACACATTAGTTGCTCATATGCTGTGTTCTGAGGTGAATTATTCCCTTATGCAAATGACTGAATACTTGTAAATTCACTCCTTGCAGAAAGAGCTGATGCCTGGATTTAAATATTTTAAATAATTTAGTATACTTGGATCCCCTTGTGTGCTTAGTCACTCAGTTGTGTCCAACTCTTTGTGTCCCCATGGACTGTAGTCCACCAGGCTCCTCTGTCCATGGGGATTATCCAGGCAGGAATACTGGAGTGGGTTGCCATGCCCTCCTCCAGGGGTGGACCCCCTTATAACCCTGAAAGGGTGCACCCAAAATCTCACATGCACCGGGACCCAGGGCAGAAGAAATGATTTGCAAGGAGCCTTAAGCAGATTGATCTGGAGAATCTCCTCAAAAGGCAGGAAACAACTACAGCTCACCCTGCGGACAACGACGCTGGCAGCAGCCATTTTAGGGTGCTTGTTCTACTGTGAGGACTCTGCTGCTGGCAAGCGCCATTTCAGAATCCTCCCTCCAGCTTATTAGTACCCAGCCCTGCCCACCAGTCTACTGGCACCAGTCCTGGCACACTCCAAGCCAAGCAGCTAGCCAACATGGGACACAGCCTCACTCAGCAACAAGTCATTTGCCATAGGAGCTTCTGAGTCCCCAGTCACCCAAGAACCACGCTTGCCCACCAGAGGTCCCAGGACCCAGCCCCAAACACCAGTGGGCCAGCAGCCTATGCAATGCCTGGTAACCACCAGACCAGGGGTCCACCCATGGTACTCAGCCCACCACAATGGAAGGGCTCATGCAGCCCATATAGAAAGCACTCCTGGAGCATATAGCTCTGATGACCAGAGGAAGTGACACAGTATATTTAATGTGACCAAAGGGGGAAAATCTACAACAAAGAATACTCTACCTGGAAAAGCTATCATTCAGAGTTGAAGAAGAGATAAAGACTTTTAGAGACAAGTAAAAGCTAAGTGTTCAACACCACAACACATGCTTTACAAGAAACGTTAAAAGAACTTGTCTAAACAAAAAATAAAAGGTATTAACACAAACAAGAAAAGAATAAAAAGCAAAGTTATAAGCTTTTGCACAGAAAAAGAAACCATAAAGAAAATGAAAAGTTCATAGGTTTACAACCTGGAAGAAAATATTTACAAAGGATGCAATCGACATGAGCTGAATTTTTAAAATATGCAAATAGCTCATACAAATCAATAACAACATCAACAACAAAAGCAACCCAATCAAAAAATGAAAAGATCTAAATAGACATTTCTCTAAAGAAGATGTGTGTGTTTGTGTGTGTGTGCATATGTGTGCTCAGTTGTGTCCGACTCTTTGTGAATGTGTGGGCTGTAGCCCATCAGGCTTCTCTGTCCATGGAATTTCCCAGCCAAAAATCCATGGGGTCACAAAGAGTTGGACACGACTGAGCATGTGCATGCACGTACACACACACACACACACACACACGTCTTCTTTGGAGAAATCTCTGTTTTGGTCTTCTGCCCATGTTTTGATTGGGTTGGGTTTTTATTGCTGCTGTTGTTGTTAATTTGTATGAGGCATTTTGGAAATTAAGCCCAGACATTTCTTCAAAGAAGACATGTAGATGGCCAACAGGCCCATGAAAAGATTCTCAACACTGCTCATCTCACATCTGGACATATATCCAGAAAAGAGCAAAATTCTAATTAGAAAAGATACACATACACCAATGTTCATAGTGGCACTGTTTACAACAGCTAAAACATGGAAGCAACCTTAGGGTCCACCAACAGATGAATGGATAAAGATGTGGTGTGTATATACAATGCAATATTACTCAGCCATAAAAAGAATGGAATTCTGCCGTTTGTAACCATGTGGATGGACCAGGAGAGTATTACACTAAGTGAATTAATTCCGACAAAGACAAACTTTATATGATATCAGTTATATGTGGAATCAAAAAAACAGTACAAATGAACATTTTTACAAAGCAGAAACAGATACACAGATGTAGATAACAAATTTATGGTTACCGAGGAGGGGGAATAAATTGGGAGTATGAGATTAAAAGATGCACACTACCATATATAAAATAGGTAAACAACAAGGATTTACTGTATAGCACACGGAAGTTTATTTAATATCTTTTAATAAACCATAATGGAAAGAATCTGAAAAAGAATACATATACAAACATATGTATATGTAAGCATAACCAAATACACTGCTATCTATACAAACCTCATGGTAACCACAAACCAAAAATCTATAATGGACACACATACAACAAAAGAGAAAGGAATCCAAACATAACACTAAAGAAAGCCATCACATCACAAAGGAAGAGAGCAAAGAAGAAGAAAAGAACAAAAAGAAAAGAATTAACAAAATGGCAGTAAACATACACCTACCAGTAATTACTTTAAATATAAATGGAATATATGCTTCAATTGAAAGAAACAGTGGCTGACTGTACACAGAAACAAAGCCCGCATACATGCTGCCTACAGGAATCTCCCTTCGGATCTAAAGACTCAGAAAGTGAGAGGAGAGAAAAAGGTATCCAACGCAAACGTAAATCAAAAGAAAGCTGGGGTAGCAACACTTGTATCAGATAAACTAGTCTTTAAAAACAGAGGCCATAACAAGAGACAAAGAAAGACATTACATAATGAACATGGAATCAACTCAAGAAGATGTAACATCTGTAAATATATAGGCAGCCAACATAAGACCACCTAAAATACACACAGTACGTACTAACAAACATAAAGGAGAAACTGACAGTAAGCATCATATTCAGAACTTTGACACCCCACTTACATCAACGGACAGATCATCCAGACAGAAAATCAATAAGGAAACACTGACCTCCAGTGACATATTAGACTTAATGGACTGATACAGCATCCCATCCAAAAGCAGCAGAATACACATTCCCAAGGGCACATGGAATATTCTCCACAAAACAAGTCTCAATAAACTTAAGAAAATTGGAATCACATCAAGCATCTTTTCCAACTACAATGCTGTGAGACTAGAAATCAACTACAAGAAAAAAAAAAAAACTTCAAAAAATCACATACACGTGGAGGCTAAACCAAATACTACTGAACAACCAGTGAGTCATCGAAGAAATCAAAGATGAAATAAATAAATACCTGGAGACAGTGAAAATGAAAACACAATAATCCAAAATCTATGGGATGCAGTCAAAGCAGTTTTAAGAGGAAGGTTTGTAGTAATTCAAGCTTACCTCAGGAAAAAGAAAAATCTCACATAAGCAACCTAACCGCACACCTAAAGGAAGTAGAAAAAGGAGAACAAACAAAACCCCAAGTTAGTACAAGGGAAGAAATCATAAAGATCAGAGAAGAAATAAATGAAATACATTCTAAAATATATAAAATAGCAATGCAAATAAGAGTTGATTCTTTGAAAAGGTAAATAAAATAGATAAAACCTTTAGCCAGACTCATTGAGGAAAAGAGGGTACAAATCAATAAAACCAGAAATGAAAAAGTTACAATCAAAACCACAGAAATACAAAGGATCATAAGAGATGACCATGAACAATTAGACATCAATAAAATGGATAACCTAGAAAAAACTAACAAATTCCTAGAAATGTACAATCTTCCAAGACTGAAGCAAGAAGAAATGGAAAATTTGAACAGACCAATGACTAGTAATAAAACTGAACTGGAAAATTTTAAAGGATATATTTTACAGGAGCAGGAATATAGTCAATATTTTATAATAACTTTAAATGGAGAATAATCTATAAAACCTTTGAATCAGTATGTTGCACATCTGAAACTAATAGAATATTTGAAATCATCTACACCTCAATAAAAACAGACATCACTAATTACAAGAGAAATGCAAACCAAAACTACAATGAGATATCACCTCACACAGGTCAGAATGGCTATCAAGAAAAAGACTACAAGTAACAAATGTTGGTGAGCATGCGGAGAAAAGAGAACACTTGCACACTGTTGGTGGGAATGTAAATTGGTGCAGCCACTGAGGAAAACAGTATGGAGGTTTCTCAAAAAATTAAAAACAGAACTACTATATGACCCAAAATTTTTAATCCTGGGCATATATCAAGGAAAAAAAAAACACTAACTCAAAAAGATACACACACCCCAATGTTCAAACCAGCATTATTCACAATACCAAGATATGGAAGAAACGTAAGTGTCCATCAACATAGAAACAGATAAAGAAGATATGGTATATACATACAATATAATACTGCTGCTGCTGCTGCTGCTAAGTCACTTCAGTCATGTCCAACTCTGTGCGACCCCATAGACGGCAGCCCACCAGGCTCCGCCATCCCTGAGATTCTCCAGGCAAGAACACTGGAGTGGGTTGCCATTTCCTTCTCCAGTGCATGAAAGTGAAAAGTGAAAGTGAAGTCGCTCAATCATCTCCGACTCTTTGCGACCCCATGGACTGCTGCCTACCAGGCTCCTCCGTCCATGGGATTTTTCCAGGCAAGAGTACTGGAGTGGGTTGCTATTGCCTTCCCCGACAGAGAGGAACATGGAACCATATATTACCATATGTAAAATAGATAGCCATTGGGAATTTGCTGTATGACTCAGGGAATTCAAACAGGGGCATTGTAACAACCTAGAGGGGTGGGATGGGGAGGGAGGTGGGAGGGAGATTCAAGAGGGAGGGGACATATGTACACCTATGGCTGATTCATGTTGATGTTGGGCAGAAACCAACAGAATCCTGTTAAGCAATTATCCTTCAATGAAAAATAAATAAATAAATACCTGAGTGGCCATCCAACCTGCAAGCAGCTGCAGCAGAAGCCTCAGAAGGAGTTTATGACTCCCTGTTCCCCAGGGTTTTCAGATGGAAAGTTTGAGTGCTGCTATGGCAACAGCTGAGCTATTTCAAATCCTGAAGATGATGCTGTGAAAGTGCTGCACTCAATGCACCAGCAAATTAGGAAAACTCAGCAGTGGCCACAGGACTGGAACAGGTCAGTTTTCATTCCAATCTCAAAGAAAGGCAATGCAAAAGAATGTTCCAACTGCCACTCAATTGCACTCATCTCAAATGCTAGCAATGTATTTCTCAAAATTCCCCAAGTTAGTCTTCAACAGTATGTGAACTGAGAACCTCCAGATGTTCATGCTGGATTTAGAAAAGGCAGAGGAATGAGAGATCAAATTGCCGACATCCGTGGGATCATAGAAAAAGCAAGAGGATTCCAGACAAACATCTACTTCTGCTTTATTGGCTATGCCAAAGCTTTTGACTGTGTGGATCACATCAAACTCTGGAAAATTCTTCAAGAGATGGAAATATCAGGCCACCTTACCTGCCTCCTGAGACATCTGTAGGCAGATCAAGAAGCAACAGTTAGAACCAGACATGGAACAGTGAACTGGTTCCAAATTGGGAAACGAGTAGATTGTCACCCTGTTTATTTAACTTATATGCAGAGTACATCATGCGAAATGCCAGGCTGGATGAATCACAAGCTGGAATCAAGATTGCCGGGACAAATATCAACAACCTCAAATATGCAGATGACCACCCCTATGGCTGAAAGTGAAGAGGAACTAAAGAGCCTCTTGATGAAAGTGAAAGAGGAGAGTGAAAATGCTGGCTTAAAACTCCACACTCAAAAAAGGAAGAGCATGCCATCACTTCATGGTAAATAGATGGGGAAACAATGGAAACAGTAACAGACTTATCTTTGGGGGCTCCAAAATCACTGCAGATGGTGACTTCAGCCATGAAATTAAAAGACGCTTACTCCTTGGAAGGAAAGTTATGACCAACCTAGACAGCATATTAAAAAGCAGAGACATTACTTTGCTGGCAAAGGCCCATTTAGTCAAAGTTCTGGTTTTTCCAGTAGTCATATGTGTATGTGAGAGTTGGACTGTAAAGAGAGCTGAGCACTGAAGAATTGATGCTTTTGAACTGTGGTGTTGGGAGAAGACTCTTGAGAATCCCTTGGAGAGCAAAGAGACCAAACCAGTCAATCTTAAAGGAAATCAGTCCTGAATATTCATTGGAAGGAATGATGCTGAAGCTGAAGCTCCAATACTTTGGCCACCCGATGGGAAGAATTGACTCATTGGAAAGACCCTGATGCTGGGAAAGATTGAAGGCAGGAGGAGAAGGGGACATCACTGACTTGATGGACATGAATTTGAGCAAGCCCCAGGAGTTCTTGATGGACAGGGAAGCCCGGTTACGGCAGTCCATGAATTGCAACGAGTCGCACACGACTGAGCAACTGAACAAAACTGATGGCAACAACAATATCAACCAATGGGAAGTAAAACTCCTCTGCTTTATTTCATTTCAAGGAGGGGAAATTGGAGACAGCTGAGGGAAGGAGGGTGTCGTCAGTTACAGAAACTTACCTGACCTCAGTAACAGGAAGAGTCTAGAGTTGCCTTGGTCAGTTTCCTCCCAGCAAGAGGTTCGTTTGCAGGGTTGTGCCACAAGGAATTACAATGATAAATGTCGCAGCTGGTATGTACTGTATTCTTATGTGCCAGTCACTGGGTTAAGGTCTCAGTATTTATCTAGACGTTTACTTCTCAAAGCACATATTAGTACTTTCACATTAAACTGCAAAAAGAGAGAGAGAGAGAAAGAGAGAGAGAGAGAGAGAGCATTTGCTTTGCCCAAGACAAACCCTGAACCGTCCGTGCTTTTCGTTGGTTATTCCTAAATTCTGAGATCAGGGAATCTGGCTATGCTTGATGGTTTATTTTTTTTTCTTTTCTTATCTTTTTTTGGCCACACCGTGTGGCACTCAGGATCTTTGCTCTCCAACCAGGATTCGAACCCAGGCCCCCTGCAGTGGAAGTGCAGAGTCTTAACCATTGGACCACCAGGGAAGTCCTTTAATGGTTTCTTTTAAAAATATCTTTTATCAAACACACATGAGAGACAATAAACTATAATGGTTTTCAGCAGAGTCAGGAGTAATTTATGAAGCGTTTATTTTTGTCAGTTTTCTTGCCTCCAAAATGGGGAAAACGACAATGCCTACTGAATATGATTTTTGTGAGGATAATATCAGGTAATTCATTGAAAGATTGAGAATAGTATATGGTACATGGTAATCTTTCTCTATAAGCTTTAGATATTATTTCTCTATTAATATTAGTAGGAAGAGGAGAATGACAAGGTCTTAATTGGTAAAATGAAAAGATTATGACTTCTGTCCAAACCCAGTTTTATTTTACTAATATTACTAGTCTATGAAATCTCCAAGGTTTGGAGCCCCTGCCCTTAACCATGGTGCTTGTATATGGAGTGGTTGGTTTCTCCTGTTAAGACAATGCCTCCGTCCCAACAAAGAAAGGGAAGTGCTTGGCTAAGTGCCATCTCTGAGCTCACTGCCTGGAGGACAGCACACAAACCCAGGACCCACACAGAGACTATGCCGCTGAGCCGACCTGGCGAGGGAGAGGCATGTGGGTGGGGAGGAGGAAGTGTGAGAGACAGCTGGCTTCATAGGAAGAAGACCAACTCTGGACTCAGAATCAAATCAGAGCTCTGCAATGGACTGGCTCTGTGACTTTGAACAGATTGGTTCAGCTTTCTGAACCTCATCCGTACAATGGGATCTTAATTGTAGTTAGTTCATAGAGCTGAAAAGAAGATGAAGAGATTCACGTGGAGCACTCAGAAGAAAACCTGGCAAGCTGTAGGTGTTCAATAAACATTTGCTACCACGAAGATGATGAAGACACTAATACAGCAGACAGAACAAAGAAGTAGAGGGATAAAAAGAGCCCACTGCTTCCCAGAAGCGGGGAGAATTTTCTCAGTGCCACAAGGACCGATGTGTCTTGAGCGCTCCCTCACTAGGGTCAATGCCAGGCAGCCAAGAAAGAAGGAGGATTTGCATGGCCCCTCACTGATGAGCACACGCACTCCAGAGCTATGAATACTGCTGATGCTGGAGACTGGCCTCAGTTCTGCTCACTTGCCTGAATCCCACAAAGCAAAAATTGGGGCTTCCCTGGTAGCTCAGTTGGTGAAAAATCCACCTGTAATGCAGGACATCCTGGTTCAATTCCTGGGTTGGGAAGATTCCCTAGAGAAGGGATAGGCTGCCCACGCTAGTATTCATGGGCTTCCCTGGTGGCTCAGATGGTAAAGAATCTGTCTGCAATGTGAGAGATCTGGGTTCGATCCCAGATCGATCTGGCTTGGGAAGATCCCCTGGAAGAAGGTATGGCAACCCACTCCAGTATTCTTGCCTGGAGAATCCGGTTAGACAGAGGAGCCTGGCAGGCTAGCAAAGAGTCAGAGTGCACAGCACAAAGACAGAACAGCGCAGACCAACGGAAAGAAAAATGTAAAAATGGTATTCAGGTGCCCTCTTCTGGACAATCTGGGCAAGGGCTTTCCCAAAGACACTCTGTGTCTATTCACTCAGTCCTGGGGCCTCAAGGGAGATTCATGGGCTTTCCCAGCTAAGGAACTCTAACATGGGGCCAGGAACCAGATTATGAGGAACCTGCCAGGGGGTCCCACTGGAGCCTCCATGGTGATGACCCTGGATTTCACCTTTCTTGGTGAATCTGGAAATGAATCAGAAAGTCCCAGTGTCTTAGCTCGGAACACAATTATTGGCCTGTTATTGGCCTTTGGTGGATGCTGAGCACATGATTCATGGTGTGAGGTAATCTTTTAAAAAAAATAGTTTATTTATTCGGCCACGTCAGGTCTTACTTGCAGCACGTGGGATCTCCAATGCTTCAGGTGGGATATTTCATTATGGTTCACGGGCTCTGTAGATGTGGGTGCAGGTGGCTAAGTTGCTCCAAGCCATGTAGGATCTTAGTTCCATAAACAGAGATCAAACCTGAGTCCCTTCCACAACTCTCAGTCCGGACTTCACTTCTCAGACTCCACACGTCCCCGCTGCAAACCGCCCCCCCATCTCCCTTTCACCCCCTTGTCACGTAGCAGTCTCCTATCACCACATGAAGGGTGTGAAGCTTGTAGCAAAGGCCAAGAATGCAGAGAGTCTGCGTGGAGCCAAGTCCCCAGCAGAGGGCGCGGGAGAGCCTCCCTGCGCCCGCGGGACACGAGCCTGCCCGGCACGTCAGGCAGGTAGTTAAGTCAAGGCCTCCGCCAGCCCCAGCCTTTCTAAGATACAGACTCTACTGACTTCCTCTGCACCACAGGGTGTTCGCCTATGCCTGTGTGCTCAGTCGCTAAGTCGTGTCCGACTCTTTGGGAGTCCATAGACTACCCCGCCAGGCTTTTGTGACCACGAAATCTTCCAGGCAAGAGTACTGGAGTGGGTTGCCATTTCCTACTCTAGGGGATCTTCCCGACCCAGGGATCGAACCCGTGTCTCTTCGATCTCCAGCACTGGCAGGCAGATTCTCTGCTGCTGAGGTAACTGGGCAGCCCTAAATGGTCCTATGGATAGCTGAGAAATAAAGGTTATTATTAATATTATTATCATCATTTTCTGATGTAATAGGTAACAGGTGATCTTAAGAAAGAAACCAAGAGTCTATGGACTGAGAACGGGACCGGGGATTGTGTTTGGCCAGTTTGCTTTTGTTTCTTTTTTGGCTCCAGACCCTGGGCCATGTGCACATGCAGCTCTGTGTCAAAGGATGCCAGCTCCTTCTCTAGATTGGAGACAGTAAGAGGCAGATGTATGGTCTACAGGACTTTATGCCTTCATGGGTTTTAGTTTGTCGTTGTGGGTTCAAGGGAAGCCTTGTAGCTTCCACTTGGTCTTTGCTCTCCCCCAGTTCATATACACCTGTCTGCCCAGCTGTTGGCCTTGAATATCTTCAGTGACTTCAGGCCACCATGAAATGTGAAGGCAATAGCCTTTCACAGACTTCATCTCAGCTCCCACCAGTGCATGAGATCTAGTCTCTATAATATATCCCTCATGGCCTTTCACTCTGCTTCTCTCATCAAACCCTACAACTGGGTTTTGTTGTGTTGTTTAGTTGGTCAGTCGTGTCTGACTCCTTGCAATCCCATGGACTGTAGCCCGCCTGGCTCCTCTGTCCATCGAATTCTCCAGGCAATAATACTGGAGTAGATGGCCAATTCCTTCTCCAGGGGATCTTCCTGTTCCAGGGATCAAACCTGAGTCTTCTGCCTGGCAGGTGGATTCGTTACCACTGAGCCACCAGGGAAGCCAATTGTGTGTTTCTATGTGTGTTTGTGTGGGGTGTGTGTGTGGGTGTGTGTGTGTGTATTTCAGATTGTTTTAAGCCAATCGTCTGCTGAAGGCCACTTACTGGGGTTGTTCCCATGCCTTGGCTGTTGTAAATAGCGCTGCTATGAACATTATGGTGCCTGTGTCTTTTCAAATTAGAGTTTTCATTTTATTTTCTGGATCCAGGAATGGAATTGCTGGATCAAATGGAAATTCTATTTTTAGTTTTTTGAAGAACCTGCATACCATTTCCATAGTGCCTGCACCAATGTACACTCCCAGCACCAGCTGATGCTGCTTGAGTGGTCACCACGGGCCTATCTTTATTACTTTATTTAAACCTCGAAACAGTATAAGGCAGGTACCATCATGAGATCCATTCTATAGACGTGACAGTTGAAGCACGGAGAGAGGTCAGCCAACTTGCCCAGGGTCACAGAGCGAGGAAATGGTGGGGCTCTGCAATCCGCCTCCATAATCTGTGGCTTCTTTCTCTGGTGTGGGCTGATCTGCCTCTGGAGACACTGAGAACCCACAGCACAATGGCTGGGTCGGGTATTGTGACATTCCCCCACTGCCCAGCACAGGGCCTGTATACCACAGCCAACATAGGCTTACTGACGCTCACAGGTACAAAAATGTGCAGGACAGATGTCATTTTCACAGGAAACCATCCTGTCCTCATTGGGAATCGTCAGAGGATAAGTATCTCCCTTCTCACAGACCCTCATGAATAAATGAATAAAGAGAAAGTGACTGAAGTGGTGGATATAAAGCAATGTGATGTGGTCATCTGTAAAGTTTTATTGGAAATCTTCAATGCCAAAGTGTTACTGCCAACTTTGTAATGTCGGAACTACTCCTCCTAAATACAAGCTTCCAAAGAGCACGTTAGTGATGGGCACACAAATGTCACCACCTCTTTTCCACACCTGCACTAAAGTGTCATTAAGAATGAGATCCTTGAGGGACTTCCTTGGCAGTCCAGGAGTTGACTCTGTGCTTCCACTGCAGGGAACAGCGGTTCAATCCCTGGTGGGGAAAACTAAGATCCCACGTGCCATGGGGCATAGAAAAAGAGAGAGAAAAAGAGGTTTAAAGAATTTACCAACACAATTAATTAATGATAAAAATGATTAATGTCCTCCAGGATAAAGGTGCCTAAGAGGCTGTCTGATCAAATCCCCGTTCCCCTCAAAGTCAGGTTGCCTAATACAGCAGCCCCAGCTCTGTCTACCTGCTCCTCCTTCTCTGTTCCAACCCAGTGGTAGAAGAGGGGCCACAGGTGAAAGTGCAGTGAGTGGATCAGGGCAGCACAGAGCTTGTCGGTGAGTGACACTGAGCAGTAACACTCTGGTTTCATTTCTTTTAAAAGGGGGATGATGATTGTGATGAGGGAGCAGGTAGAAACAGGATAAATCAAGTACAACGTCAAGCACGGGACTCATGGTTAGAAGCTATTCTTGATATTCAGGATATTCCCATGCCCCAGGACACCTGTAAATGCCTCTTGAACAAGCATAAAACCCTCAGCCTGGCCTGGCTTTCATTTGCACTTCTCACTGCAGAAACAGAATTCTGGAAGTTAGAGGAGGGACAGAGAGGGAGGGGAGTGGAAGGGTGGGTTGGGGAGGGGTGAGGGTGGAGGGGAAGGAAAGAACTGAGGTGCAGGAGAGAGGGGCAGCAATGGGGAAGATGGAAACAAACACTTCCTGATCTAGAACACGGGCGCAAGTGTTGTAGGGTGCCTGCAGCCAGCGGTGGGGAGCTGAGTCCAGCCCTGTATGCAGAGCTCCACAGTTACCTGCCAAGTTGAAGGAAGGGCCCCGAAGGAAGGGCCCCTTGCACTGTAAGCTTTCTGAGAGCACCAAGCACTGGCCAGGGTCTATGCGTGCACTCTGACGTGGGTTAGCACAAATCGGTAGTACTTGTTGCTTCATAAGGGGCGGGTTGGGTTTCTTGCAGCCAGCTTCTGAGCACACTGTGTGCCCTGAAATAGACCCCCCAGGAGCCAGAGCAAGCAGCCCCCTAGCTAATCATTTCATCTGAATCACTAGCCCCATTTGTGGGCTTTGCGGGTGAGTGAAACAGAACCAGAGCCCCATCCATTAGTTACAGAGTTGGAGCAGTGGAGGGGCAGGGAGGAGACGTGCTCAGAGCCCACAGGACAAGGGGGACCACTGGGCTGTGGCTTTCTCCAGCCCCATCTTTCCATCTGTTGCTCCAGGGGAACTATGGGCTAGGAGCCTGCAGCCCTGGAGAGATGTTATCCTAACTTTTCTCCAGGGCTCTGGCTCCAGGGGCCAGTGAGGTCTCATTTCCTTGCCCCTCCCCACCCCAAGTTGGCATGCCTCCACTTTATGGCTATGCCCTGGCCTCAAGGGCCCCCAGAGGGTCCCACCTACGTCAGTCAAGGGGCAGGGCTGGAGGGAGTGGGGGACCAGGGAGGGAAGGGGTTGAGGGAGGGAGGGAGCCTAAGCCGGAGCAGGTACACATTGGACCAGCAACACATGCTACAACTGGGACCAGGCACCCAGAAGAGAACTGACCCGGCGGTTAGCCCCAAGGCTAACTGTCCTGGACTAGGACATCTGCACAGATCCGGGCATAGAGGCTGATTCATTCACAGCGCTCAAGACTGGAGCCTCCACTGGGGGCAGGTGAGGTGGGGGGGGCACAGCCTGGATGATGCTATTGCAGCCTGGAAAACCGGGAAGAACCACATGGTCAGAGGCCAAGCCGGGTCAGGTGCTTTGGCGAAGCCCAGAAAACGCCCTTTCCCTTGGAGAGGCCAGTGGACCAGACTCAGCTGACGCACAGTCACAGCCCTCGGTCTCCCTATAGCCTCTCTCTCAGCCGTGCACCTTTTCCAGATATGAAGCCTCCCTTGGTATCAGCAATGGTAGTGGGAGGAGAAGAGGGCTAAGTGCGGTCTGAACTGGCACTGGGGGAGGTCGAGGAGGCGGCCAGGAGCCCAGGAGGAAGCAGTAGCAGCAGCAGCTGGAGCTGAACGCCTGGGGCCCGGAGTTGAGGCGGGGGTGCAGGTGGGGAACGAGGGAACCTGCAGAGGCGCCTCCACCACATCACATTCACCCTCTGAACCCATGGATGGAGAGCCTTTTCCACCGCACCAGATACCTCGCCTGGTTCCCGAGTACACAGCTAACCTGGAGCTGCCTAGTTCTCCAGGGGGCTTGGTTGCTCCTGGGTACCTCTGGTTCTCTTCTGCAGTCCCTCTTCAGAGCCAAAAGCTACTTGGATGGCTCAAGGACAACAGGGACACCTCCCTCAGGACTCTGTGGTGGAGGCGGTACCTAGTGGCATCCTGCGGTATTTAAATCCATCAAGTAGGGAAACTTTGGCCACTGACCTGATTTGTTAATGTTTTGTTGGAACCACACATGAGGTACAGTGGAGCAACTGCAGGGTCACAATTACCTATGTTTAGATTTTAATAATAGTTTCATCATGTGCTATTTTTGCACTAATTTTGATATTTGTTAAATACTGCATTAAAATATATTTTGATTACCGATTTTATTTGATACCACAATAACATTTTGCACAGGAGGGAAAACCACCTTCTAAAGCAAGCCTGGACCTGACTATTACAGAAATGTGTACTTGGGTAGGGGGCATGAAGGGGATGGAAATTTTACAATCAAGCACGAAATAACATCCATATATTTAATTTCATCCACATTTCCAAATACTGAACATTTTGATTTCATTCTCTAAGGAAGGAGCTTGCAAGGCACATGGATGAGGCTGCAGTCAGGGTGCCTGTGAATAAACCTGGAAAAAATTTGGCAGATCAGCCACCCTAAAACCTGCTTCCGGGCTTGGACACTTTTGTTCTGGACATTCTCACATTGATTTGTGCTTATGGCCGTTTCTATGATTGGAAAATAAAATTGGAACTTTCAGTTCAGTTCAGTCACTCAGTCGTGTCCGACACTTTGTAACCCCATGAACTGCAGCACACCAGGCCTCCCTGTCCATTACCAACTCCTGGAGTCCCCCCAAACCCATGTTCATTAAGTCGGTGATGCCATCCAACCATCTCATCCTCTGTTGTCCCCTACTCCTCCTGCCGTCAATCTTTTCCAGCATCAGGGTCTTTTCCAATGAGTCAGCCCTTTGAATCAGGTGGCCAAAGTATTGGAGTTTCCGCTTCACCAGCTGTCCTTCCAATGAACACCCAGGACTGATCTCCTTTAGGATGGAATGGTTGGATCTCCTTGCAGTCCAAGGGACTCTCAAGAGTCTCTCAAACACCACAGTTCAAAAGCATCAATTCTTCTGCACTCAGCTTTCTTTATAGTCCAACTCTCACATCCATACATGACCACTGGAAAAACCATAGCCTTGACTAGATGGACCAGACAAAGTAATCTCTCTGCTTTTTAATATGCTATCTAGGTTGGTCATAACTTTCCTTCCAAGGAGTGTCTTTTAATTTCATGGCTGCAGTCACCATCTGCAGACTCTGAAAGTGACAGTCGTTCAGTCCTGTCTGACTCTTTGACACCCCATTGACTATATAGTCCATAGAATTCTCCAGGCCAAAACACTGAACTGAGTAGTTGTTCCCTTCTCTGGGGGATCTTCCCAACCCAGGGATCGAACCCAGGGCTCCTTCATTGGAGGCGGATTCTTTACCAGCTGAGCCACCAGGGAAGCCCTTAGGGGCTCTAAAGGGTAGTAAATGGGATCAGTAAATTCAAGCTCATGGAAATAGCCCATTACCAGTGAGAACATAGTTCCCAAAGGAAAAAAATAGAGCCACTTTTCCTACACCTGTGGTACCTACCTATCTGCCATCTATCTATCTGAATATATATAGATACAGTCTCTTCCTATAAAGTTCAGGTCCTCCGAACACAAATATCCTTTAGGGAGGAAGTCAGCCCTCCTAAACGCAATACTTCCGTCTTATGAGTAGTTCATATTGGGACTCAATGTGACCTGAAAGTACTTAATGCACTGAGGAGCTGGGTTATAAGAGGGTTCAATTGTGCTATTCGAAATATTCAAAACCAAGCATAATCTCTGAGGTAAAATGAGTGATTTTGTGAATATTTCAGTGCTGGCACAAGGGAGTAATTGGTTCAGAGAACACACTATAGGAGTAACTAGCATCTGTTTAGTTGCACCGAGATGGATGGGGTGGAAAGCTTAAAGTCCACGTTCTCCCGCTGTTGTTTTTCAGAGTTTGGTAATGCAAGGTAGGGAGTGGCACGCTAAATTTGTCAATGAAAACAAAACCGAAAATGAACAATTACAGACAAATTTCCAGTGACCCAAAAAGGGTAAAAAATATAATTTTAATATGTAGTCTACTTATGCCTTGAAGATATCACACAGATTCAATGTTATGAAACTATCAAATGCATAAATGAATATTCTCTTGAGGTATTTCTAATCTAAGGATTTTTTAAAATCACTTTTTGTGGTACAATTAGGAACAAGTGGGTTTTGTGGAATTTGGTGATGGTGGGGTAGCTGTCAGTTCAGGGTAGATTTGGACCTGTGTTAATCTGAAGTACTTTTTCATTTCCTCAAGTAGTGATGAGTTATTTCTAGGTCATGGGATCAAGAGGTGAATACTTGAGACCATAGAAAACCTCAAGTTGTATCAAAGAAGCACTGGTAGGAGGAAAAATCAGGAAAGTTTTATTATTAGCTTTGCTGCAGAGCCCCTGTGTGAGGGTTGTGACGGACCTGGGCAGCAGACCTGGTGGGGCTTCGGGTGATGCATCAGCAAACCTGGGCTGGGAGCCTAAGGCCAGGGGCTGGGCTCACAGTCAGTCTGGCCAGGGCTTGGGAGGCCCAGGCCTCTGCTCTGTCACACAAGCAAAGAAAACTCACAGGCAAAGAAAACCTGATGTTTTGGTGACGTGCTTCTCCTGGCTTTACACAGTGGCCTCTTAAAGGTGTTCTGAAGGGCGAAAGGGCAACAAGAAACAAGGGGAAAAAGAAAATGTTCTCATCTATGTCCGAACTACAGCATGAATACCCAAGAACCTCCTTTTCTATTTCTTTTCTTTGAATGAGGTATAACTGACATCCACTAGTTTCAGGTGTGTAACATAGTATTTGCTGTTTGCATACATTGCAAAATGATTACCACAAGTGTAGTTAACATCCATCACCATACAGTTACAGATGATTATTTCTAGTGATGAGAAGAAACTCATTTTTTGTTACTGCTGTTGTTTTTTTTTTTTTTTTTTGCCCACACCTTGTGCTTTTCAGGATTTCAGTTCCTTGACCAGGGATTGAACTAGGGTCATGGCAATGAAAGCTCAGAATCCCCACCGCTAGACACCAAGGGAACTCCCAGGAAGAAACTGTTAATGTTTTTCCCTTTCTCTTTTGCAAATATAACAGACTTGCTTTCTGTAACCACTGTTGGGAATAGAGACCTAATGCTGGCCCACATACCCCACTGTGGGCTCTGGTTGTTTAGGGAGGTACATTTTGGTTGGTACCACTGGTCCATTTGAATCCTCTCAAAATGAGCTCCATTGCGCTTTCTTATTGGCTCAGATGATAAAGAATCTGCCTGCAATGCAGGAGTCCTGGGTTCTATCCCTGGGTTGGGAAGATCCCCTGGAGGAGGAAATGGCACCCCACTCCAGTATTCTTGCCTTAAAAATTTCATGTATGGAGGACCCTGGTGGGCTACGGTCCACGGCATTGCAAACATTTGGACATGACTGAGTGGCTAACACTTTCATTTTAAAATGAGCTCTATTACACTGGTCTTGATGTACTCATGTACAGGAAGGATCCTAAATCCTAAAATTACAGAGCAAAAATGTGGAGTCAGGCAAGGGGAGGGGGCCTACACTGTCACAATTTGTAGTCTGGGAACTTCCAAAATGATTAAATGCCGTGTAAATACCATTAACTAAGATGATGAGTGGATGGTGTGGTTTCATTGACATGGTTTTGTTAATAGTTGCCAGACATCCTGGGAAAAGACTTTGTGTGACCCCACCTCCACAGTTAAAAAAAAATTTTTATTGAGGTACAATTGACATACGTTATTTTCTTGGGCTCCAAAATTACTGCAGATGGTGACTGCAGCCATGAAATGAAACAACACTTGCTCCTTGGAAGATAAACTATGACCAACCTAGACAGCATAATAAAAAGCAGAGACATTACTTTGCCAACCAAGGTCTGTCTAGTCAAGGCTGTGGTTTTTCCAGTAGTCATGTATGGATGTGAGAGTTGGACTATAAAGAAAGCTGAGCACTGAAGAACTGATGCTTTTGAATTGTGGTGTTGGAGAAGACTTTTGAGAGTTCCTTGGACCAGTCCATCCTAAAGGAAATCAGTCCTGGGTGTTCACTGGAAGGACTGATGTTGAAGCTGAAGCTCCAATACTTTGGCCACCTGATGCGAAGAACTGACTCATTTGAAAAGACCCTGATGCTAGGAGGGATTGGGGGCAGGAGGAGAAGGGGACGACAGAGGATGAGATGGTTGGATGGCATCACCGACTCGATGGACATGAGTTTGAGCAAGCTTCGGGAGTTGGTGATAGACAGGGAAGCCTGGCATGCTGCAGTCTATGGGGTTGCAAAAGTTGGACATGCCTGAGCGACTGTAATGAATGGAACTGACATACATTATAATAGTTTCAGGTGTATAACACAGTGATTCAGTTATCTTATACACAGTGAAATGGCCACAATAAGTCTAGTTAACATTGTCACCACACAAAAATTTTTCTTATAATGAGAACTTTTAATAGCTACTCGCTTAACAACTTTCAAATAGAAAATACAAATTATTATTAACTATAGTTACCACACTGTACATTACACATCCCCCTATGACCTGAGTTTGTTCCTTTGAACCCCTTCAGCATTTCTCCCACCTCTGGCAACCACCAATCTGTTCTTTTGTGTGAGGTTTTTTCTTTTTTTGGTGGATGGTTTTCAGAGTCCTCCATGTAATAGTGAGATCATACAGTATCTATCTTTATCACTTATTTCACTTAGCATAATGCTCTCAAGGTTCATCCGTGTTGTAACAAATGCAAAGTTTTCTTTTTGTGGGTGAATAATATTCCATTGTATATACAGGTATGTCTCATTTATTGTGCTTGACTTTAAAGCACTTTGCAGATATTGTGTTTACACATTGAGCTTTGTGGCCACCTTGCATCTAGCAAGTCCAGTGGTGCCATTCATCCAAAAGCATTTGCTCACTTCTTGCCTCTGTGACCATTTAGTCCTTTCGGCAATATTTCAAGCTTTTTCATCATTGTTATATTTGTTATGGTGATCTGTGATATATGGTCTGTTACTACTGCAAAAATACTACAACTTGCTGAAGGCTCAGAAGATGGTTAACATTTTTTAGCAGTATTTTTCAAGTAGGGTATTTATGCTATTGTCTAAGACATAATGCTATTGCACACTGAATAGACTAAAATACAGTGTAAAAATGACATTTATATGTATTGGGAAAACAAGAAATTTGTGTGGATGACATTGTAGGGCTATTTGCCTCATTACTGTGGTCTGGAGCCAAACCCGCAGTATCTCCGAGCCATGCCTGTATACACGTGTTCTTTGTCCATGCATCCGTGGATAGACAGTGAGGTTGTTTGCTTATCTGGCTGTTGCACGTAATGCTGCAGTGAACACGGGGGTGCCACACTGTGGCTGACCTTGTTCTAAAATGCCTAGTTCCACTCTCCTGCCTTAGATCTCTTGATGGTGTTGGACTCTCCTAGGTGAGGCGAAGGGCTGGTAGGACCATGGTGTTTGACCACTCAGGCAACATCACCACCATCTAGAATTCTGAACCTGAGGGTAGAACCGAATCAGCTGACAGTGTCCTGAGCCCACAAAAGCTGAAGGGTGGGGACAGGTTGGCGTATGCAGAAATGATGGTGGTCTGCCTCTTTCCCTCCAATTATTGGCTGGGCAGAAACTGAGTTAGAATGGACTTGAACCTAGTTAGGTGAACTTGCCTTAGCATTCAAGACTAAAATATTAAGGCAGTATCCAGAGCTTCAGCAACTCTCATGTCCCAGTAAGACAAGTCACAAGCCCCCTGAGCCCCCTTGCCAGACCACCTTTCTAACTCTCAAGAGGTTAGACCCCCTCAGTCATCGTTCTGTCTAGAAAGCCAGCATGTTCCTTCCTAGTAACTATTTAGTTCAGACTGAAGATGGCCTTTAAATTGGTGCTGTTTCCCTCATTATGACTTTGAAAGGGGTTGAGTCTTTATCATGCCCAGCCCCCCCCAAAGACCAGGGGGACACTGTCCCTAGTGAGGAGGGGCAGAGCAGCTGGACTGCTGGTAGAGCACTAACATTTCTTTATCCTGTTACCAGGCAAAGCACTGACAGCAGGGCCACGGCACTGTTTGCGAGCGGGCTTACATGTAGGACGTGGAAAATAATCCAAGAATACTAAAAGTGAGAGGACAGGAGCAAAGCAGTAAGCCTAGACCAGAGCTTGGCACATACAGTCTACCATCCCTAAGGGTGGGCTGGAGGGAGGGATGCAGCCTTAACCTTCCTACAGTATTTTGGCAATGAAATAGTTCCTTCCATTTCGTCAGTGGCATATAGATTTGCATGTTGTGTTTTTCTCTCAAGACCTTAACTGCCCAAGGCTTACGAGTGGGAGGGCCAAGTGTTGGCGATATCAGAGGGCTGTAATTCTCAGACAAATGTCCCCTGTGCCTTGGGTCACCCTCTCGTCATAATCCTGTATGGACCCCAAAGGGCCACATTGTTTTCGGGCGCAGCTGGAGTTGGGTGCCTCTGCTGCCACTGCAGCCCCAAACACCCAGGCCCCCCATGCCACCCTTGCCTCCTCCACCTGTGCCCTCCTTTGTGTGAGCTTGGTTTGGCCTGGCAAGGGCCCCTGTCAACAGCATTCATTTTGTGGCCCCTGTCTTGTAAGACCAGTTTCCTATGACAGTTTTTCTAAAAGTGTTTTTCTGCCAGATTCTAATTTTTCATAGCACCTCAAGAACACTTCACCAAATGCCTGATGGATGAACTCAATAAACGAAAACAGAACACTGTATTTTTATAGGGCGTTTTGGGAGTATTTTCAGGAAAGATGTGAATTCTCTTGTATACTAGTTTTATATGCCAAATGGGGTTAGTACTGTATGGATAAGAATTGCTGAGGGCTTCCCTGGTGGCCCAGTGGTTAAGAATTGGCCTGCCAACTCAGGGTACATGGGTTCGATCCCTCGTCTGGGAAGATCCCACATGCCGCAGAGCAACAAGTCCCATGTGCTGCAACGACCGAGCCTGAGGGCTGCAACTACTGCAGCCTACATGCCCGAGAGCCCATGCGCCACAGTTAGAAGCCACCATATGAGAAGCCTCCACACCACAACGAGAGAGCAGCCCTGCCTGCTATACCTAGAGAAAGTCCCTGGGAAGTAATGAAGACCAAGCCCAGCCAAAAGTAAATAAATCAAACTGTTGTCAAAAAAAAAAGAGAGAGAGAGAGAATTGGTAAGGAATGTCAAGCCGGTCCCTTTTCACGAGGTGACATCCCTGAGTCACATTCGCTGGGCCCTGCACTTCTCAGGCATATACAGGTGAAAGATGCGGTGGGGAAAGTCTCAGTGACAGAACGGTGTGCCTCAAAATGTGGCCGAGCTCCATTCATGATGACGAGTTCAGGCACGAGCCTGGACTCTAAAGGAATCTTCCTAAGAAACTACTGTTCATAGGCCTTTCTGGGAAGGCAGCATCCAAACATTCCCCTACTTTTGTTCTAGATGCTCCACATTCTGTTCATGCTCTCCCTTTTTCTGGATAGAGGGGAACAATCCATTCTGGCCCAAAGGAAACACAGGAGACTCCATCAAGTCCAGAAAGGCTCTTCTCCCATTTCTCCCCTGCCCCCACCACAGGATCATATTATTGTCATCCCCGGCTCAGGAGTGACAATCATGCCTTCAAATGTACTCTGTCTCATTCAGAATCCTTGAGAGGACCCCAGTTCCTGAGGACTAAACACTAAAAGGAAACCTTTCAGTTGAGTGCTGCTGGAAGCAAGAGGGAGGCCTTGCTTAATATTCCACATGAATGGATCATTGAAAAGAAGCAATGAGACCTTGGCTTTCTTCATGCTGTCTTCCTCATGTGCAACTGTCAGGCTACAAACAAAAAGAAAAATGAACTGAGGCATTACTGTCAAATTTTGGGGCACAGTAATGGTCATACGGTTATGTTGAAAAAAGAATGTCTCTCTTTTAGAGAAACATGCTGATTTGTTTATACATGAATTGACATCTGGGTTTTGTTTCAAAATAAATAGGGGTGGTAGCAACTTCCCATAAGTTGATGGTTCTTCAAGTTGGTATACTTGTGTAAATATTTGACCTTTTCCATAATAATAATTATAGGAAAACACCTGGTCATTTGTGTTTCCTTTCCTTTTGCTGGGCTTGTTTTTTGTCTTCCTTTTGTTATCTTCATATGAAAAGAAAAACACATTAAAATTGATAAAATGTTTAGCCCTAAAACATTAATATCTTTGACCAGGTAGACATGCTTTTGCTGTCCCATTTGTTGTATCACAGAGATTTATTCATTTAACATCTATGTCATGAACCATGCTAGGCATTAGAAGCACAGACATTAAAGTTACACTGGGTATTAGATTATATGAGGAATTATTAACTTAATTGGGTGAGATAATGGTATTGTATTTAAGAAAATGTCCTTTTTTCAATGAGGTGCATAATGAAATACTTAGCGTATTTTACCTGGAACAGCTCAATGACAACAAAACATCCGTATCTGAAGCAAATGTCAAAGGGCTAACAGATGTTACACCTGAGTGAGTGACGAGCACTGTATATGGCATTAATGACACTACTCCCTTCACTTTTCTGGATGTTTGAGTATCTTCGTGATGTGTGTGTTTGCGGGGATGCTTTCCAGGAGCTCAGTCTAGTGGAGGAGACAGAGGGAAGGGGGTCAGTAGAATCTGAGTGACAGGGAAGTGGGGAGGGAGGAGGTGATCTAGGCACACAGAGGAGTCTCACCATCAGGCTGTTTTCGCGAGGGTGGGTGAGGAATGGTTGACCATGAAAAGGTGACTCTTAAGCCAGTTCTTCCTAAAGTCAGCTTTATTACAAGAGTAATGCACGTCCATCTATGCAGCCAGTAGGCCAAGCCACATGCAAGGAGAGATTGGACTGTAGGCAGCCGGACTCTGTACCACATGGCAGAGTCAGGAGAAAGGACGTGCAATATGAGGAGATGAAACTCACTCTGAGGCCACAGAGGACGCTGCAGGAGAGTGATGGTGTACATGCGATGAGAGAGCCACTGATCAACTGGGGTCTGACTTTACCCTGAAGCCAAGGAGAGCTCTGGAAGGATTTTAAGCAGGGACTGCCACGCTCAGCTCTGTGCTTCAGGACATCTGTCTTCCAGCAGGGAGGAAGGAAGGTGACGTCAGAGGAAGGGGGCCTGCCTGTAATGTGTCCCCAGAGGAGGCACCTCTGTCAATCACCCGCCAGGGGAGGGCATAAAAAGGGGGCTTTGTTGTGATGCAGCCCCACAGGAAGTGTCTTCCAGAAATCAGCTGCTGGCCTGAAGGGCCCCCTATGTTGTGCCTCTTTGAGGATCGCACAAAGCTGCCCACTGAGTGTGAGAATCTCACAGAAGAGCCGCTCCACTGGGCTGATGCAGCCGCCTATGGCCTGGTTTGGCACCTCATGTCTCACAGACTGACCCCAACTTGGTTCTCTGCCACAGGCCTTGTGCAGCTACACACAACCACCCTGGAGTCACATCGCTTGGCTCTGAGTCCCAGCTGTGTGACCTTGAGTGCAGGCGGGACTTATAACCTGCTCGGGTCCTCTGTCTCCCCACCTCAAAGATGCGTCCTACAGTGCCTGTGTGGATTAAAGAGCAATAGTGCATATCCGGCACCCAGCAGGGTCCCTGACACTAAGTCAGTGAGTGTTCCAAACTCTTGGCTATTAAAAAAAAAAAGTCTTGGCTATTATTAAGTACCTTTTTCTAATATCAGCTTTCAAGAAGTAAAACTTGAAAGCAAGGCGGGCTAATGATATTGGCTTTCTTACCACTGGAGTCTGTGTCAGAATCAGAGTCGCTGTCACTGTCGGCACAATGCTTCTTGTGTTTTCTTTTAGATGACTTTTTCTTCCTCCTTTCTTTGGATCGTTCTTTTGAATGACCAGACTTCTTTTTCTTGTTTTCTTCTACATAAAATATAAATAAAGTTTTATTGGAAATCTTCAATGCCAAAGTGTTACTGCCCACAATATAAGGAACTACTCCTCCCAAAGACAAGCTTCCAAAGAGCACCTTAGTGATGGGCACACAAATGTCACCTCCTCTCCTCCACACCTGCACCTGTCATTAAGAATGAAATAGTTGAGGGACTTCCTTGGCAATCCAGTGGTTAAGCTCTGCACTTCCACTGCAGGGAACACTGGTTCAATCCCTGGTGGGGAAAACTAAGATCTCACATGCCATGCAGCATGGCAGAAGAAAAAAAAGAGAGAGGTTTAAAGAATTTATCAACAGAATTAATGTTGATAAATGACAACAATGATTAATGTCCTCCAGGATAAAGGTACCTAAGAGGCTGTCTGATCAAATCCCTGTCACCCTCAAAGGCAGGCTGACTGATAGAGCAGCCCGGACTCTGTCTACCTACTCCTGCTTCTCTATTCCAGCCCACTGGTAGAAGAGGGGCCACATGTGAAAGCACAGTGAGTGGAACCACTTCATCCTCAGGGCAGCACATAGCTTGTCAGTTAGTGACATTGAGCAATTCCACCCTGGTTTGACTTCTTTTAAAGGTGGGGTGGATGATGATAATGATGAGGGGGCAGGTAGAAATAGGATAAATCAAGTACAACATCAAGCACAGCACTCATAGTTAGGAGCTATTCTTAATATCCAGGATATTCACATGCCCTAAGACACCTGTAAACACCTCTTGTACAACCATAAAACCCTCAGTCTGGCCTGCCTTTCATTTTGCACTTCTCAGTGGAGAAAGGGAATTCCAGAAGTTAGAGGTGAGACAGAGGGGGAGGGGAGGGGAGGGGAAGGATGGAGTAGGGAGAAGGGAGGGGAGGGAGATGAGGTGTAGGAGAAAAGGGCAGCGATAGGGGAAGATGGAAACTTCCTGATCTACAACACAGGCCCAATAAAGGGCAAGCATGCCCCACTGCAGAGTGCCTGCAGCCAGAGGTGGGGAGCTGAGTCCAGCCCCGTATGCAGAGGTCCACAGTTACCTTCACAGTCAAAGGAATGGCCCCTTGCCCCACTCTTCAAGCTTGACTTGCCTATCTAGATTTTGGGGGATATCAACTCGATTTGAATTCTATCTATTATAAAAGAATTAAGTATTTCACTTAGCTCTACTAAGCAATGTCATGGGTGTTTTACATGATCTGCTTCATTTAATTAAAAAAAAGAAAATCTACGAGGAAGGTGTTATCAACATTCCCATTTTACAAATGAGGAAACTGAGAAACAGGCATTATTAAAGTTACAAGCTGGTGAAAGAGATGCTTTTTGGAAAGCGTATTAATCTATCCTTAGTAAACATTGTGGGAAAGGGCATTATCTATCTAGATTCTTGGGGGAAAACTTGTTTTCAATATTCTGTATTGAATAAAACAACACAATTAAGTATGTTACTTAGATCAAAGCCACGTCCTTAGTGTTTTACATGATTGGCTCCATTTAATAGAAAAGAAAATCTATGAAGATGTTATCAACATTCCCATTTTATAGATGAGGAAACTGAGGCACAGAGGTATTAAAGAAGTTAATAGTAAGTGAAGGAGATACTTTTTGGTCAGTAAATTTATGTATACTTAATAAACTTTGTGTAAAGGGCATTATTACATAGATTGTCAGGGAAATAAAACTCGATTTCCTATCTATTAAAAAAACAGAACTAAATATGTTGCTTAGATCTATGAAGCAGTGTACTCAGTGTTTTACATGCTCTGCTTAATTTAGTTAAAAAAATCTACAGGGAAAGTGTTATCGACATTCCCATATTACAGATGAGGAAACAGAGGCACTGAGGCATTAATGAAGTAACTAAGTGAAAGAGATGCTCTTGGGTGAGCATGTTCATGCATACTTAGTAAACTTTGTGGGAATGGGCATTATCTATCTAGATTGTTGGGGAAAAAATCGACATCTATACTCTCTATTAAACTTGGTCGGAAAGGGAATTGTTATCACGTTTGTTGGGGGAAAAGACTCGATTTCAGTTCTATATTTAAAAAAAAAATCAAAACTAAGTATGTTACTTAGATCTGCTAAGCTTTTCCTGGGTGTTTTATATGCTCTGCTTCATTAAAAAAAATTATTTGAAAGTGTTAACAATATTCCCATTTTATAGATAAGGAAACTGAGGCACAGAGGCATTAATGATGTTACTAGTAATTGAAAGAGATGTGTTTTGGTAAGGTATTTATCTATACAACTAAACACTGTCAAAAGTGGTTTGTCCACCTAGATCTTTGGGCAAAAAAAATTGACTTCTATTCTCTCTCTTGAAAAAAACAAAATTAAGTCTGTTCCTTAGTTCTAACAAGCAATGTCCTGGGTCTTTAACATGTTCTGCTTTAATTAATTAAATAGAAAATCTACAAGAAGCTGTTATCAACAATTCCCAATTTATAGATGAAGAAATTGAGGCACTGAGGCATTAATGAAGTTACCTGTAAGTGAAAGAGATGCTTTTTGGTGAATGTATTTTATCTATATTTATTAAACTTTGTGGGAAATGGCATTGTGTATCTAGATTTCTGGGGAAAGTTACTCGATTTCAATTCCATACTAAAAAAATCAAATTAAGTATGCTATTTAGATCTACTAAGCAATGTCCTGTGTATTTTACATGCTCTGTTCAGTCAATTAAATAAAAACAGACAAGGAAGGTATATCAAAATTCCCATTTCATAGATGAAACTGAGGCACAGAGGCATTAATGAAGTTACCAAAGTGAATGAGATGCTTTTGACGAGTGTATTTATCGGAACTTTGGAAACTTTGTGGTAAAGGGCAGTAACTGTCTAGATTGTGGGCTATATAAAACTCTATTTTAATTCTCGCTATTTAAAAAAACCCAAAATTAAGTATGTTACTTAGATCTACTAAACAATAATCTCAGTGTTTTACATGCTGTTTCATTTAATTAAAAAATCAACTAGGAGGGTGTTATCAACATTCCCAAATTATAAATGAGGAATTTGAGGCAAAGGGGCATTAATGAATTTACTAATAAGTGAAAGAGATACTATTTGATGAACATATTTATGGACATTTAGTAAAATTTTCACAAAAGGTTATTGACTATCTAGATTGTTTGCAAAAGAAACTCAATTTCAATTCAATATAAAAAAAATTAAGTCTGTTACTTAGATATACTATTCAATGTCTTTAGTGTTTCACATGATTGGGTCCATTTAATTAAAAAGTATATACGAGGAAGGTGTTATCAATATTCCCATTTTATATATGAGGAAACTGAGGCACAGAGGGATTAAAAAGTTAAGTGAAAGAGATTCTTTTTGGTCAGCGAATTTATGTACACATTTTAAAGTTTGTGGAAAGAGCATTGTCTATCTAGATTGTCAGTGGGAAAACAGTCGATTTCCAATCCATCTATTTAAAAAAAAAAGTATTAAGTATGTTAGTTAGTAAAAAAGTTGGCTTACAGCTCAACATTCAGAAAACGAAGATCATGGCATCTGGTCCCATCACTTCATGGGAAATAGATGGGGAAACAGTGAAAACAGTGTCAGACTTTATTTTGCTGGGCTCCAAAATCGCTACAGATGGTGACTGCAGCCATGAAATTAAAAGACACTTACTCCTTGGAAGGAAAGTTATGACCAACCTAGATAGCATATTCAAAAGCAGAGACATTACTTTGCCAACAAAGGTCTGTCTAGTCAAGGCTATGGTTTTTCCTATGGTCATGTATGGATGTGAGAGTTGGACTGTGAAGAAGGCTGAGCACCGAAGAATTAATGCTTTTGAACTGTGGTGTTGGAGAAGACTCTTGAGAGTCCCTTGGACTGCAAGGAGATCCAACCAGTCCATTCTGAAGGAGATCAGTCCTGGGTGTTCATCGGAAGGACTGATGCTGAGGCTGAAACTCCAATCCTTTGGCCACCTCATGTGAAGAGTTGACTCATTGGAAAAGACTCTGATGCTGGGAGGGATTGGGGGCAGGAGGAGAAGGGAACGACAGAGGATGAGATGGCTGGATGGCATCACTGACTTGATGCACATGAGTCTGGGTGAACTCCGGGTGTTGGTGATGGACAGGGAGGCCTGGTGTGCTGCGATTCATGGGGTTGCAAAGAGTCAGACATGACTGAGCAACTGATCTGATCTGATGTTAGTTAGATCTATGAAACATGTCCTGGGTGCTTTCCATGCTCTGTTTAATTTACTTTTAAAAATCTATGAGGAAGCTGTTATCAACATTCCCATTTTATACTTGAGGAAACTGAGGAACAGACACATTAATGAATTTAGTAGTAAGTGACAGACATAGCTCTTGGTGAGCGTACTTGTCTGTACTTAGTAAACTTTGTAGGAAAGAGCATTGTCTATCTAGATTGTTGGGTAAATATAGTTGATTTCAATTATATATTTTTTAAAAATCAAAATTCAATACGTTACTTAGATCTACAAAGCAATGTTCTGTGTGTTTTATGTGCTCTGGTTCATAAAATAAAATAAATATCGACAAGGAAGACACTATCAACATTCCCATTTCATAGATGAGGAAACTGAGACACAGAGGTATTAATGAAGTTACCAAAGTGAATGAGAAGCTTTTGCGGCTGCTGCTGCTAAGTCGCTTCAGTCGTGTCCGACTCTGTGCGACCCCATAGACTCCACCATCCCTGAGATTCTCCAGGCAAGAACACTGGAGTGGGTTGCCATTTCCTTCTCCAATGCATGGAAGTAAAAAGCGAAAGTGAAGTTGCTCAGTCATGTCTGACTCCTAGCGACCCCATGGACTGCAGCCTACCAGGCGCCTCCGTCCATGGGATTTGCCAGGCAAGAGTACTGGAATGGGTTGCCATTGCCTTCTCTGAGAAGCTTTTAGGTAAGCATATTTATCAAAACTTTGCAAATCTGTGGTAAAGGGAATTAACTATCTAGATTGAAGGAGATATAAAACTTGATTTCAATACACTCTTTAAAAAAAAAACAAAATTAAGTATGTTACTTAGAGCCCCTAAACAATATCCTGGGTGTTTCACATGCTCTGCTTTAGTTAATCGAACAGAAAATAAATGAGGAAGGAGTTATCAACATTCCCAATTTAAAGATGAAGAAACTGAGGCACAGAGGCATTAATGAGTTAATAGCAAGTTAAAGAGATGCTTTTTGTTGAGCCTATTTGTCTATATGTAGAAAACTTTGTGGGAAAGGGCATTTTCTATCTAGATATTTGGGGGAATAAACCTGCTTTCATATCTATTTGAAAAAATAAAATTTATTTAGCTCTACTAAGCAATGTCCTGGGTTTTTACATGCTCTGCTTCATTTAATCAAGAAAAAAATCAACTAGGAAGGTGTTGTCAACATTCCTGTTTTATAGATGGGGAAACTGAGGCTAGAGGCCTGAATGAAGTTACTACTAAGAGAAAGAGATGCTTTTTGGTGAGCGTTTTTATCAGTCAGTTCAGTTTAGTTCAGTTCAGTGGCTCAGTCCTGTCTGACTCTTTGCGACCCCATGGACTGAAGCACGCCAGGCTTCCCTGTCCATCACCAACTCCCAGAGTTTACTCAAACTCATGTCCACTGAGTCGGTGATGCCTTCCAACCATCTCATCCTCTGTCGTCCCTTTCTCCTCCTGCCTTCAGTTTTTCCCAGCATCAGGGTCTTATCAAATGAGTCAGCCTTTCGCATCAGGTGGCCAAAGTACTGGGGTGTCAGCTTCAGCATCAGTCCTTCCAATGAACATTCAGGACTGATCTCCTTTAGGATGGACTGGTTGGATCTCCTTGCAGTCCAAGGGACTCTCAAGAGTCTTCTCCAACACCACAGTTCAAAAGCATCAATTCTTCGCCGCTCAGCTTTCTTTATAGTCCAACTCTCACATCCATACATGACCACTGGAAAAACCATAGTCTTGACTAGATGGACCTTTGTTGGCAAAGTAATGTCTCTGCTTTTTAATATGCTATCTAGGTTGGTCATAACTTTTCTTCCAAGGAGTAAGCATCTTTTAATTTCATGGCTGCAGTCACCATCTGCAGTGATTTTGGAGCCCAGAAAAAGAAAGTCTGCCACTGTTTCCACTGTTTGTTCATGTATTTGCCATGAAGTGATGGGACCAGATGCCATAATCTTTGTTTTCTGAATGTTGAGCTTTAAGCCAACTTTTTCACTCTCCACTTTCACTTTCATAAAGAGGCTCTTTAGTTCTTCTTCACTTTCTGCCATAAGGGTGGTGTCATCTGCATATCTGAGGTTATTGATATTTCTTCCAGCAATCTTGATTCCAGCTTGTGCTTCTTCCAGCCCAGCGTTTCTCATGATGTACTCTGCATATAAGTTAAATAAGCACAGTGACAATATACAGCCTTGACATACTCCTTTTCCTATTTGGAACCAGTCTGTTGTTCCATGTCCAGTTCTAACTGTTACTTCCTGACCTGCATACAGATTTCTCAAGAGACAGATCAGGTGGTCTGGTATTCCCATCTCTTTCAGAATTTCCCACAGTTTATTGTGATCCACACACTCAAAGGCTTTGGCATAGTCAATAAAGCAGAAATAGATGTTTTTCTGGAACTCTCTTGCTTTTTCGATGATCCAGTGCATGTTGGCAATTTGATCTCTGGTTCCTAAGTATTTACTAAGTATTTATCAATACTTAGTAAAATTCATGGGAAGGGGCTTTGACTATCTATATTGTGAGCAAAATAAATCATGGTTTCAATTCTCTCTGTTTAAAAACAAAATTAAGTATCTTAGTTAGATCTAAGACACAATGTCCTGGGTATTCTACATGCTCTGCTTTATTTAAATGAAAAAAAAAATCTACAAGTTAGGAGTTTTCAACATTCCCATTTTAAAGATGAGGAAAATGAGGCACAGAGGCATTAATGAAGTAAATAGCAAGTGAACAAGATGCTTTTTGGTGAACGTATTTATCTATACTTAGAAAACTTCTTTGGAAAGAGCATTTTCTATCTAGATTGGGGAAATAACCCGCTTTCAATTCTGTTTTTTTTTCTTAGGTCCTAGCTAACCCTCTGATTTTACCTACTATTTCTCTGTTCCCTTCAGCCTAAGCTGGCTTCTTTACTATACTGCAGACACACTAAGCCCCTTGCCATCTTAAGTGTTGCTGTGCACACTGATTTAACTCTGTTTCCTGGTTTTGTTTTGTTTTTTTAGTTCTTCAATTAAAGGATAATTTTTATACAGGATTTTCTGTTTCAGTGCTATCTATTAAAAAAATTCAATGTTACTTAGATATACTAAGAAATGTCCTAGGTGTTTTACATGCTCTGGTTCATTTAATTAAAAAAATTCAACTAGGAAGGTGTTATCAACATTCCCATTTTATAGACTAAAAAACTGAGGCACAGAGGGATTAAAAAAGTAATCATAAGTGAAAGAGATTCTTTTTGGTCAGAGAATTTATGTATACTTAGTAAAGCTTGTGGAAAGGGCATTGTCTATCTACATTGTTGGGGGAAAAAAAAAAAAACTCGATTTCCAACCTGTCAATTAAAAACAAAACTGAATTAAGTATGTTACTTAGATCTATGAAGCAATGTCCTGGGTGTTTTGCATGCTCTGCTTAATTTAGTTTGAAACATACTACAAGGAAGGTGTATATCAACATTCCCATTTTATATATGCAGACACTGAGGCACAGATGCACAAATGAAGTTACAAGTAAGTGAAAGAGACACATTTTGGTCAGCAAATTCATATATACAAGTAAACACTGTGGGAAAGCATTATCTATGTAGACTGTTGGGAGGGAAATTTTACCTCTATACCCTCTATTAAAAAAAAAGCAAAATTAGTATCTTGCTTAGTTCTACTAATCAATGTCCTGGGTGTTTTACATGCTCTGCTTTACTTACTTAAGAAGAAAATCTACCAGGAGGGTATTGTCAACATTCCCATTTTATAGATGAGGAAACTGAGGCACAGAGGCATTAATGAAATTACTACAATTTGAAGAGATTTTTTTTTTTGTGAGCCTATTTATCTATACTTAGTAAACTTTGTGGGAAAGGGTGTTCTCTATCCAAATTGTTGGGGGGGGGACTCATTTTCAATTCTATCTATTAACAAAAATGAAGTATGTTCAGTTCACTCACTTAGTTGTGGCCGACTATTTGCAACCCCATGGACTCTCAAGATCTTCTCCAACACCACAGTTCAAAAGCATCAATTCTTCAGCACTCAGCTTTCTTTATAGTCCAACTCTCACATCCATACATGACCACTGGAAAAACCATAGCCTTGACTAGACGGACCTTTGTTGGCAAAGTAACGTCTCTGCTTTTTAATATGTTGTCTAGATTGGTCATAACTTCCCTGCCAAGGAGTAAGCGTCTTTTAATTTCATGGCTGCAGTCACCATCTGCAGTGATTTTGGAGCCCAAAAACATAAAAGTCTGCAAACTGGAAGTGGTCAAACAGGAGAATGCAAGAGTGCTTGCTTTTAGTGAGCGTATTTAACTATGAAAGGGCAGGTTTGTCTAGATTGTTGGGGGAAAAAACTCGATTTCAATTCTATTAAAACAAAAAATTAAGTATGTTACTTAGATCTACTAAGCTACATGTTCTTCTTCATTTAATCAAAAAGAAAATCTACGAGGAAGGTGTTATCAACATTCCCACTTTATAGATGAGGAAACTGAGGTACAGAGGCTTTATTAAATTTACTAGTAATTGAAAGAAATGATTTTGGTGAGTGTATTTATCTATACTTAGTAAACGTTGTGTGAAAGGGCATTGTCTATCTAGATTTTGGGGGGAAAATTACTCTATTTCAATTCTATTTAAAAAAATTAACTATGCTACTTAGATCTACTAAGAAATGTCCTGGATGTTTTACATGCTCTGCTTCATTAAACTAAAAAGAAAATCTACAACAAAGATGTTATCAGCATTCCCATTTTACAGATGAGGAAACTAAGGCACAGAGGCAGTAATGAAGTTATAACAAGTGAAACGGATGATTTCTTTGAGAGTGTATTTATCTACACTCAATAAACTTTTTGGAAAATGGCATTGTCTATTTAGATTGTTGGAGAAAAAACTCAGTTTCAACTCTCTCTTACAAAAAAAAAGAAATTAAGTATTTTTCTTAGATCTACTAAGTAACATCCTTGATGTGTCATATGCTCTGCTTCATCTAATTAAAAAAAAATCAAAAGAGGAAGGTGTTATCAACACTCCCATTTTATAGATGAGTAAACTGAGGCACAGAGGCATTAATGAAGTTACTAGTAAGTGAAAGAGGTCTTTATGGTGAATGTATTTATGGACACATAGTAAAATATGCAGAAACGGCACTGTCTCTAGATTGTTGGTGAAAAAAACTCAATGTCAACTCCATCTATTAGAAAAAAAACAAAATTAAGCAAAGTCCGTCTTGTTTTACCTGCTTGCCTGCATTTAATTAAAAAGAAAAACTACACAGAAGGTGTTATCAACATTCCCAATTTATAGATGAGGAAACTGAGGCAAAGGGGCATTAACAATTTAACTAGTAAGTAGAAGAGATGTTATTTGGTGAACGTATTTATGGACATTTAGTAAAATTTTCACAAAAGGTCACTGGCTATCTAGATTGTTGGCAAAAAACTCAATTTCAATTCTATCTTAAAAAAAAATATCTAAGTATGTTACTTAGATCTACTATGCAATATCCTTGGTGTTTTATGTGATTAACTCCATCTAATTAAAACCAAAATCTATGAGGAATGTGTTATCAACATTCCCATTTTATAGATGAGGAACCTGAGGCACAGAGGGATTAAAAAGTTAATAATAAGTGAAAGAGATTCTTTTTGGTCAGCGATTTTTATGTATACTTAGTAAAGTTTGTGGAAAGGTCAAAGTCTGTCTAGATTGTCAGGAAAAAAACTCAATTTTCAATCTATTTTAAAAAAAATTGAATTAAGTATACTACTTAGATCTACAAATCTCCTGGGCGTTTTCCATGCTCTGCTTAATTTACTTTAAAAAATCTATGAGGAAGGTGTTATTAACATTCCCATTTTATACATGAGGACACTGAAGCACAGAGGTATTAATAAAGTTACTAGGAAGTGAAAGAGATGCTTTTTGGTGAGCATATTTATCTATAGTTAGTAAACTTTTGGGGAGAAGACTATCCATATTGTTGGGGAAAAATACTCGTTTTCAATTCCATCTATTAAAAATGTAAACAAAATTGAGTATGTTACTTAGATCTACTAAGCAGTGTCCTGGGTGTTTTACATGCTCTGCTTCATTTAATTAAAAATAAAATCTACAAGGAAGGTGTTAGCAGCATTCCCATTTTACAGATGGGGAAATAGGCTAGAGGCATTAATGAAGTTATTAGTGAGTGAAACAGATGCGTTTTGGTGAAATATTTATTGACACTTTGCAAAATTCATGAGAGTGGGCTTTGACTAGATTGTGAGGAAATAAATCTAGATTTCAATTCTATTAAAAAACAAAATTAAGTATGTTATTTAGATCTACTAAGCAATGTCCTGGGTATTTTACATGCTCTTCTTCATTTAATTAAAAAGAAAATCTACGAGGAATATGTTATCAGCATTCCCATTTTATAGATGAGGAAACTGAGGTCCAGAGGCATCAATGAAGTTACTAGTGAGTGAAAGCAGAGAAGGCATTTGGCACCCCACTCCAGTACTCTTGCCTGGAAAATCCCATGGATGGACGAGCCTGGAAAGCTGTAGTCCATGGGGTCACTGAGGGTCGGGCACGACTGAGTGACTTCACTTTCACTTTCATGCATTGGAGAAGGAAATGGCAACCCACTCCAGTATTCTTGCTTGGAGAATCCCAGGGACGGGGAGCCTGGTGGGCTGCCGTCTATGGGGTCGCACAGAGTCCGACACGACTGAAGCAACTTAGCCGCAGCAGCAGCAGTGAGTGAAAGAGATCCTTTTTTTTGAGAGCATATTTATCTACACTCAGTAAACTTTGTGGAAGGTGCACTGTCTATCTAGAATGTTGCGGGGGGAGGAATCAATTTCAGTTATCTCTATTAAAAAGAAAAAACAAAAGTATGTTACTTAGACTACTAAGCAATGTCCTCGGTGTCTTACAGGGTCTGCTTCATTTAATTGAAAACAAAATCTATGAGGATATTGTTATCAATATTCCCATTTATACTTCAGGAAACTGAGACGTTAATGAAGTTGCTAGTAAGTGAAAGAGATGCTTTTGCTAACCATATTTATCTATACTTAGTAACCTTTGTGGGAAAGGGCATCATCTATCTAGAATGTTTGGGGGAAAAAACTTGATTTCAATTCTATTTTAAAAAAAATTAAGTATGTTACTTTACTAAGCATGTCCTCAGTGTTTTACATGCTCTGCTTCATTTAATTCCAAATAAAATGTACAAGGAAGGTGTTATCAACATTCCCATTTTATAGATGAGGAAACTGAGACACAGAGACATGAACGGCATTACTAGTTAGGGAAATACCTGCTTTTGAGTGAGCGTATTTATCTATTTAGTAAACTTTGTGGGAAAGGGCATTGTCTGGCTAGATTGTTGGGGGAAAAAAACCCAATTTCAATTCTATTAAAAAAAATTAAATGTGTTGCTTAGGTCTTCTAAGCAATGTCCTGGTTGTTTTGCACCCTCTTCTTCATTTAATCAAAAAGAAAATCTACGAGTAAGGTGTTATCAACACTCCCATTTTATATATGAGGAAACTGAGGCACAGAGGCATTGAGAAAGATATTAGTAAGTGAAAGATGATGTATTGGTGAGCATATTTATCTAGACTTAATAAACTTTGTTGGTAAGGGCACTGTCTATTAGATTCTTGGGGGAAAAAACTCAATTTCAATTCTATTAAAAATAATTAAGTATGTTACTTTACTAAGCATGTCCTGGGTATTTTACATGCTCTGTTTCATTTAATTAAAAATAAAAATCAGTAAGGTAAAATAAAATCTACAAGGCTGTGGGAAAAAAAATAAAGATTTTAACACTCTTTAAAAAAAAATATTATGTATGTTAGTTAGATCTCCTAAGCAATGGTGGCTGTTTTATATGTTAAGCTTCATTTAATTAAAAAGAAAATATATAAGGAAGGTGTTGTCAATATTCCCATTTTATAGATGAGGAAACTGAGGCACAGAGACTTAATGAAGTCACTAGTAAATGAAAGTTTCTTTGGTTAGCATATTTATTGACAGTAAACTTTTGGGGAAAGGGCATCATCTATCTAGATTATTGGGGGGGGCTTGAGTTCATTTCTATCTATTAAAAAAAAAACTTAAGTATGTTACTTAGATCTACTAAGTGATTTCCTGAGTGTTCTACATGCTCTACTTCATTTAATTAAATTGAAAATCCACAAGGAAAGTGTTATCAATGTTCCCATTTTATAGATGACGAAATTGAGGTACAGAGGCATTAAGTTACAAGTAAGTGAAAAAGATGGGGGTTTTGTGAGAGTATTTATCCATACAGTGGCACCCCACTCCAGTACTCCTGCCTGGAAAATCCCATGGATGGAGGAGCCTGGTGGGCTGCAGTCCACGGGGTCACTAAAAGTTGGACACGACTGAGCGACTTCACTTTCACTTTTCACTTTCATGCATTGGAGAAGGAAATGGCAACCCACTCTAGTGTTCTTGCCTGGAGAATCCCACGGACGGGGAGCCTGGTGGGCTGCCGTCTATGGGGTCACACAGAGTCGGACATGACTGAAGTGACTTAGCAGCAGCAGGAAACTTGTGGGAAAGGGGTTTGTCTATCTAGATTGTTGGGGCAAAAAAACTCGATTTCAATATTATTAAAAAAAAATAAGTATGTTACTTAGATCTACTAAGAAATGTCCTCGGTGTTCTACATGCTCTGCTTCATTTAATTAAAAAGAAAATCTACAAGGATGGTGTTAACATTTCCATTTTATAGATGAGGAAAGTGAGGCACAGAGGCATTAATGAAGTTAACTCGTAATTGAAAGAGATGCCTTTTGGTGAGTGTATTTATCTATACCTAGTAAAGCTTATGGGCGAGGGCATTGTCTAGCTAGATTGTTGGGGGAAAAAAACTCCATTTCAATTCTATTAAAAAACAAAACAAAACTTAAGTTTCTGAATTTTCCAAAATCAAAATTTGTCTTACTCTATTTCTTCCCTCTATTTTAAAGTATTTGCACTTTTTTGTCACGTAGGCAAAATAAGCACACTCTACTCCTCTCATTCTGTCGCTTTCAGCATGTTATTCCTCCACCATAATCACAGCCCTAGAAAGGAGGGTAATTTGGACTAGCATAAAGGGGGCAGAAGAAAGCCCTGAACTCACTGTTACTCAGTTTTTATGCAGAGAGCAAGTGAAGTAGGCACTCTGCCCTCTTGAATAGTTCCATTCTTAAAGTTTTGATCACAGAATTGGGCTCAATATTCTCTCTCTCCTAATTCTGTGTTGATAATCATTCTGGTCAACTGTGCTGACAAAGGACCGTCTAGTCAAAGCTATGGTTTTCCCAGTAGTCATATATGGAGTCGGACTATAAAGAAAGCTGAGCACCAAAGAATTGATGCTTTTGAACTGTGGTGTTGGAGAAGACTCTTAAGAGTCCCTTAGACTGCAAGGAGATCCAACCAGTCCATCCTAAAGATCAGTCCTGGGTGTTCATTGGAAGGACTTGTGATGAAGCTGAAACTCCAGTACTTTGGCCACCTGATGCGAAGAGCTGACTCATGTGAAAAGACCCTGATGCTGGGAAAGATTGAGGACAGGAAGAGAAGAGGATGACAGAGGATGAGATGGTTGGATGGCATCACCAACTCGACGGACGTGGGTTTGGGTGGACTCCAGGAGTTGGTGATAGACAGGGAGGCCTGGCATGCTGCAGTTCAAGGGGTCACAAAGAGTCATACATGACTGAGCAACTGAACTTAACTGAACTGAGACATCTCCCAGCTGTTTTGTTAATCTGCCCCTCAATGCCTGTAACGTTTGTAAATTTCTCATTTTTAACACATTCAAGGCACCTAGCAGGTATGAATACTTATAGAGCAATAATTAGAACTTTTCCTTCTTAAATTGGGATGGGTCAATCCTTATCCCAATTCCCAAGAAGAGTAGTACTGAAGAATGTGCTAACCATTGGACAACTGCACTCATCTCCCACGCTAGTAAGGTCATGCTTAAAATCTTGCATGCTAAGTTTCAGCATTATGTGAACCAAGAACTTCCAGATGTCCAAGCTGGCTTTAGAAAAGGAAGAGGAACCAGAGATCAAATTGACAACATTCGCTGGATCATAGAGAAAGCTAGGGAATTTCAGATAAACATCTACCTCTGTTTCATCAACTACGCTAAAGCCTTTGACTGTGTGGACCATAATAAAGTGTGGAAAGCTCTTAAAGACATGGGAATACCAGATCATCTTACCTGTCTCCTGAGAAAACTGGATGAGGGCCGAGAAGCAACAGTTAGAACGTGTATGGAACTAGTTCAAGACTGAGAAAGGAGTATGACAGGGCTGTCTGCTGTCACCCTGTTTAATCTATACATGGAGCACATTATGAGAAATGCCAGGCTGGATGAGTTACAAGCTGGAATCAAGATAGGCGGGAGAAACATCTACAACCTCAAGTATGTGGATCATACAGCTCTAAAGGCAGCAAGCAAAGAGGAACTAAAGAGGTGACGGAGGAGAGTGAAAGAGCCGGCTTAAAACTACATATTAAAAAACCTAAGATCATGGCATCCAGCCCCATTTCTTCATGGCAAATAAAGGGAGAAAAGGTGGAAGTAGTGACAGATTTCCTCTTCTTGGGCTCTAAAATCACTGTGGATGGTGACTGCAGCCATGAAATCAGAAGACGTTTGCTTCTTGGCAGGAAAGCTATGACAAACCTAGACAGTGTGTTGAAAAGCAGAGACATTACTCTGCCGACAAATGTCCCTATAGTCAAGGCTATGGTTTTCCCAGTGGTCATGTACAGTTGTGAGAGCTGGACTATAAAGAAGGCAGAATGCCAAAGAATTGATGCCTTTGAACTGTGGTGCTGAAGAAGACTCCTGAGAGTCCCTTGGACAGCAAGGGGATCAAACCAGTCAATCTTAAGGGAAATGAACCCTGAATACTCATTGGAAGGACTGATGCTGAAGCTGAAACTCCAGTATTTTGGTCATCTGATGCGAACAGCTGACTCATTGGAAAAGTCCCTGATGCTGGGAAAGATTGAGGACAGAATGACAAGAGGGAGTCAGAGGTTGAGATGGCTAGATGGCATTACCGATGCAATGGACATGAACTTGGGCAAACTTACCGAGATGGTGAGGGACAGGCAGGCCTGGAGGGCTGCAGTCCATGCAGTCACAGAGTCAGACATGACTGGGCGACTGAACAATTTCTTAAACTATTTTCCCACTCCAATACTCACTTTCATTAGAGGAAAATTGATCTCACTCTTCCCTCATTCCTCAAGGTTAAGATTGAAATCACTTCACAAAAAAGTGGTCTCAATCTTAGCTTCATCTGCTGTTACACACATCACTTTTCCTACATTCACCCAATCGTGTCTTCGGAGAAAGTTTTCTCTTTTCCAGTGTAAACTCTTTCATTTCAACCCTTTCCTGCTGCTGCTGCTACTGCTGCTAAGTCGCGTCAGTCGTGTCCGACTCTGTGCGACCCCATAGACAGCAGCCCACCAGGCTTCGCCGTCCCTGGGATTCTCCAGGCAAGAACACTGAATTCAGTCTAGTGGAGAATAAAAACTTGCTCACAAATGACAAAGTAAACACTATAAATCGATCTAGGACCCTTGGCCATGCCTGCTGCCAGACCAGAGCTGAAAGCGGGTGGAGGGGTCAGGGGCCCACATGAAGGCGCCCAAGGATGAGTAAGAATTAAGGGAGAAAACGGGCGAATAAGGAGCTGTCAAGGACAGAAGCAAAAGATGGAGATGGGTGCAAGGAAGGTAGAAATGCTTAACTGAGACCGTTCAGAAGCGGGACGAGAGATGAAGCGGACTCTGAAGGCAGGTGGGCTCCTCAGAGCGAAGGTGCGGCCGTCTCACTCACCTCCTCCTGGTCCTTGTCCAGGAGATCGTCCCGGCTCATTGCTCCGGCAGCCGCGATCCTGGATGCCGCGCTTGGCGGACTAGGAGGCAGATGCGGAGGAGGGTCAGCCCCGAGGAGCCGAGGGCCGCTCTCACGAACGACACCGCGAGCCGGGGTCGCAGGGCTGGTTTGGGGGGCCTCGGAGGAGGACACCCAGCTGACGACTGAGGCCATTCAGGTTCCCGGGCCGAGAGCAGGCGAGCCCGCCGGCTCCGCGGGGTCGGGGCTCTTCCAGGAACTGCGAGGCGTTCCACTCCAGACTGCGCGAGCCAGACACCAGAGCCATTGTTGCCACGGAAGAGGGCACACTCACGAGCCGGGGAAGATCTCTGGTCTCTTTGGCCCCCAGAACCCGCCGCTGCACAAGCCCTACCCATGCCGAGGAAACAGCGGAAACCTTCCGGGTACGTCGGCAAAACCCTTCCCCAGGCCTATGTGGCGTCCAGCTAAAGTGAAACGACGTGCACATCCGTATAAAAAAGCCGCCGCTGCAACCGGTTCCGCGCATCCTTCCGGTTCCTCAGGAGGCTCGCCAGGTCTAAGATGCATCAGTGACTGTGTCTTCCTCAGCCTTGTCCTTGAAATGACTGAAAGGAAGGATGACACACCACAAGGTACATTTCAGAGTGGCCGTATCACCAACACAGCCAGTTCTGCTTGTGTTTCAGGTGCTTTCTATGCCTGTGTGTTACGTTATACTCTATACTATTGGGTGCTTACTGTTTCTCATGTGTGTGTGTGTGTGTGTGTGTGTGTGTGTGTGTACATATACATAGTATATGCAGGTGCGTGCTAAGTCCATCAGTCGTGTCCGCCTCTTTGCGACCCTATGGACTGTAGCCTGCCGGGCTCCTCTGTCCGTGGGGTTCTCCAGGCAAGAATACTGGAGTGGGTTGCCTTTCCTTTCTCCAGGGGATCTTCCTGACCCAGGGACGCAAACTGGGTCTCTTATGTCTCCTGAATTGGCAAGTGGGTTCTTTACCACTAGTGCCGCCTGGGAAGCCCAATATATGCACAGATGAGCATATATATGTACATACAGAATATATAGGAATGGCCCAAATCGAGTTACATTATTTTTTTAAGTCTGCTGCTGCTAAGTCACTTCAGTCGTGTCCGACTCTGTGCGACCCCATAGACGGCAGCCCACCAGGCTCCCCCGTCCCTGGGATTCTCCAGGCAAGAACAGTGGATTGGTTGCCATTTCCTTCTCCAATGCATGAAAGTGAAAAGTGAAAGTGAAGTTGCTCAGTCGTGTCCGATTCCTCTCGACCCCATGGACTGTGGTCTACCAGGCTCCTCCGTCCATGGGATTTTCCAGGCAAGAGTACTGGAGTGGGGTGCCATTGCCTTCTCCTTTTAAGTTTATCTTGATTTAAAATAAAAATCTAAGTGGGAAGAAAAGAAAAGGCACAAAGTATTTCCTATGCAACTGTGTGTTTATTTTAGTGCTGTCAGATTTAGCAGGAAAGAAAATATAGTAGGCTTGATTACATTTGAAGTTCACTAAACAATGAATACTGTTTTAGTATAAGTATGCCCCGGGCTTTCCAGGTGGTTCTAGTGGTAAAGAACTTGCCTGTGGATGCAGAGACTTGGATTCTATCCCCGAGTCAGGAAGATCCCCTGGAGGAGGGCACGGCAACCCACCCCATTATTTTTGCTTGGAGAATCCCATGGACACAGGAGCCTGGCAAGCTACAGTCCATAGGGTAGCAAAGAGTAGGACCTGAATGAAGCGACTTAGCACACAGGCATAAGTATGTCCCATACAATAATAATGCACTATCAACTATTTTCTAGTAAAGATAAGGAAATGGCCACTATTATACCTCCTCTCCCACCACTTCTGAAGTTTATTCCTGATATTCTAAGGTTTTTCACTTGCTGTTAGAGACAGTGGGTTTGAAAGCATCCCCTGATACCTGGAAGCCGGCTAGCACTCAGGCCATGTTCTTCTGTTGGACATAAACTTACAGAACACCAGTCTAGATGTCAGTGACTGACAATGTGAGACAAAACTAAACCACTTCATTATTTTTTCTAAGCAGTTCAGTTCAGTTCAGTCGCTCAGTCGTGTCCGACTCTTTGCAACCGCATGGACTGTAGCCTACCAGGCTCCTCCATCCATGGGATTTTCCACGCAAGAGTGCTAGAATGGATTGCCATTTCCTTCTCCAGGGGATCTTCCCGACCCAGGAATCAAACCCCGGTCTCCTGCATTGCAGGCAGACGCTTTACCATCTGAGCCACCAGGGAAGCACAGACCAAAAAAAAAGGTTGCTCTACCACCCACAAAACACCAAACACCCCCTCTCTTCACCAACATGGGTGACTGCTTCTTTATCCATTACAGATTTATCCTTGCCCTAGTCTGTCCTCCCTACAGATGAGATCATTGAGATGCCCAATGCCCTAAATTATCCAAATACTATAGTAAGTTCTTGCTAACGTTCTCTTACTGAAACACCTCTAGTTTCCTATAGTGTTCGTTCTTCCTCCCTGCAAAGAAAAATAAACCCAACTTGTCAGCTATGAGTATATTCCTGGTGCTCTTTGGTTGAAGGGCATTGACATGTTCCACTGCCTAGAATGCTTCCCCAGATATTTGCATGACTCTTTCCCTTAGTTCATTCTGTTCTTTGCTCATGCATCATCTTTTCAGGGAGGTCGTCCCTGAAAAGATTTACAGTACGACCCTCATCATTCTCTCTCCCTTTATGCTGGTCATTTTTCTTCATAGCACTCATTGCTATCTGATATTATATTATATATTTAGATAATATGTTTATTGCATGTCTTTCCCATTAGAATCTAAATTTCCTGAAGACTAGGACTTCACCTTTTTTTTTTTTTTTTTTTAATGTGGACATGCCACATGGCATGCAGAATCTTAGTTCTCCAACCAGGGATCAAACCCATGTCCCCTGCCTTGGGAGGGCGGAATCTTAACCTCTGGACTGCCAGGGAAATCCCACTAGGACTTCATCTTGATGATGATTGTATCTACAGTGTGTAGAGCATTTCCTGGCACAGAGTAGGTACTAAGTGATATGAATTTAATGAACACATGAGTGGATTTTTATTGTGTCAGGGTGTATATAATATTAATAGTTTCTTCTATCACATATTCATAATCAACCTTGTTGTTTGGTCTTAGTCCTCCATTTAAGTAGATTGGCTCATTGCAAAATGTCCATTCTTAATTCTTTGACTCATTTTTTATCGGATTTGATTTCATATTGCCAAATAGTTTTTCACAAAGGATGCCTGGGTAGTGCATTCTCTCAACTTTTTTCATATTTGAAATAGGCTACCTGTTGCTTTTGGGGGAGTAGATTGTATTATTGTCAGCAATGTCCACTTCCTCTTTCCCTGTAGAAGGGTTATATATCCCTATGCAATTGCCTTTGTAAGGTTTTAGGAAGAAAAAGAGAATCAGCAGTTATCAAGCAAGTCACTTAAAGAGATAATTGAGAGAGAATTGTTGGGATAAAGCAGAAAAGGGGAGAGTGATGAAAAAGCAAACATATTTAGCACTTATAAGGTTCTAGACACTCATTCACTCAATAATTCAAGTAACCACATCAGTCTACCATCTGTTGGGTCAAGGCAGGCCTCACAAATGGAAACTGTAAGCAGTTTGACACTATCCGTAGTTAGTTCATTTAATCCTCAAAACAACTCTATGGGGAGGTATTATTATCTTTATTTTACAGATGAAGAATCAGGCTCAGGGTCACACAGCTAAGTGGAAGTACCAGAATCCCAATGCTTTCACTGCTGCCCAAGTCTTTGTTTTTTCCATGATACCTTACTGTGGTTTCTTCTTATACTCATGCAGTGACCTTTCTAAATTTGTGTAGCTAAGTACAACTCAGGGGAAGGGCTATAGGACTGAATAAATGTCATTTTTTCTCTTTTATCATCATCAATTAATACATATTAAGCACCCACGAGGTTCTCTGTATTTTAACATAGGAGAGGACAGTTGCTGGCTTAATGGAATTCTTCAAAAAAGGCAAAGACAAACAAACACGAACACACAGTTTTAAAACCTGACTCCATTATCAGCCAGTCAAAAATCTCTCTAGACTGTGAAACAATTGATACCTCCAAATCCAGTTGATAAAGGTTCTTGTCTTTAAAAACTACGGCAAACAAATACTTCTTTTTAAAAAAAAAGCTACTAGATTATTTGAAGTAAGGTTATGCCTGGAGATAAAAATAAAGTGAAAGGTGAAATAGCTTGTGAGAAACAGAAAATTAGTGACTTTCCAAATATCTTGTCTCCAAAGCAACTGTTTAGGCCACTCAAATTTCTTGGTCTGACCTGCTTTTCCTATCAAAAAAGTCCTTTCCAGATTATTATTGTTGTTTAGTTGTTAAGTCGTGTCTGACTCTTTTGGGACCCTATGGACTGTAGCCTGCCAGGCTCCTCTGTCTATGGTATTTCTCAAGCGAGAATACTGCAGTGGGCTGCCATTTCTTTCTCCAGGGGATCTTTGCAACCCAGGGATCAAACTCACATTTCAGGATTATTAGATCCCCTTTGATTATAGCTAACTTTTTTCTTTTACAATTTTTTAAAAAAAGATTTTATTTATCTATTTATTTATGGCTGTGCTGGGTCTTCGTTGCTGCACGGACTTCCTCTAGTTGCAGCATGATGCGTTGTGGTGGCTTCTCTTGTTGCCAAGCACAGGCTCTAAGGTGCTCGGCCTTCAGTAGTATGGCTCCCGGGCTCTAGAACACAGGCTCAGTAGTTGCGGCACATGGACCCAGTTGCTCTGTGGCACGTATGATCTTTCTGGGTCAGGGATCAAACCCGTGTCTCCTGCAGGGATAGGTGGATCCTTTACCACTGAGTCACCAGGGAAGGCCTTAAATTCTTTTTAAAATTGAAGTGTAGTTTATTTAGGGCTTCCCTGGAGGCTCAGAGATATAAAGAATCCACTTGCAATGCACGAGACACAGGTTCAGTCCCTGGGTGGAGACGATCCCCTGGAGAAGGAAATGGCAACCCACTCCAGTATTCTTGCTTGGAGAACCCCATGGACAGAGGAGCCTGGCAGGCTACAGTTCATGGGGTTGCAAAAGAGTCGGACACAACTTACCAACTAAACAATTGTTGATTTACAATATTGTGTTAGTTTCAGGTGTACAACAAAGTGTTCAGTTATATATATTATTTTTTTCAGATTATTTTCCATTATATTATAAGATATTGAATATTGTTCCTGGTGTTATACAGTAAATCTTTGTCGTGTATCTTTTATATACAATAGTTTGTATCCGTTAATCCTATACTTCCAACTTGTCCCTCCCTCTCTCCCTCTCCCCTTTGGTAACCATGAGTTTGTTTTCTGTGTCTGTGATTCTGTTTCTGTTTTGTATACAGATTCATCTGTATTATTTTTTAGATTCCATATATAAATGACATCATATAGCATTTGTCTTTCTCTTTCTGACTTACTTCACTAAGCAAAGTACTCTGTAGGTCCATCCATGTTGCTACAAATGGCAATATTGCATTCTTTTTTATGGCTGAGTAATAATATTCCATTGTATATATGTACCACATCTCTTTAAGTCAATCATCTGTTGATGGACACTTGGATTGTTTCCATGTCTTGGCTTTTGTAAATAGTGCTGCTATGAACATTAAAGTGTATGTATCTTTCTGAATTAAAGTTTGTGTTTTTTCCAGATATATACCTAGGAGTGGAATTGCTGTATCATATGGTAGTTCTGTTTTTAGTTGTTTTTATTTTTGCTAGGGTATAATTGTGCTTTAATGCTTCTGTGTAATGTTATGATCCAATAGTTCTCAGGTTTACGTATTATTTATACAATGATTTTCTGGTCACAAATGATAGCATAAGGGTTGTTTTTTTTTTTAATCTACTTTTTAATTGAAGGATAGTTGCTTTACAGAATTTTGTTGTTCAGGAACCTCCATACTGTTTTTCATAGTGGCTGCATCAACTTACGTTCCCAGCAACAGTGTGTGAGGATTCCCTTTTCTCCACACCCTCTCCAATATTTATTATATGTAGGCTTTTTGATGATAGCTATTCTGACTGGTTTTGACTTGTATTTCTCTAATTATTAGTGAATAATTTTTATGTGTCTGTTGGCCATCTGTATGTGTCTATTTAGGTGTTCTGCCCAGTTTTTGATTGAATTATTTGGATATTGAGTTGTATGAGCTGTTTTTGTATTTTGGATATTGAATTGTTTCGATATTGAGTTGTATGAGCTGTTTTTGTATTTTGGATATTAACCCTTTGTCAGTTGCATCCTTTGAAAACATTTTCTCCTATTCCATAGGTCGTCTTTTCGTTTTGTTGATGGTTTCTTTTGCTGTGCATAAGCTTTAAAGTTTGATTAGGTCCCTTTTGTTTCTTTTCACTTTTATTTCTTTTGCCTTGGGAGGCTGAGCTAAGAAAATATTGCAATGATTTATGTCAAAGGATGTTGACATATGTTCCTTTCTAGGATTTTTATGGTGTCATGTCTTACATTTAGGTTTTTAAACCAGTTTGAGTTGATTTTTGTATATGGTGTGAGGGAGCATTCTAATTTTATTGATTTACATTTAGCAAGCTTTCCCAGCACCACTTGTTGAAGAGACTGTCTTTTCTCCATTGTATATTCTTGCCTCTTATGTTGTAGATTAATTGATCTTAGGTGTGTGGGTTATAGGCAGTTTCTTAATTTTGGCTTATTTTTTGCTGAGTTAGGGAGTGAGCCATGTGGACAGAAGGGAAGGGGCAGTTTTCTACATTTTGAAGTAACAGGCCTTCATCATACCTCAGCTGGGGTTTCACACTTTGAAAGCCCTTTCAGGAAAGGGACAAAGACAAGGCAATTTGGTTGGAGGTCTTGGTGCTGTTGGTGCTGATGTAAAAGAAATTGTATTGCATCTTACAGTTTACTGAGAGGTAACCAACACCTATTTGATATCAAGAGTGGCAGTTACTATGATCTATATTTCAAAGAAATATCTTGTTTTAGTTTTTGTCAACTAAGCTACTGAAAGATAAATAGATCCTAAACTTTCAAGATGTACTTTGTCCTATTTCCTAAATAATGTTTTGCTACTAAGTTTTGTGAGAGGATGACTCAGAAAAATGGTCATTAATGTTCTAAGTAGTTTTGTTAAGTGCTCAGTTGCCAGGAAAACACTACAATCTATCTTAGTTTCTTTTACAACGGCACACTTCTATTTTCCATGAAATGTGTTTATGTTAATAATGCAGTGATTCCCACATAGGTTTTTTTTTACCACAATACAAAACTTTGGAGAAACGCCTAGGGAATTTCATATGGATTTCTTATCTCCATGTGAAAATACAGCTGTATTACACTACTTTGATATTTTACTATGTGACTTGACTTTATTGAGGAGAATGTAGAATAGATTAGAGGTCGATAGATGATGACATCCTTGTCTGCTTTTATGTTGAAGAAAATTAAATATAGTTAGTAGATCTGTTTTTATTCTGGAATATCCTGATGGACATTTTCTCCAGGATTTTTGTAGGAAGGAAGTGGAAGGATTCCAACTGAATGGTAAATAAGTGCCGATTCAAATTTTTGGAAACTGATGCAATATTATCCTGTATATATATATATATATATATTTTTTTTAAAGAAAATGAACATAGCGAATGGCTCTAATTGTTGAAGAAAATGCTACTATTTTGGTTCCTTAGTTGAATATGATCAATAACCAGCCTGAAGGGAAATGTTTGGCTCTTCAAATACCCATCCTGTCATTTCATTCATCATAGTACTCAGTCAGAAGTGGATTACCAGAGGAGTTTTTCAAATTACCACAACTCATTCATGTATTCATTCACTTAACAATTATTGAACACCTACTATGTGTGGACAGTAAAGCCCTCTGTGCAGGCAATGCTATGTAAATAAAAGTAATAAGCACACACAATGCAAGTGTTACAATTTATCTTTCAAGATGCAGCTCTAATTCAGTTTGCTAGTTCCTTCTCTGTGTTCTGTATTTTGTCGATGTTTGTATACCTATCTACTGAGCTCTTTGAAAAGGTAGAGACCTTGGCTTATTCATTTTGTATTCCACACAGTCTAACATAAGATTTGGTACAGATCAAACAGGTGGTCAGAAAAGAATAGTTGCAATAAAGGAATTAACAATATTGCATCATTTAGTATTCAGTTGAGAAGACAGTACTTACCCCAAAACTGATTTCTTCAAAGTAGGTGTTAGAATGTGCTTGTTATGCTTCAACTTGAATCATGACTTGATTCATTATGTTTTATTATATTCATTCTGATTATATGTCAAGGTGGTTTCAGTTCAGTTCAGTCGCTCAGTTGTGTCTGACACTTTGCGACCCCATGAATCGCAGCACGCCAGACCTCCCTGTCCATCACCAACTCCCAGAGTTTACTCAAACTCATGTCCATCGAGTCAGTGATGCCATCCAACCATTTCATCCTCTCTCATCCGGTTCTCCTCCTGCCTTCAATCTTTCCCAGCATCAGAGTCTTTTCCAATGAGTCAGTTGTTCACATCAGATGACCAAAATATTGGAGCTTCAGCTTCGGCATCAGTCCTTCCAGTGAATATTCAGGACTGATTTCCTTTAGGATTGGTTTATCATCTAACAACAAGCTATTAAATAGGGCAGTCTCGAACTTTCAAAAGAAATGAAACCTTATTAGTCTCTCGAAGTTTTTACGCCCTAGAAGCTTACACAGAACGTAGAGGAAAGGGACTAGTAGCCCTCGCATCCCAACCGTTATTTCCGCGTTACCCCCCTTCCCTTTCCTTTTTCCCACCCTTTCGCCCTCCGGAAGGGGCCGAGCGCTCCCGGCGCTTCCCAGTCTTCCTCCGCCCCTTGCGGAAGGAGCCGAAGGCGGAGCGGGGCGCCGAAGTGGGACGGCCTAGCGCTCGGGCCTCTCCGGAAAGAGCCGAACCGCGCTCGGAAGAGGAGGGCTCCTTCGTCTTCGGCGTCTCGCCCCCGCGCGGTGCCCTCTGTCGGCGGCGTGAGGCAGCTGTGGCAGCGGTGGCGGCGGGAGGCGGTAGCCGCGTCGACGTTGACCAAGACTGGAGCGACGTTTAAAGAAGGAGCCGAATCGCCGCAGAGTCCGGCTTCTGACTGTTGGAGGATTCCTACCCTTCCGCGCGGGCTGACGACGAGAAGCGGCGGCGCCGGGAAGCAGGTGAGGAACCGGCTGCGACCCGTGAGGGGGCGATGGAGCGCGCCGGCTTCCTCCGTCTCTGGGCCGCGCCAGCCTTCGCTTTCTCCTCACTTGAACCAGGAAGCGGCGGAGTCTGAGACTCCGCTCCTCCGGCCCTTTTCTTTGTGTGGGCTCGGGAGCGAAGGAGGGGACGAACCAGGAGGGCCGCGGCGCGGTCTCCTCCGCCGTCAGGGGCCGTCAGGGCCCGGGGTAGGCCCGGAGCTTGGGGAGCCCACCGCGGAGAACCACTCGGCGTTTTTCACGGCCCTCGCCTGCCTTTTTGCGCCAGTTCCCCCTCCTCACCCCGACTTTGATTTAGAGCTTTTCGGCCAGGCCCATCCTCCCCTTCCCAGGGCATAACAATGCCGCCTGCTTGGCCACATCCCCTCCCAACACCCCACCCTCCGCTTCGCCACCTTCTACTTTCCCTGGCCGGCCGCCTGTCCCGACTACCCCCGCCCTGACCGTGCTGGCCGGCCTTCCATCTGTATTTGCAAGAAACTGCTTTTCCACGTGAATCCGGGTTGAAAACCTCGGTTGCAGCCGGCCGGGTGCGAATGGGGAAGAGGGGGTGGACAGAGGGAGATGGGGTTCAGCTGCCGCGTGTAGGTTGTTTCACTCTCGCGGGTGGCGTCTCTCTTTTCCAACGTCACCTGCCCTCGGTCAAGGATTTGTCTCACGGGCGTGCAGAATGGCTTTTCCACGGTCAGGTCGCGGATCTGGGGTTGGGATGGGTTCAGACCGATTTGTGCTGATCCTGGGTCCACCTGGACGGGAAAGACAAAATGAAACAACAAAATGAAACCAAGTCCTGGTGTCACCTGGACGCATACATTGAAATCCTTGCCCCGTTGGGAAAACCCATTTGCAAAGGACAAAAATAGTGGGACTGTATTCAGAAAACCTGTCTATCCACTGAAAAGTGACTTGTGTCGAAATGCCCGTATTTCGGAAGCGCTGGTAGCTGGCTCGCTGTCCAAAGGTCACCCTTTCTGATGAATGCCTTTATGGTAACCTGGAATTCCCTGGTACTGTTAACAAGCAATGCCTTATAACATGATGTTTTAAATCCTTGATTTCTAGACATTTCTTTGTGTGTGTGTGTGTTTAAGCTATAATTTTGAAAAATTTAGAAGACATTTGAGACGCCCTGCCTTCCACATGTGTATAACTTAAGAACTGTGACAATTGTACTATTTTGGTAACTCTAAAGGGAAAGAATATATACTAGCAATAGAAGTGTCTCTTTACCAAAAGTACTTATCAACTAATTTTTAATTATATATACATGTATCATTTTATGTATTTAAATTGTTACCAGAAATATCTTCTGTGAAGTGCTGAAAATTGTTTAGAGGGTGGTACACAGCAATACTATTTATTGACATTCCCTCTCCTCCTTTTCTAGAGTGATGTCTGGTCTGTTCCAGTAAGTTTATATCTTCATTTTCACTAAATCATTCTGTGTGAAGAAAATTCTCATATCAGTGCTCATAATTCTTTCCCAACAAAATGAAATGTTTTGTGTTTTCACGCAGTTGAGCTTTAAGAAATGGTAAACTTTTCCCTTGTTTTGTTTTTCGCAATAGTATTTATTGACTTCATTTGGCGTTCTAACATTCCATCTCTGGAGACTGTGGGGAGTAGACAGGTGAGGGGAAGAAGAAAAGAGGAGAGGGTAAGAAAGGTGTTTCATAGTTTAACCAGATGAAGCATCCCTGTTAAAATAAGAACATAAAAACTTTAGAGGTAATAGTCACCAGTGTTTATGAATGCTGGTTCAGTCTGTGGCTGCAGGGAGTAGCTGTTGAATATGTTGTTAAAGATAAGTTAAATGTTTAGGAAGACTACCTATTTTGGACTTAGTATTGTACACATCAAGCTTTTCTGACACCTCATTCATTTACAGGTGAAATAACTTTTTATGTGTTCACAATGAAGATTTTTCTTAAAGTGTTCAGACAGTTAAAAATTAACTCTAAACTCTTGAGAAAATCCAAAATTGGAACAAAAAAATTAACTTTAGTCTTTAAAAATTGCTTAGTGGTGATGCATGTATCTAAGATTCAAAGGAAGAGATTAGTGTTCAAATCTGTAGATCAGTTTAAAACTTGCTTGTCTCTTCTTAGGGGGAAGTCATGAGATTTAACATGTGGTCCAAATAACAGTTATATATAAAAATCTGTAAGAACAGTTTATATAAAAACCAAAAAGTTACACCAAACTTCCACTAAAACGCCAATAAACTATTTAATGAAGCTGTAGCTCAAATTCTAAATAATGAAATACTTGTGTTTTTCTTTCCTAATGCACACATCTCCCCTTCTCCTTTCTCTTACAGGGATGGAGAGTAGAAAACTGATTTCTGCTACAGACATTCAATACTCTGGCAGTCTGCTGAACTCCTTGAATGAGCAACGTGGCCATGGACTCTTCTGTGATGTTACTGTTATTGTGGAAGACCGAAAATTCCGAGCCCATAGAAACATTCTTTCAGCTTCAAGTACTTACTTCCATCAGCTCTTCTCAGTTGCTGGGCAAGTTGTTGAACTGAGCTTTATAAGAGCAGAGATCTTTGCAGAAATTCTCAATTATATCTATAGTTCTAAAATTGTTCGTGTTAGATCAGATTTACTTGATGAGTTAATTAAATCAGGGCAGTTATTAGGAGTTAAGTTTATAGCAGAGCTTGGTGTCCCGTTGTCACAGGTTAAAAGCATCTCAGGTACAGCTCAGGATGGTAATGCAGAAAACTCACCTCCTGAAATACAAAAATCAAAAGATGAATCCCAAGAAAATGGGGCCACTATAATGCCAATTATAACAGAATCTTTTTCCTTGTCTGCTGAAGATTATGAGACAAAAAAGATCATTGTTACTGATTCAGATGATGACGACGATGATGTCATTTTCTGCTCTGAGATTCTGCCTGCAAAGGAGACTTTGCCGAGTACCAACACAGTGGCAGAGGTCCAGCCTAACCCAGGCTCTGTTGCTATTTCAGATGATGCACCTTGTGTGAGCAATAGCTCTCCCCCTTTAACAAACATCACACCTACTCAGAAACTTCCTACTTCTGTGAATCAGGCAACTCTGAGCCAGACACAGGGAAGTGAAAAATTGTTGGTGTCTTCGGCCCCAACACATCTGACTCCCAACATCATTTTGTTAAATCAGACACCACTTACTACACCACCAAATGTCAGTTCTTCACTTCCAAATCATATGTCTCCTTCAATCAATTTACTTGTACAGAATCAACAGCCACCAAACAGTGCTGTTTTACCAGGAAACAAGGCCAATGAAGAGGAGGAGGAGGAAATTATAGATGATGATGATGACACTATTAGCTCCAGTCCAGATTCTGCTGTCAGTAATACGTCTTTGGTCCCACAGGCTGAGATCCCCCCAAATACCACTTTTGATGGATCGTTGATACAAAAGATGCAGATTCCTACACTTCTGCAAGAGCCAGTTTCTAATTCTTTAAAAATTTCAGATATAATTACGAGAAACACTAATGATCCAGGTTTAGGATCCAAACATCTAATGGAGGGTCAGAAGATTATTACTTTAGATACAGCTACTGAAATTGAAGGCTTGTCAACGGGTTGCAAGGTTTATGCAAATATTGGTGAAGATACTTATGATATAGTTATCCCTGTCAAAGATGACCCTGATGAAGGGGAGGCCAGACTTGGAAACGAGATACCAAAAACACCTAGCAGTGAGACGGCAAATAAACGTATGAAAGTTAAACATGATGATCACTATGAGTTAATAGTAGATGGAAGGGTCTATTATATCTGTATTGTATGCAAAAGGTCATATGTCTGCCTGACAAGCCTGCGGAGACATTTTAACATTCATTCTTGGGAGAAGAAGTATCCTTGCCGTTACTGTGAGAAGGTCTTTCCTCTTGCAGAATATCGCACAAAGCATGAAATTCATCACACAGGAGAGCGAAGGTATCAGTGTTTGGCCTGTGGCAAGTCTTTCATCAACTATCAGTTTATGTCTTCACACATAAAGTCCGTTCATAGTCAAGATCCTTCTGGAGACTCGAAGCTTTATCGTTTACATCCATGCAGGTCTTTACAGATCAGACAATATGCATACCTCTCTGATAGGTCAGGCACTATGCCTGTAATGAAGGATGACGGTATTGGATATAAGGTTGATGCTGGGAAAGAACCTCCAGTAGGGACCACATCTGCTCCTCAGAACAAGCCCATGACCTGGGAAGATATTTTTATTCAGCAGGAAAATGATTCCATGTTTAAACAGAATGTAACAGATGGCAGTACTGAGTTTGAATTTATAATACCAGAATCTTATTGAACTCCTTTGAAATATCAGAAAGTTTTGGTTTGGATTTAAGGGTCAGGGCTTTCAGAAGACCTGTAAAACAAAGGTGAAAACAGGTTCATTTGATCTGCCATGTCATTTGAAGGTAGTCTAGTTGGATTATTTGTTCATAATTTTTAGAAGCAAATTATTCTGAAAGTTTGAATAGAGGTTGAGAACTTCCCCCTCCCCCAAGTATCTGTTTATATAGTTAGCTTTCAGCACATTTAAAAGAGGCAAAAAGAAAAAAAAAGCTTGGAGAGATAGTTTCCTGAATAGAATTTGAATCAGTTTGAATGTTCTTTGAAAATAACTGGAGTTATTAGCATACCCTAGTATATCTTGCAACTTTCCCCTTCCATGTTAGCACTTTACTGCTGAATTCTCAATTTTCTTATTATTGAGACTATAAATGTGTGTTGTGTCTTGTATATGGCATAAAGAGTAAATGAGAACTTCTAAAGTTGTCCTGGAAATTTTCAGAGTAAGTCTCTGCTTGGTTGTGTATTTTGCTAACCCAAATGGATAGCAGCCTCCTGCCTCCCACCCCTCATGAAAATAGCCGTGCAGACAAGTTTCTCATTTGAAGAATGAACAAGTTTTAGCTAATTAGAATTAAACTTCACTTTTATCACCATAGTCTCGAAAAGACTGGTGCCTGGACTACTGTATATATATACCTTTGCAGTGTGGTTTCTATGGGCAAAAAAGAAATCTCTGTAATGCAGACAGGAAGAGATTAAAAGTTTTTATCATATTTGCTTTAAATTCTGTGCTCTTATATGATAGAGACAGAGAATGGAAGTGAATGGAGATTTCCTTTTTGCTCATTATGGTTAAAAAATATTCTCATTAAGTTTTTCAGACTTTGAATTTGAACACCACCAAACTAATCTTTATGTATGCATCTTTATAAATGACAAATTTCATAAATGAGACTCTTACATATTTTGGGTGGGAGGCCACTGGCATGTATTTTTAAATGTTCATATTACTTAGAATCTCTAATAGGAAGTTTTTATTTGACATAGCTGAATCAGATATCTAGTATTTTCCTTTCAGCAAGACCTTTTAGGTTTTTACTCCTAAAATAAGTTCCATTCCATCTGCAAATTGCTGCAGTATTATAGCAATCAGAAGCTATACAAGGAAGTTAAATAGGCTTGTTGATTCCCATTTATCTTGAGAACAATGAATACCACCTTTCTCCCTTTTAAAATGACACATGTTTAAACACTTAGAAAATAAAGTCAAAACTTATTGAAGTGCCAGTACTAAAAGGGAAGCAGGTTGGAACAAATATATAGCCTAGCGTTTATAATAGATTGACTTGTTGAACTTCTGTAAATTTTTGCAAACGAAAAAAATATGATTAGATACTGAAAAAGATTGTTGTGCATAGTTATTAGTCCTTTGTAACCTTGCTTAAGTATTTCTTAATTCAACATAGATATTTTCTTTCTCCCTAATGATGTATTTTTGAAAATAGTCTATTTCTTGACTTTGAACTTAAAGCTTTAATCAATTTCTCATGTATACATCATCTTTCTGACAGTAAGCTAGACTTGAAGATAATGATTTCAGTATTTCTTGAGATGGTAACTGAGGGTATCGGGCATCAGTGTTTGCAGTAATACAAGGAGAAAGAAAAATTAATACAGTCCTTTGCTTACCGAGGGTTAGAATGATGTGCATCTTTTATGTTTTCCGTTCTGTGAGTTGAGACGTTAAGACCATTTTGTAAACTAATCCTTGGAAAATTTTTAAATTACCATACAGCTTACAAGTCTGATCTCTGGAATTGCAATATCTGTTTCCTTTGTGTATATGTATTGATAACATTACTCTTTGACTATAGGGTACACTCTGAAATGTTTTCAGTGGAAATTTGTTTCATTTATGCTGTTTCACCAGTTAGACATAATTCAACAAGTGTGAATGATACTTCCAGTCCTTTCAGACTTAACTGCTAACTTCATGGATGGCTCAGATGGTAAAGAGTCCACCTGCAGTGCAGAAGACCTGGGTTCTATCCCTGAATCAGGAAGATCCTCTGGAAAGGGAATGGCTACCCACTTCAGTATTCTTGCCTGCGAAAGTCCATGGACAGAGGAGCCTGGCAGGCTACAGTCCATGGGGTTGCATAGAGTCAGTTACGACTGAGCAACAAACACTTTCACTTTTTCAATAAAACTTGGTTTCTACAAGGCCATTATGACAAACTAGGAATTCTATAATGGAAAACTATCCGTTCAGAATTATCTTGATATAATTATTTGCTGCTGCTGTGCTCTATCTAAGTTCTGAGTCTGAAATTTCAACTTTGCCTACTGAAGGTATCTTCTAGTTTTTTGGGAGGAGGAAAACTGGAAAATTCACTTTAAATTGTATTTTTGCCAGAAGACTCTTACTTGAACGTATGTCAGGGTCTTCAGTTTTTTTAGAAGTCTCTATATCCAAAGTTCAGAATCCATGTGGAATACTCTCTAGGAATTAAAACCATTCACTCCCAGTGTTTATGGGGTTGGAAATCTGTAGCAAGATGCTATTCAAAACCTGTCATGGTGTTTTCCTATTTTATACTTAGTTTTCTGGCAATTGAACTCTTTTTTTTCATTCAAGTTGGCTTCAGATTTGCTCCTATGCTAAATTACCTATAAATATTCTGGATAGGAACTGTTTGAAATAGCAATTTGTTCAAAGAGATGACAGAAAATGAAAGTGCTTAGTTTAAGCAAAGATTTTTATATGCCATAGCAATCTTGAGAGATTCATTTTAAAATATATTTTATCATTTTGCTGGTAATGATCCCCCACATACAACCACTATGAGGAATCGATGCTGCATTTTTCCCATTGTACCAAAAAGATAAAGGTAAAAATGGTAAAAGTTTTTTGTATTGTCAAGGCGTGCATACTCTAAAGAATTAAATACTAATTCAACAGCACTGGCTTTCTCACCTCTGTCAATCATATGAAACTTTTGTTCATTTCCACCCAGTGCTGTAGTGTTCATACTTGTACAGTCTTCCCTGTCATGACTTTAAGTTCTACTTTTCATTAACCGTTACCTGATATTAGTTCGTAGAGTTTCTTATGGCAAAAATAAAATGTTTTAATTCTGATTTTTTAGTGTCTTTTTTTTTTACAAGATGATCTTTCATTAATTATATAGACTATTACATTCTGTTGTTTTTCAATTTTTGTAGCAGGAGACTGGAACTATATTTCTGATGACAGTATGACAGAATTTCCTGTTAGGTTTTATATGTTGGTTAATCGCATGCCCATTATATCTTGAACCATAGTAGTCAGAAGTGAGTCAGCTGCTGTCAGTTGCTTTAGAGCATTTGTGATACTTCTGTTGATTCCATGAAGACACACGTAAGTTGATAAGGAGGAGGATAGTTTTATTAATTTGAAACATCACAAAAGCAGTCTGGGTTTCCAACATGGCAGTGATACAGATTTTAAGCAATATCCAGTTTACACAGGTTCTGGATTAATATTTTAATTTTTCATGCCCAGTTCAATACTTTAAAGCAGAATTAGGAATAAAGCGGTAAATATTACAAAATGCAGTCAAGGTACATTTTGGAAATACAAATTCCTTCATTACAGCAAATGTTTTTGCAAAAGAGTAAAGCAGCAAATATTAACTTTTCTAAGGTAACATGCAGTTGTTATAATTCAATGTAATAAAAAAAGAAGCTGCTAAAATTAAGTTACAAAATCTATACTGTTTCAAGTTATTTTGTAAAGTAAGAAAAATACATAGAAATGAGTCCTAGAATCTTAACACTTTAAGAAATGTGATAAATGTAGGATATACTGTGAAATGGTGCCTTTTAAAAAATTAAATACTCATACACGTTCATTAAAGCAAAATGTAAAGTGTAAACAGCAAGAAATTTCATTGAGTATCACAAGTTGATATTTGTATAGTAAGTCAATTGGTTATTAGTCCCTTTTTGAAATCCAATAGAATTTTAATATGCTCAGAACAGTAGAAAATAATAGTGTTATATAACGCAAAAAGATTATAATTGTTCAGATTTGAAATTCAGATGAGACGTCATTTGTGATGTCAAAAGTTAAACTGAATGTTTTGCAAACATTTACTGTGAACAGTGAGCGCACTTGTTGTGCCTTGAGAATTCTTGATGGCTGGGTGTCTACAAGGTAGATGGGAGCACCAGCATTTGCCTGCTACCTCTAATCCATCAAGTTGGGAGGTAGCAAAATTGGCTGGAAATTTTTCCTGTATATGTTCTGTCTAAAATACAATAGCCCTGTATTTTTTTTTTTACAAGTGTAGGATTATCAATCTTCCTTTAAATCAATTCTCAGGTTAACATAAGATCGCAATGAAAGTGTTCATTCTGAAGTGAAGGCATGGGTGCCAAAGTGTTAAATTCATCAGGTTGAGGTTTAAAGCTATGTATAATTAAAAGAACTGTACAAATACCACAATGTGCCAGATGGATTTTAAATCTACAATAACACTTAAGAGTTTGTCAAGTTGGCTACATTTGAGGTTTTGCAGACTTAAAGCGGCATTGTAACACTTCCATAATCTTGAACACTGTCACGATTGGTCTCAACAGAAAAAAGGACCAATTAGAGCAGTGGCATTAAAATACAGATGATTCTTTTGGGGTAGGGTGCAGGATACGTGCGGTTTGCTGGGGTTGAAGCACAATATTTGAAGATTAAATAGTCACAAAGATTAGTGACATTTCAAGAACCTAATCTAGCATTTTTAAAACTCAGTTTTAACCGTAAGATTTCTATCTCCCACAGCAAATGCAACATGTAGTAAACCGCTGTTTTCCTAAGTTACCTGATGTATAACTGGGATCTACTTAAAACATCTCACATGCTGCTCTGTGTATGTCAGTGCTTCTTGAACAATCAATCCTGTTCCCCACTACTCGAAGGAATATTGCACTTTTCCCTTTGGGAGGTACCAATCACAAAAGCTGAGCTGAATGATCACAACAGCCATTTTTACAATACAGAGAAGAAAGGAGTAAGGGATATGGCCAGCTTTATTCAGCATCAGACACAAGCAAACAAAATCTTAGCCAGAACTCTCTGCACTGGAACTACCGTGTAGCCCTATCATCTGGGAAATTTTCCTTAGGGACTGACTTTAGTGGGAGGGAAAGAGAGGGCCTCTAAGCCAGGCGCTTCAACTGAGGTGCTAGGGTGGCAATCTGCTAAGGGTGAGGACAACACTCCTTTTACACCAAGTGAAGCAGATGGCAACCATGCTTCTGCGGCCTATAGAGGTGGGGCCATAGCGTAATGCAGGCCCAGACCAGAGACACTTCTTGCTGAGATGGCTCCCCAGCCTCGCACTGTCCTGCTCAGAACTGCTGGGCTCAGCCTGGCCACCCCTCCTCTGCACTAATAACAAATCAACTTCTTCTCTACCTTTCCCTAGCCTGGCAGGCCACTGTCAAAGTTTATGTATGAGTCACACTTTAAATTTTGTACCCTACACACTTCCACTAAAGCAGAAATACGAAAGCCACAATAATCTCAACAGCCAGCGGGCATTCCTCTTTAGGGGCTGTAAGGGGGTGGCTTCTCAAAAGGCGGATAGTAAGGTGGAGAGTAACGGGGTGGAGCACTCGAGGACCACATGTAGCTGGGCGAAGGCGAGGCAGACTGGGGCTCGTCAGAAAGTCCAGAGGGAGGGGAGGATGGAAAGACGCTGGAATGCTGTGCAATCAAAATAAAACATCAGTTTCCACCATGAGGTTGCAATTCCCCAACATTAGTCATTATTTAAAAATGAATATGGACCCAGTGTGTTCTGGTTTGGAACAACCAAGAGCCCCTAAACCTCGCAGGGTTATTGAGGGCCATAAAACGGAGCTGGTCCAACTTTCACTCAAGCTGCAAAGCTCAGGCAGAGATGCCTTGGAATCCTCTTCCCCAGCCCTTTGGACCTCTCAGTCAGTCAGTTATCCTGTTGCTCCTACTTCTGGGTTATTTTGGGGGGGCTTCCCAGGTGGCTCAGTGGTAAAGAACCCGCCTGCCAATACAAGAGACATGGGTTCGATCCCTGGGTTGGGAAGATCTCCTGGAAAAGGAGATGGCAACCTACTCCATTATTCTTGCCCGGGAAATCCCATGGACAGAGGAGCCTGGTGGGCTACAGTTCATGGTGTCATTAAGAGTTGGATATGACAGAGCAATGGAGCATGCATGGCACTTTGGGAAGGGAGTGAGATACGGGATACAAAAAAAATTCCCAGTGAATCAGCATGTGAGGAGTCAATCTGCCACTTCTCTTTCCCGGCCAGTGTACACCCTTGACCCTGACTTTCCTACTCAAGGAGAGTTGACCTGTTTTGGTCACTGCTCTCTCCCCCAGAGCACAGAACAGTGATTGGCAAGTAGAAGTTGCTCAATCAATGTTGGATGAGTGACTAAGACTTCAGTCACTCATAGAGCACAGAAGAATTTTTTAGAAATAAAATCTATTTTCAAAGTCTACAGTCACATCTTGTGGGTACCGTGGCCTTGCTCCAGTGGTGGAGCATGGCTGAGGCCTGAAGGCTGAAGGGGTCTCCAATAAGAGCCAATGAATAGGGCTGTAGAATGGCAATTTTCTGTTGTGCCTTAGCTCTAGGAGGAACTGCTGTATTTTTTTAAAAGAAGACCCACTTATACCAAAATTTCTCAAGAGTTCAAGTGCTGTTTGGGGAGGTCAATACCTTTACTTTGTTCTGCTGGCCAGAGTCAAGGTGGTTGACCGTTTAGTTGTTAAGTCATGTCTGACTCTTTGATACCCTAGGAACTGTAGCCCACCAGGCTCCTCTGTCCATGTGATTTCCCAGGCAAGAATACTAGAGTGGGTTGCCATTTCCTTCTCCAGGGGATCTTCCTGGATCAGAGGTCAAACTCACGTCTCTTGCTTGGGAGGTGGGTTCTTTACCACTGAGCTACCTGTGAAGCCCTAGAGTCTAAGCTGATCATGTCATTTCCAGGCCTAGAACAATCTAGAGTCAGCTTTGCCGTGAGGTGTCTGGAGCCTGAGACCAGTTGGCTGATTCTCCTTATCCCCAGTCCTGACTTCCGTACTCCTTAGAAAGGGGTATCCTGGTTTCTAGGTCTTGCTTTAGACATTGAAATCTCTGTCTCCTACCACATAATGTCAGGACTGATCCTCCCCCACCCCATCCACCCTTTTGATCTGAGAGAAGGAATGAAAGGGTCATAGAAAGCCTTTAAAGACGAAAAAAAAAAAAAAAAAAAAACCTTGAGGGACTTCCCTGGTTATGTGGTTAATGCTTACAATGCAGTGGTTAATGCTTCCAATGCAGAGGGCACGGGATTAATCCCTGGTTGAGGAACTAAGCTCTCACATGCTGCATGGTGCAGCAGAAAAAAAAAAAAAAAAAAAAAGATAAAAGAGCTTGAGGCAGTTGACTTGAGACAAGCCAGACTGCTTCCAAAAATCTCCAAATTTCTTCTCCCTCCAGGAAGAGATATGCTTCCTTTGACACTGATCTCATGATCTCTCCTCTCTCTCCCTCCTCCTCTGTTGCTTTCGCTGTCCTCTTAAACCAGAGAGGAGAGCAAAATCCCACCAGGAACAAGATCTCCGTGTCCAGGGTTGTGACACTCTGCCTTTCTAAATCCCGCTCCAGGATAGAGTCAGGAGGCCAGTTCTCTGCCCACTAGACACAGAAGGGAAGGCAAGTTTCAAAGATGGAGCTAAAGCCCATTCTGTCCTGAGAGGCAGTAACAGGCTGCTGGGGGCAGTTGTAGACTTTGATCCTAAGGAGTCTGGTACAGCCACCTTGGGTTTTCACCTCTCAGTTTCCCGTGATGTGAAAGTGGAAGTCGCTCAGTCGTGTCCGACTCTTTGTGACCCTATAGTCCAATGGAATTCTCCAGGCCACAGTACTGGAGTGGGTAGCCTATCCCTTCTCCAGGGGACCTTCCTGATCCAGGAATCAAACCGGGGTCTCCTGCATTGCAGGCAGATTCTTTACCAACTGAGCTAACAGGGAAGTTTCCCGTATAAGAAGGTATTTAGGGGGATAGGGGTGGGATGCTTCTCACTGCCCTCTGATGATGCTGGAGTTTTAGGAATAAATGGCAGAGCGAGGGAGCTAACTGGCCATAGTCCACCCCCCGCCCTTGGGATAGTGGGTTGGAGGGGGTGGGCACCACCATGCAGTTTCCTAGCAACAGGCAGTTACCTTGGGAAAGCTTTGGCTTTGTTGCAGCTGGGGAGCAGGCCCGGTACATTTTAGTTCCTGCCTAAGACTTGACTAACGGGACAGGACGGCCACTCAGAAGAACAGAGCTTTGAATCTTTTCGCACCACAAAGCATGAAAAGCATGAAAAGCATCTAAATAGCCTACTGCTGGGCTCTGAGCTTCCTGAGCTGCTTCTGAGAGGCTGGGGTGGCTTATCGCAGGGACAGAGGAGGTGGGAACACCCTCACAGACACTTCTCTCCCGCCTCAATCTGCCCCTCCCTCTCCCACTTCAATCTGCCCCTCCCTGCCCCAGGCGGACCCACACTCTGCAAGACCCATGTGCATTTCTATCACGTGTGCTTCTCTCTTCAGAAGCGCTGGGAAGCAGTGACTCCCTGAAGAGCCCTGGAACTGGCCGGGTGATGAAGGTTACACCAGCAAAAGATGCTGTGTTCCAAGGGTGAAATCCAGGGTCTCTTGGTTCTTTGCATTCCCCCTCTGTTTCTGGCCCAGAAAGCAAACCCAGGAGAGACAGAGAGAAGAGTGGGAGCAAAGCGAGGGATCAGAAACAAGAGAGAGGAGGAGAGGCAAGGAGAAGCTTGGCAGGAGAGGGGAAATAGAAGGCTGAGTGGCGGTGGCAGCCTGCTAAGGTTGTCAGTCACCTGCTCCATCTACCATCTCCCCCAAGACAACCTCCACTCTCTCATTCAGTAGGCCCAATTTATAATGGATCTTTTTCAGTGGCTACATAGAAACCTAGTGTACCTTTCTGTGATTTAACAAAGACCATCCACAGAGGCAGTGGCATTTTACAAAGGCTTTTGTTTTAAGCTAAACTTGGCAATTCACCAATTGGACAGGACAGGGACATGGTTAGAGTGAAGTCGGGATTCTGGCCCAGTAGGTCAGACTGGAATCGTTAAGGGATTTACCCCAAAACTTGTTGTTGTTGTTTAGCCACTAAGTCAGGTCCGACTCTTTTTCAATCCCATGGACTATAACACTCCAGGCTCCTCTGTCCATGGGATTTCCCAGGCAAGAATACTGGAGTGGGGTGCCATTCCCTTCTCCAGGGGATCTTCCTGACCCAGGGATTGAACCCACATCTCCTGCATTGTGCAGGTGGATTCTTTACCACTGAGTCCCCAGGGAAGCAGACCCCAAAGCTACACAGGGTTGAATTTCCCAGCAGAAGTAGAAACTGATGTTTCATACCCTATAGGATATGGACTGCCTGGCTACCTGGAAGTGGGTGCAACGTACAAGAGAAGTGAGTGCAGGAAGGTGAGCAAGGAGGCACTGACAGCCTTGGCTTCAAGTCCAAGGTCTGCAAGAATCCTGTTTCTCTAAGCTCAGCCCTCACGACATCCTCAGGGCCACCTGACCAGACCCACGTCCTTGCTCCCATCTGACCACAAGAAATGCTTCCCAAGCTTCCTGACTGGACAGCTACCCAATAAGGGTGTGACTTTGCGGGGTTAAAAGAACACCCTATAAATCTCATCAGCCTCAGGGGTAAAAAGGGAGAGAGAAGTCTTCAAAGTGACATAAATAGTTCTATTTGGAAATGATCAAATTGGGGAAATCATTGAGAACAAAGCCCAGAAAGGTCCATTTTCCTGCTATTATTTGGTTCCCCAATACAATGTAAGAGAATAAGGGCACTCTGGCTTGTTGTTGCTGTTGTTAGGTCTGTGCTTCTGCTGCTTTTATTGTCAGAGCTGGTATGCATTTTGCTGACTGCTTTCCATTTATCTGGGAACACAGCAGATGGCCCTAATCCTCCTGGCTTTCTTGGGTAAAGACTGGTATTTCCTTGTATGAAACGATAAGGAACTGGAACTTGGTGAACAAAAGAAAGCTCCATTCAAATACTAAAACAAAATGCTGTATAAGTTCTAGAGGGAAACAAATACCACCTAAAAACATATCCCTTAGGGATCTCCCTGGTGGTCCAGTGGTTGAGAAACTGCCTTCCAATGCGGGGGACACAGGTTCAATCCCTGGTCAGGGAACTAAATTCCCACATGCCAACATGCCGCAGGGCAGTTAAGCCCATGTGACACATCTAGAGAAGCCCACACAGTAACTAGAAAAAGCCCATGCACCTCAACGAAGAGCCTGTGCACTGCATTGGGGACCCAGTGAAGCCAAATAAATAAATCACATCCCTTAAAACCCACAACTTTAGAACATCTCCAAAAAGGAAATAGAAAAGACAGCTTGAACCTCTGGAAAGAACCAGGAGAGGTATAAGAAGTGGCCCAGCAGTCCTTGGAGTGGGGAGCCATGTAATCACACGGTAAGGGTGAGTCAAGAGAACCTTTCTGAGTAATGATTATAAAGCCCATAATTTAAAGCAGTAAAACATGGAAATATTCTGAAACTAACTGGGGAAAAGATCAATAGTGTGCTCAGATTTACAGCTTCTCCAAAGACTCCCCCAAGCCAGCCTCTGGCCTCAGACAGACCTGGATATACATCTCTGTCCTCGCTGCTGTCCCTGAGCATCCCCACTCAGGTCCTTAGACTGACCTCGTAATGCAGGCCTAGGTCTCACTCAGTCTCTACATCCATAGCTCCAAGCACATGTGAACACAGAGTAAACACTGACTGAACTGAAAACAACAGCCTGGGCCACCACTGGCATTGGGGAACCTTGTTTTCATACCTGGGATGGTTTTGAATGAGTAATGATGGACAGAAAGATAGCTCCATTACATAAACAGGGACTTCCTATCTTAAGAGTTTGCAGCAGCCATTACTAAGGAGGTTACTGTTCCTACTCCAGAGGTTTGTTATAAAGTGAAAAGTCCAAAAACCAATCTAATCGATATAATTTACTTCCATATAAAAAAAATGGAAGCAGCCTCTTGGGAGCCATGCGTGGCCCCTCTATCCTAGGATGACTTTTGGTTATGGATGCCTCAAAGAATGGTGACCCTCTCATGCTAGGTTCAATGTCCCTGAATTCTCTTAAAGGATTCCTTTTTGTCCCTGTCACTATTGCAATTATCTATGCCCTTTCAGAGCATATTTGTGTTTTTCAGTCTATATTATCTATTTGGGGAACAAGTTCCCTGAGTTGTCTACCTGTGAATACAGTAGGCTTTAAAACAAGTTCTAACACTTTCCCCCAGGCTTTAATGGATGTCTCCTTGTGCTGGTGCTGTATTTTGTGACAGTGAACAAGTCCACATTCACACTATAGAGACGTACTCCTATTGCAGTATAGAGTCCTAGACCTGCCCATACAGTGTCTAAATCAAACCAGAGTACACTTTACTCAACTAAATGGGGAGGGTTTTCAGTTTCAAGTATTTTGTTAATCTGAGGCAGAAATTAGGTTTTCCAAGGGCTCTGTTTTTCTAAACTGGCTGGTTAATTGGAAGCACCCCCAAACAGTCATGCTTTTATGTCCCCTTGGAACATTCAGGACTCTTAGTCAATAGAACAAAATTCATTATGGGTTTGCCTCCTTTCAAAGGCATTTCCCTGGTCCCCAAATTTTGAATTAACCAGATTGGAGTGGAATCCCACTCTTCTGTGGTCCGGGGTTTATAATCACTGTAAATGCCTAAAAGACCGTTTCATTTGTTTTCCTGAAGTGTCTAGTTCAGCGCTCTGACCACGTACAATGAATTCCCTTTAATGAAGTGCCTTTTGGGTTCTGTTTTTCTGTGCTTCATCTTAGCTCAAAAGGAAAGTGGGAAAGTGCAAATTTGGTAACACTATTTCTGACCCACATGATAACAAGGCAAAAAAATTAAAAAGGAAGGGAGAAGGGTGTTATAAAAAATATTTTCTCTGTATAGTCCCAGTTAGGAAGTCTAGAAAAAACGAAGGGACTGCTTTCTCATTACAGATTTGATTCAAACCCTTGTGTGATTCAGCGTGTCCTTGTGCTATGGAACAGGACTAGACAAGCCTCTTCCTGTAGCAGAGGAATGGAAAAAGCCATGTTGGACAGGGGTCTGTGGTGATGTACTCATGAGTACCTCAGGGGAGGTCAGCGCCCCTTGGGACATCTGAATCCTATCTCCTTCTCTCCCCCTTTCGTCTGTCACTCTGTTGCTTCTCCTCTTGTGTCTTTCCCAGCCTCCGCCATCACTGCCTGCCTATGCAGTCCTTAAGCTTCACGGGTACCCACAGGCTGCGTGATGGAGAGCCTGGCTACCTCATATATATTAGGAAGGATCCAAAATAGGGAGAGAATAAGAGAGGATGAGCAAGAGCAAGGGTAACAGGGACTTCTTTTTTTTCTCTCAAAACGTACCTGAAAGTCATAAGCAGAATAAGGTGGCAGGTGAGGAGGGCTATGGTAGTAGGTGTTGTAGGATGCCACTTGAGGACGAGCATAGTAAGAAACAGTTGGATGGGCATTTTCAACAGAGCAGTTCAGTGCTGGGAGAGTTGGGTTCTGTAAAATCAAAAAACAATATAAATGTTCATCACTGGGGGAATGGGTAAATAAACCACGGGACATCCATTCTACAGAATACTATGGAGCTGTTGATAAATGATGATGTGCACCTATAGTTAGTGACAGGGAAGTTGTCCAGGATATACTTGTAAATATAAAAAACAAAAACAAGGCTTCCACGGTGCTTCAGTGGTTAAAAATCCGCCTGCCAATGCAGAGGATGCAGGCTCAACCCCTGGTCCGAGAGGATCCCACATGCCACGAGATAACTAAGCCCAGGCGCCACAACTGCTGAGCCTGAGGGCCTAGAACCCAGCCTCTGCAATAAGAGAAGCCATGGCAATGAGAAACCCACACACCACAACGAAGAGTAGCCCCTGGTCACTGCAACTAGAGAAAGCCTGCATGCAGTCAAAAATTAAAATTAAAAACAATGTTTAAGAAAGCAAGCCATTGACAAAACTATGGAGACAATAAAAGATCACTGGTTGTCAGGGGTTGGGATTGGGAAGAAGGATGAACAGGCAGAACGCAGAGGCTACTTAGGGCAGTGAAAATACTGTGTGCTGCCAGAATGATGGATATATGTCATTATACACCTGTCCAATAGAATTCATTTGTCCAATACATTTGTCCAATATTCTATGTCCCATAGAATTACAACATCAAGAGTGGGCCCTAAGGTAAACTATGGACTTTGGGTAATTATGATGCGTCAATATAGATTCATCCTTGCTAACAAATGTACCACTCTGTGGGGGATGTTGATAATGGGGGAGGCTGATAATGGGGAAGGCTGTGTGTTGGGGAAGAAAGTTTATGGGAAATCTCTGTACCTTCATCTCAGTTTTGTTGTGAATCTAAAATTGCTCTAAAAATAAAATCTTTTAAAAAGTCACCATGTTCTATTACCAAAGCATAATCCCAGTTTATGTAAAGACCCAAACAATTATATATAAATATACACTTGTCAATGAAATTAATCTGGAAAGATTCACAACAAAGTGTTAGCTATGGCATGGTATTAGGAAGTAAATGGGGACTCTTTACTCTCAATCAGACAGCCGAAGTTTTCACAACTACTACGTGTCACTTGTGTCATTTCCCCACACTGACTATTTTGAAAAATTCAAACCGATAGTTGAAATCTTTGACTTTCAAAAACACAAAGGAAAAAAAAATTGAGAACCATCCCCCCGATACAAAATGTTAAACCAACAAGACTATTGCTCTCACTGTGACAAAAATATGATTAATCATGAAGAGTTTGGAAAAACTGTAAGGATTCTTGCAGATTCCAACCTCACTAAGGAGCTCGCAGGCACACATGAAGGTATTCACTTCGCCTCAGCCCTGTGGGCTGGAGGCAAAATCTTAGCACAGAAACCAAGAAAGACCAAGTAGAGTATATTGATACCCCTCCACACACACACACACATTTTGGGGAAAATAAAACAATGCAGAAAGAATTGAATACCCTTTTTATAACATGGTGGTGTGTGTAGCCCTTCAAGGGTTAAAACCAATCTTGTCTAGGATGGGAGTCTGGATTTCAATAAGGCCAAAACACTGCTAGAGGAAGTCACCACTGCTCATGAGTTCCCAAGCAGGACTGTGCTTTGTACCTTATGAGTGCCACATGGCTCAAGGTGTGGGAGAAATGTCCTTTCCATGGTCCATGTCATTGACACCCCCTCTGTTCGTGCATATAATCTAGAGCTGTCCACAAAGTCCACGTGTCTTGTTTCTGGTATGTATCTACTTTGTGTTAACGGTGAGCAGAAGCTTCCTCTCAAGTGATGAAAATGTGTGGGCAGGCTTTGGCAATGGCACAGGCAACCATGTTGGGGTGTTGGCAGAGGAAACTCCCGTAGAGCAAGTTTCAACACAGTCTGTTGCTCTCTTCCTTGGAGTGGGTTACTGTTTACATCTCTAGGAGGTTTGAAGAGCTACAAACCTCAGTCATTATGATGCTGCTCACAGACAACCACAGAAATGTTTCTCAGCCTCTCTCATGTGTGGGAGAGGGCTGAGGTCTTGACCATTCTAAGGGCTGGCTCGCATTACAGAAGCGGAGTGTTCAGCAATGCCCTTACCTCTCCACCAGGATTCCAAGAAGAAATGTCACGCCTGAGGAAGTCCCAGAAATCATGTTCCCTTGGCCTTGTGCCAGTTAAAACCACACCCTCCAACTCTTGCAAAATGAAACCAGCTCTTTTATGCAAAGAGAGGGCTTCTCAGGTGGCTCAATGGTAAAGAGCTGGTGCAGGAGATGCAAGGGACGCAGGTTCAATCCCTGGGTCGGGAAGATCCCCTAGAGGAGGAAATGACAACCCACTCCAGTGTTCTTGCCTGGAGAATCCCATGGACAGAGAAGCCTGGCGGGCTACAGTCCATAGGGTCACAAAGAGTGGGACACGACTGAGCATACACACGTAAGCAAAGAGACGCAATTGGGGAATATAAACGATCTAGAAAAGGTTTTTTGTGTGTAGCAAGGCTGGGGGTCCAGGATCCTCTTTGAAAGGAAGTTGAATATTAGAAAGAAACACAGGAGGAAGATGAAATAAGCACAGGAGAGCCACAGATGAGAGACGCAGAGGATGTAGAGAAAATGGACAAGGTACCAACAGAGGTTGAGAGTGTCAAGGGGGGTGAAGTTGGGAGTGGTACAGGGAAGGAGCAAAAGGGATTGCCCCAGAGCATGGTCTAGTTACAGTTTTAAATCCATAATTCTGATTTTACAATAAATCTGGGCTCTGTTTCTATTCGTGTGTGTATATAGGAATGTGTGTTTCTGTACCAATAATTCTGGGGCTTAAGTTATGAGATCTCCACTTCTGATAAGTAGCATTCTGAGCTCCAGTGAAACAAACGGTGATTTGCAAGCACAGGAAATGTGCTGTGCTGTGCTAAGCTGCTTCAGTCACGTCTGACTCTTTGCGACCCCATGGACTGTAGCCCACCAGGCTCCTCTGTCCATGGGATTCTCCAGACAAGAATACTGGAGTGGGTAGCCATTTCCTCCTCCAGGCACAGGAAATGGTCAAATCCATCTCACCCGGACAGAACTGAGTCCCTTCAAAGACAATGATTGTGGACTTTGGAAAGAAGACCACTTTGATTTCTCCCTACTTTACACCAGAGACACTAAGTAGCAAAAAATGGCAAGACAGTATTACTTCTTATGATTCATCTCAAGTTCTCATATCTTTGAGCCACAAACACTGTGGTCATCCAACATTTCTTTAAGATCCTTGGCACCAAGCCCCTCTGGTCAGGGAATGAAGACGTCCTTTTTCCTTTCAGGCTCCCACAACTCTGGAAACAGTGCTCCGAGTTGATCCCATTGAAGGCTGCCAGCTCACAGCCTTTGGCTCCTGGCCTCACTCCTCAGGAATGCCTTTCATCAGCCAGCTCCTCTGGGCCTCCCTGAGGCCCCTAAGGCATTCTACTCAGGGTGGAGACACATCACCACGAGGCATCAAGCACGTTTGGACATAGGCCAAGGATTTTCTGGTTGATGTTCCAGGATTTTCTATACCATGTCTCGTTTTCATAAAGCGATCAAAACAATGGTTCTTCTTTGGTGCCCTGTCGTAATATATAGCTCATACTTGCTCTCTCTTGTCATGAATCAAATTTCCTGCCTCTGCTCTTTGCCTTCATCTTTTGTTTTCCCCACTGGCCCTCAATTGGGTTCCCAGGCTTGGCACTGGATGAGGCTCAGGTCTTCCCTCACTCTCCTCCTCATTTCTCAGAGAAGCTCCCAACAGTTGGAAACAACTGGCTTTTAATTTTTAAAATTAAAGAAACTCAACAAAGGAGGTGATGTCTGTTAAAACACCTATGGAACCAGAAAGGGCTGGCCAAATGATCCTCAGGGGCATTCGGAGTGTGATGGAGTGGCAGGAGCAAAGGCTCTGGCATTTGACCTACCTGGGCTCCACTCCCAGCTCTGCTATTTAGCCGTGGGCAGGTCACTTGACTTCCTATGGGCCTGTTTCCTCAACTGTTAATGGTGGGAGTAATACTTCATGAGGCAGTAGTAGTGGGAGAGGAGCGGAGAAAGGAATTGTGCAAATGCCCTTTATAGAGAGTAAAGGGGCTATTACTGCCACCTCTCAGGATAGACTGTCAACAAACCCCTTAATCCCCTAGAGATCAAAGGTCACAGTGAAATGAACAGGCCACATAGTACACCTGAAACTAATATGCTATAGTAAAGTCAACTACACCTCAACGATTTTTTAAAAGAGTTAAGAAATAAATCTATACATCAATGGTCAGCTGAGTTGTGACAGGAGTCCTTGCAGGAGCCCCACAGAGCCTAGCAGGTGGCTGCCAGTCAGTCTGTGCCTCAGGGTGCTTAGCTGTCCACCTCTCAGAGCTCAGAGGAAATTCAGAGAACCCTTAACACCCATCGGATGTCCCATCTCAACTCGCCAACCCCAACCAGAAGCTTCTCTTCGTCTGTCCCCTGGGAAAACTCTACTTGGTGCTACATGGTGACCTAAATGGGAAGGAAATCCAAAAAAGGAGGGGATATATGTATATGTATAGCTAATTCATTTTGCTGCACAGTAGAAAGTAACACAACCTCGTAAAGCAACTATACTCCAAGTTTTAAAGAAAAGGACAAAGTGCATTCTTTTCTCCAAAGAAGCCCCAACCCAGAAACAGCTTTTCTGAAGAAGCTTTCTCATGCCAAAGCTCCGTCAGGCTCAAACTGAGAGGACAGCCTTCTCCCTCCAAGCTGCCCCCCACCCTAGCCCCATGCCTCCACCAGGCTTAGGGCTTGAGCTCTCCTGAGAAGAGTCAGACACAACTGAGCAACAGAGCATGCACGCAGTGTAGCCACAGACTGGAATCACTAGGAGGGCTTTTTTAAAAGTACTGCTGCCTGAGCTTCAATTTAGACCCATTAAATTGGCATTCTGGAGGAGTGGCCCAGGCCGGCAGATTTTTTAAAGCACCTCAGGTGATTGTATTCTAATCGGAGGCCAGGTTGAGAACCAGAGCTCTAAAGCTATTATCTCCATAATTAGAGATCAAGGTTTATTAAATAAGCAAACAAAAGCTTTGAAATGCTTTAAAAGCAAAAGAGGGAAGGCCCCCAGGACTATGGAGGACCTCCTGGGTGCTGAGCCCTGAGATGCATATTCACACCCGTGTGAATATGGACAAGCAGCTTTCTGGAGAAAACTGCAGGAGGAAATTCCTGGGGAGGGGGAGACAGCCCTACTTCTTACCTGTAGCTAAAAAACGTCTTTCCTTCCAGCTCTCCCGAAGTCTGTAACAGGAAAAACTACCCCAAAAGATTTTCTACTGAAAGTGTGTGTGGGATGAGTTGGGGTAATGACAGGCTATGTTTACATAACCAGCATGAACCCCACCCATCCCCAGAATATGCATCAAAAACACAGGCAGTGTCTCATGTTAACAAGACATGTTTGCAGGCTGAGGACATGACCCGGCTCCTTCGACTTAAGATGTTTGAAGGCAGCTACATTTTTTTTTTCCTTTGGCTGTGCCATATCCCTGTGGCTTGGGGAACCTCACTTCCCGGACCAGGGATTGAACCGGCGCCCTGGGCAGTGAAAGCGCGGAGTCCTAATCACTGGACCGCCAGGAAATCCCACCCTCCCCACCCCCTCCAAGGCAGCTACATTCTTGAAGCAATGGTTTCTGTTCCTCCCTTCAAAACGCGGGTCCCCATGGCCCCCACCCACTGAGCCTTGCCCCACCCTTTACAGGAAGAGGGGCCTCTGTGGAAATTCGAAGTCACTTCCTTCCTTACCATGTCCTTAAAGCCCCCCAGGACAGCGGCAGTGATGATGCCCAGGAAGAGGCCAACGATGTTGAGGATGGTGGCAGACCAGAGCAGGTGGTAGAGGTGGATGATATCCTGGCAGCTGCTGACGTCGATGTACTCGTAGTAGCCACCAGTGATCTCTACCCGGCTGGAAGGGGAGAAGGGCACCCAGTCAGTCGCCAGGGAGCAGGCTGTCCCCCAGGGCTTTGGCTACCATGCAGCCCAGTGAAAAGACAGGGGGTCACGTGGGGCACTATCATAATGGACACGGAAGCCAAGAATGCACTTGGGGATAAAGATAGTATAATGAATCAAAGTGTCACTGCTGTTTATCCCCCTCCCCCAAACCCCTCCTATCTGCCAGAGAAATACTTGTTACCATCGCTAATGTTAATCCTAAATGGGAATTATTAATACCTGCTGTGTGCAGGCACGGGGCTAAGCATTTTACAGACATGGGTTCATCACATCTGTGCTACTATGGCAGCTCCTAGTCAACAGGTGTCTATTAAAATTAAGTTAAAAATTCAGTTCTTCCATCTCACTAGTGAAAGTGAAGTCGCTCAGTCGTGTCTGACTCTTTGCGACCCCATGGACTGTAGCCTACCAGGCTCCTCAGTCCATGGGATTTTCCAGGCAAGAATACTAGAGTGGGTTGCCATTTCCTTCTCCAGGGGATCTTCCTGACCCAGGGATCGAATCTGGGTCTTCCGCATTGTAGGCAGACGCTTAGGCACACGTTAAATGCTCAGCAGCCACACTTTTAAGGGTCATGCTAGTGGCTGGTTACTATACTGGACAGAGCATTTCTGTCATCACAGAAAGTTCTATTAGGCAGCACCGTGAATCCTTACAATATTTATGATGTAAGTATTAGTCCCCATTCCCATTTTACAGATGAAGAAACTGAAGCACAGAGAGGTTAGGAACTTCCTCAAATTGTAAGCAGTAGAACTGGGATCTGAATTCAGGCTTCAATGATTTCAGTATTTCCTTTCTCAAAACAAAATGAAATGCCAATAAAGAACATCCCAATAAAGTACTAAAGCTGAGTTCCTGCACAAAATCTGAATAGCGCCTCCTCAGAGAGACCTTTCCTGACCACTCTGTCCAAAGATAATCCCCCATCCAGCCCCATCATTCTCTAGGCCACTACTTTCTATGAACTGAATTGCGTCTCCCTCTGAAACTCATATATTGAAACCCTAACTTCCAAAGTGACTGTATTTGGAGAAGGGCTTTTTAGGAGATAATAAATTAAGGTTAGATCATAAAGTCTAAGGTACAGGATACTATTAAGTGCTCAGTTGTGTCTGACTCTTTGCAACCCCATGGACTGTAGCCTGCCAGGTTCCTCTGTCCATGGAATTCTCCAGGCAAGAATACTGGAGTGGGTTGCCATTCCCTTCTCCAGGGGATTTTCCCAACCCAGGGATCAAACCTGAGTCTCTTGCATCTCCTGCACTGGCAGGCGGGTTCTTTACTACTACTGCCACCTGGGAAGCCCCTAAAGTCTAAGGGTGGGGTCCTAATCCGATGGGATTGGAGGCTTTTACAAAAAGAGGAAGAGAAATCTCTCCACACACTTGCACACACTGAGGAAAGGTGTTAGCTGTTTAATTAATTAAACAAAAGTTCCTGTCTTTCTGGACGTTGCAAATTTGTTTACAACTTGGCCACTGGAATCAGTAATGAATCTCAAACACTGATTCTTAAACTTACAACCAAACACCCTGGCATCAGTATGGTTGTTACATGCAACTCTCCTGCTATAAGAACACCAAAAATGAAAAAAAAAGAAAAAAGAAAAGAAAGGTTAACCTCCAAAATGAATCAGGGAGAGATTATTCACACAAGACTTTTAAACTTTACAGGTGAATTATCTTAGAATTCTGTAAAACCAGTGTATCTCTAAAGAATTGAAACCAGTGTGGTTATGGGACAGCCTGTGTCAAAATCATCTGTGTTTGTATATCTGTGTGCCAGCCTGTGTGTGTCAGTGTGTTATTCGTGGGTGCCTCTGTGCGTCTCTGTGTGTGTGCATGCATCTTTGAGAAAGAGATGGTTAAACATGCAGACTCTGAGGCCCCGCCACTGGGGGTGAGGCTCTGGGATTTGTGTTAACTGAGTTCATTGATCTTTGAGACCCACTGTGTTAAACAGTAAGCTTCCACAGTGGAATTTTAACAGTGTTTCAATTCACCAGAATTTGAACTGGATTTCAGGATTTGGGGGAACATAGCTGGACACCGCCTGGAAGCATACACTGAGCGCCTCCTATTAGTGGGCACAGTACTCAGGCCTGGGGATGGGACAAGGAAGATACACAGATGACTTACTGCTCAAAAAGGCACCGCTCTACAAGGATGCTCCCCTTTACAGGGGAGCCCTGTGTGGAATGGTGAGTGTAGGGTTGTAGGGATGCAGGGGAGGTTTGAGAATCAGCTTCTGACTTCTCCCAAGTTATCTTTGAAAGTAGTGAAGTGCTTACATCCTAATACACCAAGGGCAGGCTGGTAACACCTGCAGATATATAGATGGGCAGTACAGTGAGCAGATCTGGAGGCAGACTGCGCTTGAACCTTGGCTCTGTCACTTATGTGCTGTCTGACCTTGAGCAACTTTCTTAACCTCTCTGAGCCTGAGGGGTTTCACAAGTGAATGCACGAAAGTAGTATTCCAGCACAATACAAGTACTCTAGCAGTACTCTACCACCTGAACACTGTAGCTGTTTTATTTCCCTTCCAAGAGCCAGCCTCTGGCAAAATGATTCAAACCCCTGAATTGTGTTCTTAAAAGTAGTGATGCTTTATAAGGACACAGACCACAACATGGGGCTTGGTTAGTAGTTCGTTGAAAAATATTCAATAATTGTAGAGAATATATGTTTGGTTTCAGTTTGAGCGGGTTCAGCAGCTACTATGTTATTTTTACAGAGCCATGAAGCAAAAGAACATTAATACTAGATCTGGTTAAGGGTTTAGCAAATTAATGTGGTTTGTTTCTGTTTGAGATTCATGATTCCATTTGGTTCAGTCTTGGGGCAGAACTTCCTCTGAAATTTCATCTTTTGTATTCTGACAGCTCCCACCCTCAAATTTTCATGACTGCAAAGTCTCCTTCCAGAGCCCACCACAGCCTGCTTCAGCTTCCTAACACATTTAAAACACTAAGTCATTCAGCTAATCAAAACCCTTCCACAGCTCTCCATTACCTTCAGGAAAATGTGCCCCAATTCCTCAGTCTGCCATGATCCGACTCCAGAATGGAATCCACACTCCAGCCAGGCTGGTCCTCAGAAGCACCAAACTAGCCAGGTGGGGTAGTTATTCCAGACCTTTGTTCAGATTCCTCCCCCTGCATGGGAGGTATTGCCATCTGTTCTCAGCCTCTCCTGATCTCTCCCACTGCACAAAGCTTCCACACACTCGTCTCATTCTTCAAGGACTCCAGTGCCCATTCATCACCTTTCTCCCTGGGCTCCCACAGCCTCAGTCTGTTCTTCTTAGTTCGGCACTTTGCATATATCAGTAATGCAGCTATTCATTTGATCCGATGTTTACCTGGAGCCTAATTAGAGCTGAAGCTGCAACCAAGGCCAAGGTGGACATGATAGCTCCATCTAACTTCTAACCTCTGGAGGGCAAGGTTATCTCTTACACTTCTGTTGTGTCTCCCTCACTGCCTCCGAGCTCAGTGAGAGAACTGTTGTGGGTCATCAACAGATACTTGGGGAATGAGTAATTGAGTTCAAAGACAGATCATTGCATTGATCATAAGACTGATTACCCAATCTGGGCTTTCACCCACTTGGTCTTAACTTGCTGGGTATATCTGGAGAAACAGATAAACTCTCTTCGTTTCAGTCCCCACTCAACAAATTAGGAGGCACTGGATCTTGGATAAAGCCAAAGGGCATCCTTCTGCTCTTCCATGAGGGCCTGGAATTATTCACCAACTCCCCATGGACAGATAGAGGCTGTGTGCCACCTCTGGACACATTTCTCCACCTCCCCATGATCCCCCGGTAAACTCAGTTACTTAAGGGCAAAATGTTATTTTATCAATATGTATTCTTCTAGAACAATCCCTGGCACATAGTAGGAGCTGAAGAAAAAGTTCGCCCAAGGGAGGAACAGATGAAAGCGAGCTCTCCTCTTTCATTTTATTACCAGTGGCGGCAGTTCACAAACCACCCCCATGTCCTTTCGCTTCCTGTCGGTTACACGACAAAAACCAGTGATATTGACTTGACCTCTCCAAAGCCGAGGGAAGGCTGGAAGGCAGCCGCTGAGGAGCTGTATCCTAAAGAAACCACTTTCCTGCATAGGCTGAAACAGAATCATCTAGGTTTGGTGTTAAAACCTCACTGCCCCTGACGTCAGAGAAGGTCTGTGGCTTCAAGGGGACAGTAGAAACTCTGTTTCCGTAGTGCCCTACAAATGACTGCCTGATGTTTTTGTTTCCACTTTTTTTTTCTTGGCCTCCTTTCCAGGAAATGGACTGGAGGAGCTGGCAATTGATTAAAAATAGGCTTTGTGTGAGGAAAACAAATATGCATTTGGCAAAATTAAAGTCTCTGAGCCTTAGAAGGCTTGCAGCTAGCTATATTTAGGCTTAGAAGTTAGGTCTCCTTCGAGCTGGCTGGGAAAAGCCTCAGGTCAAGGAAAATCTTTTCCTTATATTGCAGGATCATCGCCTCTGAAGTCTCACAGCCTTGGTTTCTGATTGCATGGGACGGTTTCCTGATGAAAAGCTCAGGAAGTGCTTTCCCGGTGGCTTTGCCCTTGGAATCTCAACGTTACAGACCTGGGCAAGGACTCGATGACCGCCTGAAGCTGCTCTCCAGACATCAGGTGGGTGAGCAGCATTTCCAGCTCAAAGGCCTTTATGAGCAGTACCCACACCCCGCACCCCACTCTCCACCCGTAGCCCTCTTAGTCGCCTGGCCCAATACTTTATATTCCTGGAGAAAAGGGTGTTCCTCTTTTTGATCCTTTCCAATACATGTCACTCCCTTGTCATCAGGTTTTTGAATCGAGCCCAGTCCTGTGCTGGGGCCTGAGGATACAGATAAGATGAAGTCATGTTTGCTGCCTTTAGGGAGCCCAGACTTTTAGCAGAGCTCCTCATAAAATTTCTTTAGGGCCTTGAAGACAACCCTGGCATAACTTGCTTTAAGAAAGCCACTGATTATGAAGTTCAGATTGACAGGAAGATAAATTGGGCTTGAGTCTCCACTTTAAAAAAAAGTTCACCTAAGGGCTCAGCTAAATGGAAATTAAAGCAGGATTTAGTTTATTCAGACCTTTTTCAGAAACACACCTAATTGCACAGAGAAAGGTGTGCCCACGAGGAATCACTTGTCAGCCCTCCCAGCCCGCCTCTTCTCACCTCCTGGGATCTCAGGAGGCCTGGGAAGGGAAAAAGGAGACCTGGCCAGAGGACAGGTTGTCCAAAGGAGGGAAGAGGTAAAAAGAGAGGGGTGGACTGAGCAGGGGGAGGGAGGCAGATAGGGGGAGGCAAGAGGAAAGATAGTAAAATAACCCCAAATCCCCTAGGACCTATTTTACATTTCTTTGATCATTTTTGGAAGGATGGGCTCAGGAAGTACAATTATAGCCAGCTCTCCATCACCGCTAAGGAGGGAAGTCCTTTTCAAGTGTTAGTTATTATTACAACATGAATAATTGAACCTCCCAGATAATCCCCAAACCTCATTTGAGTCTTTCAGTTTCTCTTCCTCCACTGCCAAATCTTTTAACGAAATGAGACCAGTGCTAGCAGAGAAAGTAAACAGGCTGGGGTGAATCTCTCTTCTCCTCCTACTCCCCCTTCCCCCTCCCCTGCCTCTGGTCTTAATCCTCCAAGTGAAAAAACTGGTCCGCCAATACCAAGAGTAAGGAGTGTGAGTGAGGAGCAGTGCATCCATCTGACCCCTCTGGATCTAGCTTCATCCTTCTGCCAACTCCTCCCTTCCTCCCTTCCCCTCCTCAGCCCCCTTGCACTGAGAGCTGGAAGAAAACACGTGCGTGACGTGCAGGGCCATTTCCTTATGTTCTGCATCACGCCTTCACACACTCCTGTCTACTCCACCTTCTAAATTCCTCTTACAAGTACTCCCTGCTTTCCACCAGCCCCACAACAACTTCATCTAGGCTCCATTCCCTTTGGCCTGGACTCTGGCGTGGCTCCCTCGCTGTCTCCATGCGCCATGCTGTACCCTTCAGTGGCTCCCAGTTGCTTACAGGGTCAAGCCCCAAAGCATTCCTATGGTCTAGTATATGACTAGGGCTCTACTCCTCACCTCCTACTACCTTGTAAAACCACCCCCACTCCACAACTGCTGGGAAGACCCTCCCCATCTCCACCCCTAGTTTAAGTTTGCTCCTAACTCCCGTCTTATCTTTTAAACCTCAGCTCCCACATCCCCTCCTCCTTGACACGCCTCCTCCCCCGCCCCGCCCCCAGCAACTCTGGCTTCCAGTCTTTTGTGTTGAGAGGTTCCCCAGTACCTCCCCAGATCCCCACCACACTTCTCACACTAGACTGTAATCAATGGCTCATAAGTCTGTCATCCCTGCTGGCCTACAAGCTCCTCAGCAGGACTCTGTATTTCTGGCACCTAAATCTGTTTTGAAAGAGAATAAATGATGTTTTAACATTGAACAGTAGAGCACCAGAGTGGTTGTAGCAGAACTAGCACCACCAAGCCTGCTCCTGCCTCAGGGCCTTTGCACTTGCTGTTCTGTTTGCTTGAGATACTCTTTTACTCAAGTATCTACTTGGCTGGCCCTCTGGCATCATTCAGATCTCTTCACAAATTTCACCTCCTCAAAGAGCTCTTCCTTGGCTCCTTTTATCCAACATGGTACTCACACTCCCCACTTTGAAACTATTTACCTATCTTTCCTGCTTCATTTTTTTTCATGGCTTTGATTGACACCTGGCATGTTACATATTCATGTGTTCATTGACTATCTTCCTTAATAAAATCTAAGTTCCATGAGGGCAAGGAATTTTTTTTTTTTTTTTTTTGCTCCTGCTGCTGAATCTCCAACATCTGGAACAAGGCCAGGCACAGAGAAAATGCTCAATAACTGTTTGTTGAATGTTGTTGAACTTGGACTTAGAACTGGCTGTGAACCCTCCCTCTACCATTGTCAAATTCTGTGTGACCTTGGACTAGTTGTCTGTTTCCTCTGAGCCTCAGTCTTATCATCTGTAAAATGGGAAGAATAATTGTACATAAATCATGGGTAAGAATGAAATGAGATCAGCACTTTGAAAGTACTTACTTAGTATGCTGCCTGGCACAGAGACGGCAGGTAACACCTGTCAGCTGAAATCCATGGACACACCAGTGTCTTCTGCTTCTCTGATCCCTACCGTGCACCCTTCCCCCACTTAGTCCTTCTCATGCCCATGGTGGTCACACCACCAGGGGCTTGGCACTCACTTGCCGCAGTTGTAGAGGTCACAGCAGAAGCATGTGTTGCCCCGGATGCGAGGTGTGCAGAATCCACGGCTGAGGTGAGGGCAGTTCACCTGCGGACACACAGCAGTGAGCAGGTGAGCTGGCGTTGGGTGGGAGCAGGACCCTCTGGGATTGGCAGTGCGAGCTAGTGAACTGATGGAGACAGTAAGGATGGCTGTGAAATGAACACACCAAAGCACAGCCGGGATGGGGCTGGGCGGGCGGCTGGCTGATCTCGTGCATGAGGCAAGTCACTGTGGAGCTGGGCTCACATCCAGCCTCAGCCACAGCCCTCAGCACCCCATCCCTGGAGGGTGGAGATGGAGAGGAGGAAGGACGGATGGAAGGGTGGACAGAAGAACAAATGGACGGTAGGAAGTGAGGCTATGAGGGGGAATCAGGGTACAGGAGGAAAGAGGACCACATTGGGGAAGGAAGACAGAGGGGCGGTCACATGCACTCTGAAGTACACTAGTACCTCTCGAGCTGCCTGCGTAAGGTTCCTCATAACCCTCGCGGAAGGAGAATTTTTGGTTGAGGAACTTATGACCTTATACAGGAAAAATAGGGTTAGGGGGACCAGGGTTACAAGTGAACCTATGGAAGTCATCACTCATATTTTTACAGTCACCAAGGTAACACAAGAATGCGATCATGATGAAATCAACAGAATAACAATGACATTTTATACATCTCGAGTTTGCCCACAAAAAAGGAAAAATTAACTTCCATTTACCGTCTTTTGTTTGTGAGAAATCTTCCAGGCTACCCTCCCCCCAGCACAGGTGCAACGAAGTGCTTGTAAATGTGTTTTGCTGTGTTACAGAGGATACGGATGGTAAACAGGCACTTTTTCTATATTGGGTCCTTCATCCAAAAGCTCAAGCCTTTCTGACACACTGTCGGCACGTGCATCTTTCTATTCCTTTCTAACCCGAGAATAGTTTGGAAAAATAGTGAATTGCTGATCAGGAAAGGAAAATGGGGCAAGTGGGTGGCAAAGTCACCATGTAAGTACATGCCCTAACGCCTTGGGAGCAGGGCCATAGCTTTGCCCGCCTCCCCAGGCACCGTTCACACTGGATTTTAGGGAGAAGGCTTCCCCTGATGCCGGTCCATTTTATGGAATGCAGTCACCACTTTACACCCACTTCTCAGCCTTTTCCAACAATCACAAGTTTACCATTTTTCTAACTATTCTCAGAGTGGGGGTTGATTCATAATGGCACCCCACTTCAGTACTCTTGCCTGGAAAATCCCATGGATGGAGGAGCCTTAGTAGGCTGCAGTCCATGGGGTCGCTAAGAGTCAGACATGACTGAGCGACTTGACTTTCACTTTTCACTTTCACGCATTGGAGAAGGAAATGGCAACCCACTCCAGTGTTCTTGCCTGGAGAATCCCAGGGACGGGGGAGCCTGGTGGGCTGCCGTCTATGGGGTCACACAGAGTCGGACATGACTGAAGCGACTTAGCAGTAGCAGCAGAGAACCAAATGGTCGATGTTGCTAGAAGCATACGGTAGAGGTTCATGTTAAAGGGCTCTCTGGGTTGGGGAGGGGTGGTTGTGAGCTGAAATGAAAGCTCTCCGAGAATGACCTGAAGCCTCACCTCACCCAACTGCCCACAGACTGCCTCGGCTTCTCCATGAGGTGACAGGGACCCAAGGAGAGCTGTGTGGGGTGGGAGAGATAACACCTCACGTGTCCACACAAGCATCATCAGACTGGTCTCCTGGGGGTGTCATGAGACCAGGGGAGTCAGGGCCAGGCCGACAGCTGCCCCAGAGCCTCAAATTGAAGCAGGCTTCTCGATGACCTTCATTTGGCTCCTGACCACCGCCACCACCCCGCCCGCGTGTAAGACTCAGGCTCTGCCTCCCGGGCCCAGGCCTACTGCCTTGGTGGGCCTCCCACTTCACTTCCAGCTAGACATCAAGTCCAGGCAGCTGAACTATCCTCCGCAGATGTGGGCAATGACCTGCCTGTGGCCTCTGTACTCTCCTCGGTCCCTCTCAGGATCAAAGCCACACACAGAGAGGCTGCCTGTTGGGGTCAGAGGGGCAGCCTGTGACCACAGAACAAAGTGAATCTGATTAGGCCTCAGGACGTGCTAACCTATGACCATGGTCCCATTAGCACCTTGCCTTGAACTGAACCACTAAACAAATCAACTAAAGACACCTCACAGCAAGCTGCAGGCCTCGGGAAGAGAGTCAAAGAAAAAGGGGTCTAGGCAGAACAGGAGACTTTTCCCAAAGGTAAGACGGGTAACCCCATTCTGGCTCTTACCTCCTCAGCTTCCTTCTGAGATGTCTTGGGGACATAGTGGCACCGGTTAGCATAGAGGGGCTTCAGATCCTGGAAAGGGAAACAGCAAACCAAAAGGCTTTGGGCTTTGGAAAACAAAGCGGCAAGTGCTCTGATGGGTAAGAAAAGATTTGAACACACACACATCCCAGAGCAGGTAGCGTTGGGTTAATTTCTGTGAGGATCAGATAAAAATGTTCTAATAACTACTTTCTATTGGGCCACTTAGTTAATGAGAAATTAGGAAATTGATTGAGAAATGTGTTTCTTAACATTTCCTATCTGGTTTTCTTTTATTTCTGTCTTTGTCTCTTTGCAAAGAATCCCCAGGGAACCGGAGTCAAAACTCCAGGTGATCACGACATGACCCTCTGCAACAGAGTGAGGCCAGCTCCAACAATGAGGTCTCATCACCTGAGGACAGGACCAGGGCAGGCTGATGCATCCTCCCTGTTGTCATTGCCATAGCTTTTACAGAAAGAAGAGCTCAGGAAGCAAATCCCAGGGGTATGGGTAGCCACGGAGCCCACACTAGGTTTTAACTCAACTGAACTACGAGCCATTTTCACTCAACTACACAGATTAGAAAAAGACAGTGAACTCCAAAAATACTGCTAAAGCCCAGGAAAAGTTGACTAGCCCTGCTGGTTTGGCCAGATGCCTGTGAGGGAGCTCTCAGGCATGGGGCGAGGAGGGGAGGAGGGTGTGCATTGGGGTGGGACAGACAGATGCCACCCAGTGCTGCCCAAAAGTTGGCAGGCAGGGGATGCTGCCCAACTTTTACAGGACACTAAACATCCCCTGAGTGGGAGGGGCCTTCAGCCAAGAGCAGGTTAGCACAGGATCAGCAGTTTACACAAACTGACCTTTGGAAGTGGGCCAAAGCACCCTGGCAGAGGGAATTTATCTATTGCCCCATCCCAACTGAACCCACTTCTCTCACCACTGCCAATCATCCTGATGGCTGCTTGCCCCCACACATGTGATTGAGCATCTCCTATACCTGACACCCATGTGCCCCCTGCCTCCCAGCCTGCCACCCCGTCCAGTTGCTTCTACCTAGCTGCTCTGTGTTATCAAAGTATCCTGCCCTGGGGCTCAGCCTGGAGTCAGGCTGGAAGGCATGAGGGTTCTCATGGTCACGAGTGGCAGGGTTTATTGTCCCCATTTGGGCAACGGTAGAAGTAGTTATCATTCCGAGGTTGTGGCGGGGGCGAGGCTCGATGTGCTGGTTGTAACCTCCTGACCTCCTGGTTCTACTAAGAGCATTCAGCTGCCAACTGCCTAAACGAAGATCGACGTGTGTGTGTGTGTGTGTGTGTGTGTGTGTATGTGTGATGGTGGCCCGTGTGCTGCCTGTGGCTGCCCTTCTGCACTGAGGCCCCAGGGAAGGAATAAGCCCATGGGACTGGCAGGTAAGAAAAGGCCACTGAGCCGGCCGTCAGCCTTTTATTTATGCCTGAAGGGTGAGCAACGGCCAGTCTGAGCGCTGGCCACCAGCTGCCTTCCACTGAGAGTCTGAGTGCTCAGGGCCAGGCCCTTCTCAGGGTGCCTTCACGCCCATGATTTCATACCGTCCTCATGTTACCCCTGAGAGGTAACTAAGTTCCTAGTACGTCCAGGTAGAAGAGAAGAAACTGCCACAAGAAGGTGATGTGACTTTCCCGGCTAGTTAATGGCTATCTTCAGGGAAGGGAAAGGAAGGAAATTGGAGACAAGGGAGAGAAGGAATGAGACGCATTCAGAGGGCTGTGTCAGAAGGCAGGTGAAGCTCATATGCCCCTGAGCCAAAGGACAGGGCACCAGGGGACTTCCCTGGTGGCCCAGTGGTTAAGACTTGCAGGGGCAACACATTCAATCCCTGGATTCCCACATGCCATGGGATGCAGCCAAAAATTAAACAAAAGGACAGGGCACCATGAGGTTAAAGTGGCTCCACAACAGGAAAGGCGGGTTCTAACCCACCCAAGCAGTGCTGGAGTCCAAATGTGCCTTTCATTCAAGCTGACCAACAGATATCACCATTGATTAATAAAGCCTCCTTCCTCAAAACTTCACAGGGTCATGTCACGTATGGAAGTAAAAAAAAAAAAAAAAAAAAAAAAACAACCAGAACTGGGTGTCAGTGAGGACTGGTAGATGTCTCAGGACAGGTACAGTATAGGCAAAAAGGTTTTCTCAAAGACTCATCCAGCTTTACCCCAAACCCTTGAATCAAATGCTCTACTGCAGGCCACGACCAGCAGGAGGTACAGATGACCTAGAGTCAGAGGCTGGAAGAAACTTCCAGTAAATATAACTTAGATTGTTCTTCCATTGCATTTTGGCTAAGGCCACCAATCAAAACCTTTTGGAGTTTAGAAGTCAGGGAAATGCAAATCAAAACCACAATGAGAAACCATTTCATACCTGCTAGGACGGTTAGAATTAACAAGTCAGCTAATAATAGGAGACTGGCACACTCGGACACTTCCAGTGCAACTATAAAATGATGCAGCCACTTTGGAAAATTGGCAGTTCTTCAAAAGGTTAAATATAGTTACCATATGACCCAATACTTCGAATCATACACAAAGAAAATGAAAACATAGGTCCACAGAGAAACTGGTACACAAATGTTTATAGCAGCATTATTCATAAAAGCCAAAAGGTGGAAACAACCTGTATGTCCGTCAACTGGTGAATGAACAACCAAAGTGTGGTATATCCATACAATGGAATATTATTAGGCCATAAAAAGAAAGGAAGCACTGACATATGGTACAATATGGATGAATGTAGAAAACATACTAAGTAAAAGATGTCACAGAAAACCACATATTATATAATGCCATTAATATGAAATGTTAACTAATAAAGGGAAATCTATAGAAAAAGAGAGTAGATTAGTGGTTGCCTAGGACTTGGAGGAGCAGGCAGATTAGGGAGGTGATAGCTAACAGGTATGGAGGAGGCAGTGGCACCCCACTCCAGTACTCTTGCCTGGAAAATCCCATGGATGGAGGAGTCTGGAAGGCTGCAGTCCATGGGGTAGCTAAGAGTCAGACACGACTGAGCGACTTCAGTTTCACTTTTCACTTTCATGCACTGGAGAAGGAAATGGCAACCCACTCCAGTGTTCTTGCCTGGACAATCCCAGGGACGGGGAGCCTGGTGGGCTGCCATCTATGGGGTCGCACAGAGTTGGACACGACTGAAGTGACTCAGCAGCAGCAGCAGCTAACGGGTATGGGGTTGTTTGGGGGATGATGAAAACCTTCTAAAATTGATTTGGTGATAGTTTGCACATATCCATGAATGTACTAAAAGCTCTGAATTATATGCTTCAGATGGATAAATTAGATGAGATGTGAACTATGTCTCAATAAAGCTGTTTAAAAAAAATTAGAAGTGGGAAGAGGAGGGAAAAGGAGGAAGCCATTTTAGCTCATGATGCCATGAAAATCTACCGCAGGCTTCTTGGCCACTATGCCTGTGTTGCCATGGAGACTGCCTCAGAGTGAAGAGTGCTTGTCAAATGGGGATAATCATGCCTGCCCTACATATCTCACAGGATGGTTGTGGGTCTCAAATGAGATAATAGATGTCAAGGCACATTGAAACGCTAAATTCACCACACAAAAACAATTATTGTCATTAAGATGGCGCCTGTTGGAACAAAACAGCACACAATACTATGAGTGACTACAAGCATGCTACAAAAATAGGTATATATACTCAGAGGGTAATATGTGAAAATTGCCTATGTGATAGAATCGCTATTTTAGGGTGGTTAGGGTAGTAGGACAGTGGATGTCACAAGTTCCTGTTGTGTCATTTGCCTTTTCAAAAAGAAAAAGATGGCTGCTCTCAGCTAAAATAATAAGGGATGGATCTGATACAGGAACCAATGTATTCTTGGCCCCAAAAGAGAACTGGGCAAAAAACCTCTCTCTCCCACCCCATACTTTCCCCCTGCCCAGAAATGGTCTCCTTACACACCAACACTGACTATGTGAATTCCACTAAGCTTGGCAAGTGAGGGACTGACTCTTAAATTTGGGAGGAGAGTCCAAGAACAAGTTGGGATTAAAACAATGTTGCAAATCACCCTTGCCCAGATCCATCCATACCCAGGACTCTCCCTCAGGCTAACCTGCACTGTTAGCCAAAGACTGAAATGGAATAAAATATCATTGATCCACAGAAGATCCACAGAATATTCTATGATTCAATTTTGCTCTAATTCACTTGTTTTAGAAAATACACAGTTCCAACTAGTTCATAGGATGTTTTCATTTTCTTTTTTATTTATGGATTTTTAATTGCTTTATGTTTTCATTTTCGCTGTTGGTTCAGTTGGGGATAGAAATAAGTGTCTGAGTGGGTTGTGGGGGCTCACTAAGCAGCTTAGCTCACTCTTGCTTGGGATTTGTGGGCCAGATCAGGGCCACGCTATGACCTCCCTAGGACTATTGCCTTTTGCAACTCCTTCCTCCATTCAAAATATTGAATAGGATGTTTCATTTAATTCTTTGTTATGACTGCATTGGTATAAAGACAAATTTCTATTACATGTGAAAACTTTTTTTTTTTTTTTTTGCCTAAAAGGTCATCATTTTTCCTCTGATTTGAAAATAAATTATATTTTTCTGGGACCCTATAAAAGTTCATGGTTGTGGGCACTGTGTCTATTGAGCCCAATGGAAGAAGGTAGCCTTGGGCCAGATTAAGAAAGCACAGAGTGAGGGGTGAGGGTTCCTCTAGCGGGGCCCATGGGAAGGACCCGAATCCCAGGTTTCCCTGAGAAGCACAGATTTGGGTTTCAGGCCTTCCTCGAGGCCTAGCTTCTCCAGAATTTGAAGCACTTGGCACCTGAATGCCAGGACTGGGATTGTTCTGAAGACTTATAGTTCTGGGGCTTTCTCCAGACCCCAATCACATCACTCCTCTCCAGCTATGAAGACAGCAATGTTCAACGATCCTAGAAACGGTGTCTGGGGGACTTCCCTGGAGGTCCAGGAATTAAGACTCTGCGTTCCCAATGCAGGGGCACACAGATTCCAGCCCAGGTCAGGGAACTAGATTCCACATGCTGAAAACAACGTATTTGTCCTCATGGGCCACTCTTGTTGCTGCTGGAGATGGCGAGGGGAGGTCAGCTACCAGGGCTCTCTCCCTGCCTCCTCAATCCCAATGCCAATTCCCTGGCCCCAATGCCCTTGTCTTTGACTTTTCCAAATCTCAACGACCTCCAGCCCTTCCCCCACTGGGAAGCCCGGCCTGACCCAACGTAAACCACTCTGGCACCTAGAGTTCACCCCCTCAGCTCAGCCCCAGTTCTGTAGTGCATTCCGTGAGGTCCTCATGTTGACGTTACCTCCATGGGACAGGGATCCTGTCTTCTACTTCTTCCGCACCCCTCACAGCCCTCAGCATACACCCAGCACACACCCGCTCGATGAAGCCTCCTTGTATTGCACACTTACTTTAACCCCAGACTAAAAATACTCACAATGTGTCTGGCAGCAAAGACCCCATCAACTATGGCACAGCAAAAGGCCGCAATCACACCAAAGCTGATAAAGACGATAGAAGCCACCAGCTGTGGGGGGACAAAGCAAAAGTGTCTGTTAGCCTTCCATGCCACCCCACGGGGAGGCCCTTTTCAGTAGCATGACTGGGAGGGGGATGCAGAGAAGGGGCCACTGGATTATATCCTACATTTTCAGGGCAAGCTAAGAAATTTACTCCGTGAGTCAGTGAGTACCCAAGGAAGAGGAGGCTGAGGAATCAGGCTACATGGCTCTTCCACTCTGAGACTCAGACCTTTGACATCATGTAGTCCAATCCTATTTTATTTACTGTGGAGTTTGGGCTCAGAGAGGGGAAATGGTGTGTCCCAGGTCACTGGCCAGGCTATGGGAGAGCCTGTGCCCGCCAACTCCTAGTGCAGTGATCTGCCCAACCCCTCATGACTCAGAGGCCCCACACAACCCGACATGGCCCTGCATCACAGAGGAAGGAGACCACACAACTTATGGCTTAGATGTCAAAGACATTTTACAAGGGTTGCAGTCTCTGAAATTGATCAATTCTGTGCAGTCAATACAAAAAAATTCAAGTACAAAAATTGTTTGCTGGAACTAGACTGCCCTATTCTCTGATCATGTTAGGTACAGAAATTTTCCTAATAATGTGTCTCCATTACAAGGGTAATACTACAATCCAATGAGGAGGTAGGCATTTCCAGGTATTTCCAGGGTCGGGAGTAGGTACTGCCTGAGCCCACCATCTACCCTTGTGAAAGTGTTAGCTGCTCAGCCGTGTCCCAGTCTTTGCGACCCCAAGGACCGTAACCTGCCAGGCTCCTCTCTCCATGGGATTTTCTAGGCAAGAATACTGAGTAGGTAGCCATGCCCTCCTCCAGGGGATCTTCCTGACCCAGGGACTGAACCCAGGTCTCTTGCACTGCAGGCAGATTCTTTACCATCTGAGCCACGTGGGAAGCCCCCATCTGCCCTTGTTGACCCTCAAAACAACACTCCTTGAGGTGCTTTTGTGGGGGAAGGGGAGAAATAGGATGACATTAGGCTGCTCTCCAGGGATAAGACCCATCTCAACAGGCTACGAGGAAATACAGATCTCCTTTGGGAGTCGTTCAGAAACCTTGTCCCATAAATCTCACTTCACAGCAGTACAGAGGATTGGTAAATAATGGATGAACGATGTCATGAAATTGGCATTATTAGCTATGCTATGATCAGCTCTACAATTAGAACTCCCCTGTTATTTTGAATAATTTAAATCCAAAGTGCAAACACAACCGGCTGTGGGAGAGCCCAGGTGACATGGAAGAAGAGGACTATGAGAACTCCCCTGAGGCCGACTCCCCACATTGCTGGGGGAGAACATATGGTTAGAGCTCTCTGTCCCTGGAGCTATTACGTTATCTGATTAAACTTGCTGTTAAATAGACTCCATTATCAAAGTCTAGATGCCATGGAGACTTGTACTGGGGAGCCTAATCAGTCCACCATCTGACCACTCACCAGGCCTCTTGATTTACAAGCCTATAAAACTGCAATAAGCTTGCAATTCAGTCTGTACTTTCTTCTCTTGCCCTCTACGAAGCCTTCTCAGGCTGAAGCAGGAAGACACAACAGCTTGCCCTTGCGGGGCCCCATTCGGACAGAGAATTTGGTGAGTTTTACCTCCCAGTATATGCCCATCCTTCCTCTTCACCTCATCACCCAGGTAGCTTTGAACCAAGGGTCATGGGACTATCGGAGACCAGCTTTGTAATTTTATTTTGTCTTCTTGTGCCCTATATGTATTTGTTCTGTTAATTCAAGTCCCTTAGATGAAAATCTCAGGCTATACATCAGAGAGGGAGGGATAAGGGTGGCCACTGAATGCAGGAATCAGAGTAGCAAAGGTACCCCAAGTGAGGACAGTGGCCTGACTGGCTAGGCTGGTGCACTCATTCACTGATGAGGGGAAAATCAAAGGGGAAGATACAGATTATTCTATCCTTGTGACTTAAGGAGATGAGCTGGGCAACTGAGCGAGCATTAGGCAAGGTGAGAACAAGTCCCACACCACAGGGTCGCTTTACAAGTTTCCTGGAAGCTTAGGGGAAGGTAGCTGTTTCTTTCATGGTCCAACGTGGGCAACCTTAGGAAGTGTGCTACCCATCCACAGAAATGTTGAGCTCTTTCAGATGAAGAGGTGGTCTGATTGCGTAGCCACGAAAACTTACCATCTGCCGTTTGTTCTCCACGAGGTTTGATCCAATGATTCCAAGGAACGATCCAAAGCCAAGCTGTAAAGCAACAGGGCATGGATGGTCAGCCTGCCCACGCACACAGCCATTCCAGCCCCAGGACAGGATTCAGGATCGCAGAAAAGAACCTGCTAAACCTGTGCAGTTGTTACGCACACAAATACAGTATGAGCTAAAAAAGCATTTCTTTCACCATTTACCAATTTGCCCCTGTAGATACGAATCACACCTAAAAAGAAACTCAAGTGCCCGAAAGCTAAAAGTAAAAGTCAACCATAGCTTTTCAGAGCCTGCTGATTTCAATTTCCATATCCATTACCTAGCATGTGACCAGTGAGTCAGTCAGAGTCGGATAACGGTGAAAAGCACGAATTATATTCTGATCTTTATCTTTTCTTTGAAAAGAGACCTTCTACCCTGATGCACGAATCACAAAATAAAGGTTGGAAATAGCAATTTTTGATGCATCTGCCACACTAATCAAACCCAGGAAGTACTTTAGAAATCAGCAAGCACCTTAACTTAGACTTGAAAAAAAAAAAAAAAAAGAACAATTTTTTTGAAAGCCTGTATTTGTGGTTGACCCACTGCAATTTATGTGAGCACTTCTTCACCTCTTCTTCCATCTCTGCTTCATTTATGGACAGAAAGCATTCATTAAAGGGTGAGCAGAAATGGCAGTGTAAAATGCTGAGAAACAATCTCCCTGTCTTAGCGTCTGGGATGATGGCTCGGAGTAGCAAATCCCACTTCGCTCTCAGTTCTGACATTAGTGGACTGAGTCTGCCAGTCTCGGCTGGGAACGATCACTAACTGACGGCCGTTATCAGGAATGAAAGTGGAAGAAGTAAAATGTGGTGGGAATGGACCAATAAATCTTAACGCAAGTCCAGTGGTGTAATTACATTTCTCTTGCGCCTTACTAATGATCAGGCTTTCCATCTGCAGCCTTACTTTGGCTCACAGGGGTATCTCTCTCAGCCTGAGGCCCCCCAAGCCTTACACCAGGCTTGGACATCTAAAGGACCCAAAGGCTGGGCAAGAGCCTGGTGGGACAGTGTAGGGGGACTGGGCGCTTGCCTCAGAGACCCAAGGAAGAAAGAGATTGAAGGGAAGGAATGAATACAAATTTCCAAGGCTCATTCTGTAAGGCCACTCAACCAGCAGCCCCTCTTGGGAAATGCAAGTTGAAGAGCGTAAGGATGTATTCCATGCCATCCAAGACCCTACAGAGAACATCCTCTCAACAGTTACTCTATGCCTGTCTCCTACCTGGTCTTGTTTGAAATGTAATTAAAATGCGTTGTAATAAACGTATAGTGATTACGGACATCCCTGGTGGTCCACTGGTTAAGAATCCACCTTGCAGTGCAGGGAAAACAGGTTTGATCCGTGGTCAGGGAACTAAGATCGCACATACTGTGTAAGCCTGGGCACCATGACTAGAGAGCCTGTGTACCACAACAAAACATCCCATATGCCACAACTAAGATCAGACATAGCTAAATAACAAATAAATAAAAACTTTAAAGTACAGTGATTAAAAGCTGGTCATCAGACTAGCCTGGCTTCTAAACCCAGCTCTTCCCCTTGTGTCTGCAACCTCGAACAGACTGACTGACCTCCCTAAACCTCAGTTTCCTTAGCTGGAAAATGGGGACCATCAAAGTGGCCGTCTTGCAGGATTTTTTAAGGATTAGCCAGGATGCTACAGTCAAAGAACTTTGCACACAGCCTAGCACACAGCAAGTACTCAGTAAATAGGAGTTATTGTTCTAGCGATTATTATCACTTTTTAAAAAGACATTTAACTTTTGAGCAGCTCTAACCTGATTTGAGCTGGGAAATCCTATTATTCTTTGCTCTATTTCAGAAGAGTTTCATATTCTATCTTATCTGCCCTTCCAATATGTTCACAGTTTCTATTTTTTCAGGAAGAATTCCATGAATAGTCTGTGCTTATGACACTCTGGGCCATTTGTGGAGATTGAAAGAAAGTCAGAGGCAGCTTCTTACAAGGAAAATAAGTCCTTTTACTGAGTGGTTCATCAGTTTCCACAGATATTCACTGAATGTCTCCTGATCCCCAACGGCAACCTTTGCCTTAAGACAGGAAACAAAGCAAAGACACTCACTTCTGCTGACACTCAAATAACTCTCTGATGGCAATACCGGAAGAGGCGGCCTGAAGCCTCACGGAATTGTCTGGAAATCCCGGGGCAGCCAGTTACTTTACCCAGTTCTCTCCCCTTTCCTTCCATTCCATTTCTATTACACTCCAACTCATTCCATTTTCTAACCCTCACTGAGTACTTCTGTCACATAAATAAGATGACATGGCCCTTTCCCTGTACAAATGCATAGCCTAGTAAGGGAGAGAGTCTGTGGCTGAATGACCACAGGTGAGGTAGAAACAAGGTGCTCAAGAAGCTGAGAATAATTCATTTTGTATTATATCTTTGACTCTGCTATTCTTAGAAACTGTGTGGTCTTGGGCTAGTTCTTTAAGCACGCTGTGCTTCAGTTTCCTCCTCTATTAAATGGGAATCACAATGATCTCGACCACACAGGGCTGCTGTGGGGATGAAATGAGACAAGGCATGTATGTAGTGTGACCTGCATAAGCGAGGCTGCTAAATACACGGTCGTTTCCAGATCTCACAGAGGAGGGGAGAAATGGGGCCAAAGACAGGCAGAGTTCACCAGGTGGGATGCTAAGATCACCTGAGTTCTGGCTAGAAGAATTCACTCATCTGGATGATGGCACTAACTCGCCAGTGCCGCTAAAACTACTTTACATATGAAAAGTATTTGAATTTAAAGAAGCACTTGCCCTCCATGTTGATATGAGTCCCATTTGCTAGACAGCAAAAGGGAGGCCTAGAGAATTGTCTGGGCTTGTCCCCTCTGACAGCAAGTTCAGGCAAAACCAGGAGTAGCCCTCAGATCCCCTGACTAACAGCTGGTGTTCTTCCAGCCACACTTTGCTGCATTTGTGGCAACTGTGAGCAGAACAGTGACCTTTGCCACTGCCCACTCCCCTCAGGGAAGATGCTCTCTGCAAGGAGGGAGTGAGAGATCCTATTTGAGAAAGAGCTGAGGCAGTGAAAGCAAAGGAGGAAAAAATTCAACAGAATTTCCTGCAAATAGGCAGCAGCGTCTAATCAACTGTTTGCTCCCCAGAGGCCTCAGAGAGGTAAGCTCTATGGTCCTCCATCGAGAACACTGAATCGTGGAATGTTTCAGACCTTTGGACCTCCATCTTGACTCCCCATTACCTGAACAAATAACCAGCTTGCTTTGTTTTGGCTGCTCTCCAATTGTAGGGGAAAAAAAGACAAATCATTAAAAATCAGATTCCAGGGTTCTTTTTAGACTGCACCCATGCCTATTCCCATCCTGGAGATGAAGCTCAAAAAGATTAATCATTTGATAAGTTTTCATTGGACAGCTACTCTGGCAGGCTCAGTACTAGACTTGTGATTTGGAGGCCAGGAAATGAGGTGGGATACGATACCAAGACCAATGAGATAGCCTCAAGGAACTATAATTAGGTAATGGGTCTACAATCCCATTCTGTAATCCTGAAATCAACAAAGCTCTTAAAACCAAAAGGCTTTTTTGTAACTAACTTGGTGGCAAAGCCTGACCTCAAACTGCTGTGAGGTTATTTTATAATGTTTATCTACTTAGTGTAAAAATTCACAGTTTACTGCAGAAAGATGAAGATGCTTGATTACTGGGTATATCTCAAGATTCCACTGGGATGTTAGATAATATTGGGTTGGCCAAAAAGTTCATTCAGATTTTTCTGATGCTTATGAAAAACCCAAATGAACTTTTCAGCCAACCCAATATATGACAGATGCACTGTATTATCTTTCTAAAATATAAAAAATAAATAAATTTGCAAACACAGCTGGCCCAAGGGTTTACATAAGGGATTGTTGATGTGTATAAACAAAGCTAAATGAGAATATAGCCCAACATCCCACAAAACAGAATGTGACTAGTTTTCCAACAATTATGAGTAGAAAGAATCTAAGGTAGGGAGTTCAAAGATGGTAGACACAACTATGGATCCCAGTAGCTGAGAAATGTGCCAGCTGTCTTTAAGATAGGATAGAAAAGAACATTTGGATAAACAGAGAGAGCGAGCACTGGGAGGACGTCCCAGCCCAAGTAATGTTCGGGGGACTGTGAATGGACAATTTTGGGAAAAGAAAGGTGTGGGAGACCAGGCTGACGGCATCTTCAGAGAGCTTTGAATGACAATGCTAAGGAGGCAACAGGAAGCTAGTGGAGGGCTAGTCTTATCAAGCAAATCAAGACTCAAGACTCATCTTTGAAACATACTTACTGAACAAGGAATTTTATCTTAGAATGATCTTATATTTTAGAAACAGTTTCAAACAAGAGGTAAAAAAAATTTCTGCCTCATTCACAATGCTGCTGCTGCTGCTAAGTCGCTTCAGTCATGTCTGACTCTGTGCGACCCCATAGACGGCAGCCCACAGGCTGGTGACTACAAAACTATTTTGTGGCTACAAAACCACAAAATCCCACTGTTCAGAGCTCCTTGTATTTCCTGAGCATTCCAGTTAGTCAAACTTTTGTTGGATTTCAAGAGTATTCACATGTGAAGCTGAAGCCACATTGGCCTTAGAGAAGATTTCTGGGTTATTGATGGTTTTGAATGATCCCTGTGGTCTCTGCCTCCTACTCCCCCATGGGAACTCTGATATAATTTTCAGTTAACTGAGCCTCCCCTTCCCCTGCCTGGGAAAGAGGACAGAAACTCCTGGTTTCTTTCCTGAAAGAAAACCCAGGTGGATGTGGGCCCTAGCAGTACAACAGGTAGGGGAGAAGATGTTGGCATGAGAGACTTTTAGCACTGATCAGGTGGCCAACTCCATCTTGGGGGTTGCATGGGAAACACATTTGGAGGCCTCGTTCTCCTGGATCTAAGGCTAGAGCTATACAGAAGGAGTGGGCTTTCTCCCTTGTCTTTTCCAGCTTCATACAAACGAGGCTCTTGTTTTATTTTATTTCATTATTATTATTTTTTTAGTCCTCCTGAGTAGAAAGTTCACTGGAACTCTTCTAGAAAGGACTATGTCTTGAATATTTGAGGACAGTAAAAATCCTAAGCCAGTTTGTCTTTCTGGGTTGGTTTTAATTTTTTTAAATGATACAGTTCAGCCTGTAGAGATGAGCACACCTTTAAAGATGCCTGTTGCACACATGCCTTAAGATGATGACACCACATTCTGGTTCAGGTACAGTAGTTAAAACCCTATCAGAATGCACCTCATTGTCGAAGGGCATCTCATTTGGTAAAATAAAGATGCCGCAGAAAAGTGTCACGTGACTTAGAGTTTAATAAATACGATTAGATTTTTCAATGCTTGAGATCTCAATATTTTTAAATGAAGTGTATGGTAAGTCATCATTTAATCTAATAATTGCCCCCCAATTGGTCTGTTTTAAAATTTTACATTCTCACATACGCATTTAACCAGAGTCCTAAAATAGCAGAGTTCCAAATAACCTGACATTTTTTTTCCCCTAATCTATACAATAGTTATTTATATTCAGACTGGCCAACTAGATAGTGCGGAATCTAAAGATGCCACATTTGGCTCATTCTGGTTTTATTGCTAAGCATTGTTTATTTATTGTGTTTTAGTTCTCCAAGTGGCTGCCGATCCACCTGAATTAAGACTTCCTCCAGGTGTTTCTTAAAATACACGCCAAGGTAGGGAAACCACTGGCTTAGAGTCTATACAATAACTCTCTAGTAACCAAATTATTCAATTAGTGAAAGCACCCAGGTCCCGAATAAATCTAGATTCTCAGGCATTTATTTTTTCAGAGGTATGAGTCATTATTGTATCTGTTATAACATTATCTGACCTATCACCTCAAATGGATTTTTCAGCTGTTCAACCTGCAATCTTCCCCCCTTCACTTTCTATAATTAAAATCTATTTTAAAGAAACAATCTACAGGAACTATAAAAGCAAAAATTTTAAGGTTAATCCATAAGGCCAGTTCTCTGATTAACATTTCCATATCAGCTCTCAGTGAGACACACACACACAGATACTCTTCCACTGCTTCAACTCCCAGTGCTAGCTGAACATCAGGTACTCCAATAACAATCACAAGCCCTCCTTCCTTTGTTAATGTATTCCAACCCAGCCACCCACAGGCAGATATTCTACAGAGAAGGTTTAGAGCCACCGTTCATGAATAGCAGCTGCTACTCTTAAATGACATGGAAAATACCTTCCCCTCACCCAGGGGGAGTCTGAATCTTGGCTTGAGTATGTGCTCAGCAGTCAGAAATCTCTTACTAAATGTAGTTACCTGAAGCCCACAAAGTCACACAGACCCTATAAATTGCTTTCCCAAGCCACCAAAATGCAATCTTACCCCCCTCCCTCCATTCCCCCCTCCCTCATGTGTTTAAAAATAAAACCCAATTCTGCTGACGACTGGTTTTCTTGCCTCACCACAGGAAGTGGACCGGGTGAGTTCTCACGTCACATGCTTAGCAGAGGGCACCAAATGCTGTTTGTGGGACACCTGCCCTTGGCTGAGGGGAGCCCTGTGGGCCCAAGGAGGAACTCCCCCAGTGGGGTGGGCGGCCTTCAGCAGCTGGGTGCCAGAGTCCAGGGCTATTGAGGAGGCTGACTGTGGAATCGGTGACCTAGGCAACAGGCGTCAGGCTTGGTCACTCACAGTGCTGGCTTGTCAAAGGCATCCATCTTTAATCCCTTCCCCTTCCTTTGCTTCTCTCTGCAACCCCCACCACTCCAAAAAAAAAAAAAAAGAGTGAAAAAGAAGAGAGACAAAAAAATAACAAATTCGCCTGTCCTCTCTGATAACCTAAAATGTAAAAAAAAACACAAAATCCCATCCTAACTAACTTTCTTCCCGCCCTCTAGCAGTTACAATTGAGAAGCCATTTAATTGGTATTCAATTAAGTTTTGGGGGTCAGTAGTAGCATGTGTAGATCCAAATGAGGTTTTTGTTTGTTTTTCTTTTTCCTCAATTCAACTGAGGTATAATTGACAAAATGGTATATATTTCATTTCATATATGATGTGATGATTTAGTATCCAGTGAGGTTTTGTATGCAGAAGTCAGCGCTTTCCAGAGTGGATTGCATGCAGCCTGGGGATGGGTAAAACAATCCACTCAAGTAGGGAAAGAAATTTTTCCTATTTTTTGTTTATCTGAAAGAATAGGAAATTTTGCATTACAATTATTCAACACACGGACTGTCACGGGCGCCCTCCCTTGGTGTGAACATCAGGTGACAAGGCAGCTATCCTTTGGGAGGAGAGCAGTTTGAAAGCAGCAGGGGGTTGGGGGTGGGGCAGATTATGTGTGCCCGGATAGTCTTATCTAGTCTTAACTAGTGGCAACAAAACGGACAAGGGGTGAGCAAAGACTCCTGTTGATAAACTACAAAGAAGATGACCCTAATAAAGTAACACAGTGAGAAAATGACAGGAAGTCTCAGGGTAAATTCTTTGCCACCCTGTGAGAGTACATTCAAAACGCAATGATGCCAATGACAATCATATCTGAGAAGAAAGTCCCACATATTCAAAATTATCTAGTAGGTTACTTGAAATAAGGATTTATAGCCACTAACTTTAATGAGACTTCATATGAAGTGTGTATCATTCCTTGAAATTATAGTGTTAGTATGAAGATATTAAAAATTAAAAGTGCATTCACTTTTATCTAATTTTTGAATTTCCATTTTAATAGGTTTATGAACATGTATATACTTTGTAAGTGAATACGTATACATATTTTAGGAGTGGATATTCCACATATTTTTCCTGAGAGGACGGCAGGATGACTTTGGAGATCAGTGTGCTGTGGGTCATAAGACTATCAAGCTGCAAGGGTCCTCAGAGTTCAAGTAAGGTCGGGTGACCTCTGTTATGTATAGGAAACCAGATGCCCAGAGAGGAAAGAACCTCAGCCTACGGTTAACACTGCTAACTATTAACATCTCCTAGATGAGAAAACTGAGGTCCAAAGAGTGAGGGGAGGTTGCTCGGGATCACACTGCTAGTTAGGCATGGAGCTAGGGTTCTTCTTAGTCCAGTGCTCTTCTAAATAGGCCCGAGTTGTCTCTCTATATGAACACAGATACATAAAGGAGGAAAACTGAGCAAACACAGAAACTCAAACAGAATTGAAAGCCATCAGAGTAGAACCAAACGTCTCTAGCTAGCAAGCTGCTGAGACCTACCTATGCTTCTGATACTTACAATAACTCCTGGGTAATAACCTCCAACAGTCACATTCTGGGTCCTGGTGGTTGCAGCAAGGCCCACCGTGAGAATTAACACGGACACAATGAGCAAAGTCACGGTGACATAGATGGAGTTTCGTTTCCTCCGATTGAAGGCTCCTGAAAGCACACAGAGAAACTGAAATTGCCCATTTTGGCCGCAGAAGGGATGGACTTAAAGAAAAAAGTCACTAGGAAGGTGTTCCTTCCCTACTCCAACTGGTAACTGGGGTGATCTCTGGGGAGTGGGATGACGGAGAAGAGATGGAGCTTTAGGTTTGTGCAGTCCTCAGGGGTTACGTTTACAGTAAAATATATACATTTCCGGTTTGAAAATAAACATCAGAAGGAACTGTACCAGTTACATAAAAACAAAACACATTTTTGTGCTTTTGGCATCTGATAAAAGATGTGTCATACCCACTTAGTGGAGTGTTTTTTTAAGCCAAATTACAAGGTGTATGATAAATGAAAAGCGTACTATGAAGATATTAAATGACAATATTTTAAAGCCAATATGCAACTAAGAAGGGTTTTCTCATAAGCTGGAGATATGAAATTTCATTTTCAGTGTAAATACCAGAACCAAGCCAGGTACTGGGATTTTTTTTTTTTCATTTATTTCTGACATTTGCCACCTCATGTATAAACTTTAAAATGGTGTGTTGGCAAGATTTGCCACAAAACAAATGTGTGTAATAAAGTAAATGTTTGGAGGCCATTAGTCCCCAGGGGAGGTAGATGGGGAGGATTATAGCTTACATTGTTTAGGCTTATGTGAGGGTGACATAAATACGAATGATGAGAGACTCGTTCTACTCAGTGCTTATCAGACATGATAGGGCAAACCAATATTTTTTTTTTTCGAAAACAGGCTTATGAAGTCAGATAGAAAAATGGTATGTAGACTCGCTTTTCAATTTAATTTTTTTAAAGGAGTAGAGCACTGTTCAACACTCCTCGTTTGGAGGGGGTTCTCAACAGGAAATAGGAGGGATGAGGTACCACCTAGGAGTTCTCATAAAAATAAGCAACTGGGGGACTAGTTCTGAGAGTCCAGTTCTCTAGAGGAGTGTTATGACGGGGTTGCCCACCCAGGTGGCTTGGCTGTCATTTATGGGCCCGAAGAGGCCACTTGGGACTGTTTCTAGGACCCCGTCATTCTGGGAGGCCTCGCTGCAGCCTCGGGAAGCGGCTGCCATTGAAGCTCAGACTGCACCACTGGGAGGGAGGAAGGGGAGAGGGGATGAAGGAAGCGGGGGAGGGGGGAACGAGAAAGCCTGTGAGACCCAGGAGGCCTGGCGGTGCTGAGAGGGAGGGGCTGTGGCTGGCCCTGCAGCCCCCAGCAGATGCCCCTTCCCCAGAGGGAAGAAGATGATGAGCCCCACCATCCATCTCCTCTCCCCTAGTGCGGTCCTTGCCTCAGGCTCCAAGGGAGGGGGGAGGGGCTGGCGGTCTCTCCCTTGACGTCAGCCTCGAAAGTGAGGGACGTGACTCATCATGGTCATTTCTAATATGGGCCTATTCTAAGACCATTTTACATCGAAATGTAGAAGTGGCCTGAGTGTTTAGAGGCATTCACAGACTAAAGCGTCATGTCGCACCCTGTGGGGAGAAGTAAAGTGAGTTGGGAGATGGGGCTCCTCTGCGGGTGTGTGCTGAGTCCCGCCTCCAGGGGAAAACCTCTGGAGAGCTGAAGACACCTGTGTTATTAGGGCCCTTCGTGTGAGAGGGCAAATGGGGAGCTGACTGCTGGTAATCAGAGGAGCTGAGTGGGGAGGCTTGGACTGTGAAGGGTTGGGGGTGGGGGAGCAGGATTGATTTCTCCTGTTTATCTGAGTGTGTTACCCTTTCTCTGGATTGCAGGGACCTTAAATGAGTCTCTAAACCAGGGTCCCCACATCCATTTGATGACAGCTTCTCAGTGAATCTGCTAGTTGGCTCCACAGAGGGGCTCTAACAGACTTTACTGGTAAAGAATTCGCCTGCCAGTGCAGGGGACACAAGAGACTTTGGTTCGATCCCTGGGTCAGGAAGATCCCCTGGATAAGGAAATGGCAACCCACTCCAGTATTCTTACCTGGAAAATTCCATGGACAGAGGAGCCTGGTGGGGTCCCAAAGAGTCAGACACGACTGAGTGTGCAAGCACACAACATAAACTTACCAACATGGCCTCCCATCCCTGTCTGCATTTCTACACCATCTGAGCCCTCCCAGACCCCAGGCTAGCCAGAGAGAGTGAGGAAACAGCTGGACACAAGGGTATCTTTGTGACACACGAAAGTGTCTCAACACCTCACAGGGAAAACACTTCACCTTAGAGTCTAGAGGTGGGGGAGTGTGTGTATACGGTGTTGGTCTTTCTAAATTTGGGGCTATATCACTCGCCTGGCTCCTTCCTGGCCAACTGGCTTTTGATTTTATTCACAGCTCTTGGGTCTCCTTAGCAAATATCACTCTAACTCTTAAAAGCATAGGAGCCAGGTCAGAAAAGTGACTCAGCAAACCACATGGTGTCATTTGAAAATGTTTTGTTTTTTTTTTCTACTGCTTCAGAACCTGAATTGAAAATCCAATCAGCTGAGAAACCCAGGCAGAGATCCTGGAGCTCCACAGGAGCCAGGCCCCCAGATAGGATTAGCTTTGAATCAAATTCCTAAGAAAACTCTCCCATCACTAGGTTGAATATCTATCCTCTGGCCCCTCACACCCTCCCCCAAGTCACCCCTTGTTTTATACTATAAGGGCTAAAATTGTGTAGAATGAAATTATCTCTAGCTGAACTTAGGGAGCTGATCATTTTAAGGAACCGCAGGGTGAATCCTTCTTAAAAGTTAAGAATCACCCTTCCTTTTATCTTTAGAGGCACTTTGACTGAAAAGTCACATCTACCTCGAGCAAGAAACACCTGTTCTCTGATGGTGTGGTCCAGGCTCCCCAAAACAGCTCTTTGTGTCTGCTTGGGACATTTTCCTGGCTGTTGTTTTATTGAAGAATGGAGAAGCAGAGTTCTGTTCTTCTTAGGGTACACTGTGGGGCCGGCCTTAGATGTTCCCGTATACACAGGGACATCTTATTCTGATTTTAAATCAGTGTATCAAAAAAAAAAAAAAACAACCCTCAAACACCATGAGGTACTTCAGTACAGCCTCAGGTATGTGAAAACAGCGCCCACCAGTGTCTGATACCTAGTGAGCAGTCAGTACTTGTTGAATAAACAAGAGGCCACATCTCAGAATCGCTTCCTTTCTAATCAAGAAGGCTATGGGGTGGGGGTGGGGGGGGTTCTGTGAATAAACATGAGGGACACTCATAGAATTGTTTTTTTTTTTTTTAATAGGGTGCATCTCAGGGCTCCCCAGCACAAAAAGCCTTCTGCCCAACCAGTGGGACAATTCCACTGGCTCCCAGTAGCCTGTCCATGTGGTGCCCAGTATCCTTCTGTTTAAACAACAACCACCCCTGCAACCACCAGCAGTGGGAGAGTCTGAATCCCGTCATTGGCATTGCCTGCCCCCGCCTCCGCCCCCAGCAGCCTCCCTGCAGAACCACTGCAGCCCTCCCTCTCTGCAGTGCCCCACCTCCACCCCAGATTCATGACGACCAAGATGCTCTGCTCTTGAGAAGGGCCCAATTATTTGCCATCTCCACCCTTCCAAATACAGCCAGCTTCTCTCTCCTCCCAGTCCCCTCCCTGGCCAGAGCCCCCACCTGCACTGCGGTCATTGAATCCGGGTCCCTCCCTTCCTCTCAGACCTGCTCAAAATTCACCTCCTCCAAGAAGTTCTCCTTGATCAAGCTTGCTCTCCTCTTAATCACTCATTATTTCATGTCCCTTAGTTCCTAGCTACCTCACTCAGGAAGTCTATTCATTATAACTGCTACAGTTATGCTGTAATTGTGCGTCTGGTCCACAACCCGTAAGATATCCACCAGTCCCAGGATTATATATCCGACAGGAACCAAGGTGTGGGTTGTCAGAAGGTAGGATGGATGGTGTCTGCTCACTTTTTTTTATAACCTTGTACATGTTCCCGATTCCCACCTTGATGACAGGGGATGCAGTCTCTATCAGAGTGCAGCAAGGACTGAGGCCCATAATTCTGTCCTGTGCACTAGGTTGTTGTTGACTGGCTAATCCTTTGCGCTGACCTTTGAACCCACTAGGATTTGCTTACCTGGGTCAGCTGGACCATACAAGGGTGGGTCTCAGGAAGTCCAGCCTTGAGCATCCGTGGAAATAGGTGGCTGCCCACGCAAGAGCCTCAACGCTCTGCCAATCTCCCAAACGTTTCCTTAAAGGTGCTGAAATCCCCGCTTCGGGCAATACTTTGATCAGAGACCTCCAAGTCCACCGGTGAATTACAAATGTGTTATTTGCAAGGGAAGGTGAGCCCCGCTGCAGTAGAGGTGCTTTAGCGCCTGGGGGCGGTGTTGCCAAAAGGGAGATGGGGGTTGCGGGGAGGGGCATGAAGGGGCGCCGGAGTCAAATTACCGTCCAAGCGCCTGCTCCGCCCAGGTCACGGACTTACCGCTCATTCCTAGGCAGCCGGCAAGCGTAGAGTGCAGGCACCTTGGTGCAGTGTGTGTCTGTGTGTTTTCTATTTTATTGTTTTGGCTGAGGTTGTGTCCTGCGTGTAGAGGGAATTCCCTCAGAAATGCTGCCCTTGGAGGCTGAAACACTAACCCACCCACCTCCACTTCCCCTCCCCCATGCAAGGGAACGTGGCGTTGCCAGGGCTGAGGTAAGTGGGAGCAGCTCCGAAGTAGCCCAGACGCTGATTCAGGCCTGGGCTGTGCGGGACCTACGCCAGGGAACTCCGGGGAGACTCCCCTGTCCAAACTCTGGAAACCCAGGGTTACTACTAGACTCGGGAATTTGCTCTGCCTTGGGTCTGCGCACTTTACGAAGCGGGCTGCGTGGAGCTGGCTCGCACGTCCATATGGGATCTGTAATTCTTTTTCCCGCAGTGTCGAGTTTGGACTGGGCGAAGCCCACTCATCTTGTTGCGCAGATGTTTCGTGAAACGCCTGATTGGCTGAGGGCCCCTGTGAGCCCAAGAAAGAACTCTCTTCAACCCCGTTCCCCAACAGGGTGCCTAAGAGCAACGCTCTAACCCGGGGTCCCTAACCTGCCCACTCCCGCACTGGCAGAGGGGCTGGCACGGGCTGCCGGCTTTGCAGGTGGTTGTGGCCGCTGCGGGAATGCGCGCAGCCGGAACCTCGCACTCTGCCATCCGGCCCTAGCCCGTACGCCAGCCCGGCGTCGAGGAGCCAGGGCTGCGTTGGCGCCACAGCTGGCCAAGGTGAGGAGTGCATTCTTTGTGCGTGTGAGCTTGGGGGGGGGGGGTGCGCGCGCACGCGCGCGCGTTTAGCGGGGGGAGCGGGTAGAGAGACCTGGGGAGTGGGGAGAGTCTGGTACTGCTGTGTTCTGGATTCGGATCTGAGCCCTTGGCCTTATTTGTACCACGTTGCAAATAACTACACCCTTAAAAATAATTTTTTTTAAAAGCAAATTCTTGTACTGAATAGGCAAAACCATTAAAAAATAGGGATCTTTCCACCATCCAAGAGATAGTTTCTGGGGCCCCTCGGGTGAACGAATTCTGCTGAGACGAAGTCTTTTGCAGGCAATAGGGAGCTTACGTAGGGAGTTCAGCCCTCTCCCTGCCCCCTCCCCTTGATGTTCCCGCAAATTCTTTGGAGAAGACCTGAGCAGGCTGGATGGCAATAATTAGGGACAGAGGGATTTTGCAGAATGTAAAGTATGTTGGAAAGCGGGGATTCGATGTGGTTCAACTGTATACGAGGCGAATGTGAAGATTAGGTGGAATCGTGGCTTGACGATCCCCTCCCGCTCTCCTGGGCTCCAAATTAATTTCTCCGCCCAGTGAAATCATAGGGCTTGGGAAGGTGCCTAACAGCTGAGGGGGGACGGGGGTTTTTGTTTGTTTGTAACTACCTAAAAGCGGCTTCGAGGAGCAGCCAAGTTGATGCCTGGAGGCAGCTGCCCCCCACTTTTCAAGAGGAAAGGTGTTGAACAAAATCAGGCTAGTGGATCCCCCCCTCCCCTTCCCTTCCACCCGGAGAGGAAAAGCGCGACTTCAGAAGATGCGCGGGTTCGCGCTCGCTCTTTCTTGCGCTTTCACTCGTTCTCCCCCCTCCTTTTTTTTTTTTTTTTTTTTTTTACAATCAACGCACACTCCGTGCACTAGGAACAAAATAGGAATCAAATTCAAGGAATGTTGATCCTGCCGCTGCAGACAGCCGAGCTGGGCTGTCTTGAGAGATTCCTAAGGAATTCCCCTCCTGCCAGCCCCCCGCCCCTTTCCTTCTTACCCACCTCCTGCTGCCCATCCCCCAGGGTTGCGCAAACCCCCCCATCAGCGAGGTGCAAGTCAGGCTTCCCCCCAATGCAGCTCTGAATTTCAGGCCAGCTTCGCCTGAGTTGAGAGGGGGCGAGGACCCTGTTTCTTCTAATTATCTTTAGTGGTGAGCTCTTAGAAGTGACGGGGACTTTGCAAAGAGGGAGCGTCGAATGGAAAGCGAAGGCGCAGGTTGCAGGGAAGTGTTTTGATCCCCCAGACAGCTGAGATTTACCACCGGCTGCAAGTCTGTCGGCACACGCACACAAACATGCGCACACCCGCACTCCGGTAAGGGATACTCCGACGCAAGCTGGGCTCTCGCAGCTCCGCGCGTCGCCCCCGTCCCTACCCGGCCGCTCCCCTGGGGCTCGGGTCCGCGACCCCGATGCTGGGGCACGCGGACCCCCCTCCCTCGCCCCGCTTCCCGCCCCCTGGCTCCCCGGGGCGGCCCGGGCGCTCGCGGTCCAGGGGGCAGCGTACTCACTCCTGCCCGCCGCCGCCCCGAGGCAGGGCGGCTAGACTTACCCATGGAATCCGGCAGGGACATGTCGCTGGACCGCTGCTGAGTCAGGGACTGATGCATGGTGAGAGCTGCCCTGTGGCCCCGGCCCCCGAAGCTGCTTCAGGCGCCCCTGGCTCAGGGCGCCCCGCAGAGCATCCTACTCCGCGGCTGCCGCTCCCCGTCCCTCCGGAGAGCTGAGGAGAGACTGCCTCGGTTGCAAGCTGCAGCCCAAGTGCCTCCTCCCCCTCCCTTCCCCTCTTCTCCCTCCCTCCTCTCTTGCCTCCCTCTGCTCCGGGAGGCAGCAGCATTGGCGGTCCGAGCAGCGACGTGCGCTTGCGCAAGACCCCTCTCCTCCCTCCCCCTCGGCCTCCCCCCCCCATCCTAGTTATCCACCTCCCAGCCTCCCAAGCCAGACAGGGAGCCGTTTTAGCCCCTTGGGGCCAGGACTGCGTAGAGAAAGAGGGGGAGGCTACAGCCTGGGGCTGAGTGGCCTTCTCTGTACTTTGGAGAGAGGGTCTTGGACTAGCATCCTGTTCTAGGATTTATAATTGGGGAAGGGGCAGAGTAAGAGGTTCAGAGCTGAGAACACACACACACACACACACACACACACACACACGCACATTTGTGCAGGTTTGGTCTTAGTGCTTCCAGAATGACATAATGGAGCTGGAGATGATCCAGAGAAGGGCCACTCTATAATCAAGGGGATGGAGGAGGGTGGAGGGGGTTGCCATATGAAGATAGATTAAACAAATGCAGACTCTTCAGTCTAGAAAGATAAAGGCTGGGAAGGGATGTGACTAGAGTGTATAAAATTATGCAGAGATGGAGTGAGGGAACAAGGCCTTATTCACCAAATCTGAGAATTCTAGAACCAATAGCCCCCTAAAAGCTAGATGTGGATTCAGCAAAAGTAAATATGACTCTGCATCAGCACCTGAATTTGTGCTTTTGTTCAGGGTTCTTTTAGGTCAACGATCTCATTTTCTCATCACAGCAGCCATGCAAGGAAGGAAGAAGAGGTATCAATAGCTCCATTTTACAGATGGAAAAACTGAGTCTCAGAGAAGCGATGAAAAATTCCTGTATTCACTCAGCTAGTCAGTGACAGAAGTGGAATGTGCACCTAGATTGGTTGGCCTCCCAGGTCAGTGCTCTTCCTGCTAAGACAGCTAGTAGAGAAATGCTATTGTGTATAGCACGTTGAAAACCTGAAGAATTCATTAGCCTGGAAAAGTGCAACAGGATGAAAACACAAGTAGCTTCGCCAAGAGTGAGAAAGTCATGGCTGACAGACACACTGTGGATTGCTGAGGGAAACTGGGGATGCAGTAGGAAGGTCCCTGCTCTTGGAGAACAACTAGGTCCTCCCCCAGCCTGTCCTTCCGGACCCCATCAGGCTCTTGGGCTGGAATCACTCTGTTGTTGGCTCAGAGGATGGTTCTAACATCTCCCAAATGGCAGAACAAGAGGATGTCTCCTTGGTGTGCCTTGAGACATCTGCCTGGTGGCCAAAGGAGGTGGAAGGTGAGGGAGGGGAGGGCAGTGGGTGAATCAAGGTTTGAAGGCATTCATTCTGCCCCAGTGAGAGCTCCCGGGCTCTGCTTGCCAGGCCTCCTTCCAACCACCTCCCCTTGATGACTGCTACAACCCTCTCTCCATGTGTACCCTCAAAACATACCCAGATCAAGTATAAAACTCTCCTGAGAGTTGATGGGATGAAGAATACCTGTTTCTTTCCAGCTCTGCCTTGCTAATCTACTTTCTTTCCTTATCCAGGAAATGGAACCAAAGGCCCTTGTCCTTTCCCATCTTCCCAAGGAAGAAGAATTGCTTCCTGAAGGTTGAAAAGGGAGCCCTTTGTCAAGAACTTGGGCACCCCAGGGGCCAGGCTGAAGGCTGTGTCAGGTATTATTAGCAGCTCTAAGCTATAGATGCCGTTTCAAAATCTGGGATTCATGTCCTAGATAGAGGTAGGATGCCCACGATTGTAGCGGTGTGTGTCTTAAGCATGTTTGGCTTATGTGTCAGAGTCTCCAAAAGCCCCACAAAGGCAGAGAGAAATCCCATATATACATTCTGCCACGTTTGTCTCCAGTTCTGTTTACTTGTCTCTTCCTTCCCCCACTCTAAATATCCACAGATTTAACGGGAAGAACTCCTGCAACCAGCACTGATTTCTCAGGAGTACTTCATAATTAACTGATTTTGTTGCTCTGAAAGTAGCCTTGAAGAGGTTTTTATACAGGCTGGAAAAGACAGCTTTACACCTTCTTCCGGGATCTGGGTTCCCCAATAGCAATCATACAGCTAGAGAGCCCTAACGAAGCCAAACAGAAACTTGTTACTATGCTGGTTACAATGGATGGAATGCTGTCTTTTCACTTGAGAGAGAAGCACATTACCTGTGAGTTGACACAGAAGGCATATGTAATTTGACCTTTATAATCAAAGCTGGAAACTCGGGAGGTGCCTTTAATTGGGGGAGTGAGCCTTGCTTTATGCACCATCTGTATTCCTGAATCTGGCGCGAAAATGAAACACTGTTTTAGAAAATACTAGAGAAGCTGGCTATTTCAAAGAACAGTGTACTGTGTATTTCCTTCACACTGTCTCTCGGGGTACCGTATGGGACTTGGAACACAGCAGGCTCTCAGTCAAGTTAAAAATGACTTGGAGACCAGCAGCAGTGACAATAGCAGCAGCTGAGGCAGCTCAGAGAGTAGTAGCAGTCTTCTCCCCGGAGATGCTGGGCTGGTTTGCTCAGAGGACCTGCCATAAGTGGAGGGACTAGAATGGGAAATCGAACACACACACACACACACACATTTCAGCTGAGCCTGGCACAGGGACCCCCTTTCCTCCAAAAGAAAGTTTGTTTTAACTCAGAATGAGCTGGACAATTAAAAAGCAAGAGGCGATTTTTCATGGGCTCTATTCTGATTTTCTTCCTGTCAAAACATTTGTGGGTTTTCTACATACATCAGCTCATAGTAAAATTTACCAATAGGCAAGCTGCCTAGATGAAGGAACATGTCTTTCATGCTAATGAAGGCTACTATAAAACTGCTTGGTTAGGTTCTGATAAAAAAGAAATTATTAAAATGGCTTAAAATAAATCCTTTTCGTTGCAAGCTTAATCAAGCATACAGTGTTGCCCTGGGTTGCAAACTGAGGAGCATGAGGAGACTTTTGCCAGTGGGGCTGCAGCCTGCTTCTCTCTTCTCCTTCAAACCAATGATGAGCGTGCTCCCCAAAAGCCTTCCAACCACTAGAAAAATGCCAGGTGGCGCCCTGCCTCTAACACGTTCACTCTGGGAATAGCCATAACACTCCATCACTTCCTTATTTTGATGATCAGTTTGACTGGTTACTTGGAGAAGGAAATGGCAACCCACTCCAATACTAAATTGCTATAGTACCTTCATGATTCCAAATTTGGGGATGTAGACTAGATGTCTGCATGTGTACATACACATATATGCATCTATGCATATTTGGAATAGTGGCAACACCAGTATTCACAAATGCACAGACACACACACATACACATACATATTTACACCCTAACCATTCCCTCTCTGCCGTGGTTAGCACCATCTACCTCTCAGCTCCAGACATGAGTTGATCAAGGATAAGAAAGGAGCTTCAAAATAAAGGAGAACCTGAAAGAATCCAAGCATCTCTAATTGATGCCAGAGTTGTGTCCACCCAGACTACCACAGGTCAATATCTAGTACCCAGTGCCTGTACTGAAAACAGATAAATCAGAGGAGAACACGGTTGATGGTGTTATTTCGCCAACAAAGCACGACTGGTTCCCATCATTAGCTGGTAATTTTCTTTCCATACCAGGAAAATCACCACAGCACCAGGAAACAAAGCTGGTACTTGTCTTTACTTTGTTATTGTTTCCTTCCTATTCTGTGACCTGCATCAGTTACCAAACACTGTCTCATTAGTGTTTTCCAGTACCAGTAAGAAATTTTTGATGACATGATTTTTTTTTCTCTTTTTTTTATTTTTTTTTAAATTTTATTTTAAACTTTACCTAATTGTATTAGTTTTGCCAAATATCAAAATGAATCCGCCACAGGTATACATGTGTTCCCCATCCTGAGCCCTCCTCCCTCCTCCCTCCCCACACCATCCCTCTGGGTCGTCCCAGTGCTCTAGCCCCAAGCATCGAGTATCGTGCATCGAACCTGGACTGGCATCTCGTTTCATACATGATATTTTACATGTTTCAATGCCATTCTCCCAAATCTTCCCACCCTCTCCCTCTCCCATAGAGTCCATAAGACTGTTCTATACATCAGTGTCTCTTTTCCTGGATGACATGATTTTAAATGGATGGAACATCATTTATTTATCATTCCCTGCTATGGGATATTTTCAGTTCAGTCTCTCAGTTGTATCCAACTCTTTGCGACTCCATGGACTGCAGCATGTCAGGCTTCCCTGTCCATCACCAATTCCCAGAGCTTACTCAAACTCGTGCCCATCGAGTCGGTGATGCCATCCAACCATCTCACCCGCTGTCGTCCCCTTCTCCCCCTGCCTTCATTCTTTCCCAGCATCAGGGTCTTTTCCAGAAGTCAGTCCTTCACATCAGGTGGCCAAAGTGTTGGAGCCTTAGCTTCAGCATCAGTCCTTCCAATGAATATTCAGGACTGATTTCCTTTAGGATTGACTGGTTGGATCTCCTTGCAGTCCAAGGGACTCTCAAGAGTCTTCTCCAACACCACAGTTCAAACGCATCAATTCTTGAGCACTCAGCTTTCTTCACAGTCCAACTCTCACATCCATACATGACTACTGGAAAAACCATAGCTTTGACTAGATGGACCTTTGTCAGCAAAGTAATGTCTCTGCTTTTTAATATGATGTCTAGGTTGGTCATAACTGTTCTTCCAAGGGGTAAACATCTTTTTATTTCATGGCTGAGGTCACCATCTGCAGTGATTTTGGAGCCCCCCAAAATAAAGTATGTCACTGTTTCCACTGTTTCCCAACTATTTGCCATGAAGTGATGGAGCTGGATGCCATGATCTTAGTTTTTTGAATGTTGACTTTTAAGCCAGCTTGTTCACTCTCCTCTTTCACTTTCATCAAGAGGCTCTTTAGCTCCTCTTTGCTTTCTGCCATAAGAGTGTTGTCATCTGCATATCTGAGGTTATTGATATTTCTCCCGGCAATACTTTAGAGGTATCTAATTTTCAACATTATAAATAACACAGTGAACTAAATATTGGCATCTTTATTACCATGGGATACAACATTACAGTGGAATTGTTGGTTTCAAAGTTTCAAATGTTTATTTCCCAATTAAAACATGTTTATCAACATACAGTAAAGTGCACAGGCCCAAAGTGTACCTATTAATGAATTTTTACATAAATATGCCCTTGTCACCACCACCCAGATCAAGATGTCGAACCATTCCAGCATCTCAGATGACTCCCTTTAGCCCCCTTTCCAGCCAGTAACCTTTCTAGATGCAACCACTATTCTGATTTTGATCGTTAAGGCTGAATATATTCAAGGTTTTTAATACATATTGCCAAATTTCCCTCCAAAATATTTTTAGTAAATACATTCCCATCATTAGCATGTGAAAGTGCCTGGATCCCCACCCTTGTGGCTTTACCTTGCAAAGGAGATGTTTTAGCACTTAAGACACACCTGGTTACAGTCAGCGACCAGAAGGACCAGTCAAGAAGCCAACCTGGGGTTCAGCTGGGCAGCAGGTGTCCACAGGGAACCACAGATGTAGGAGCAAGAGGTGGAGGGCAGGCCCAGAGGGCAGCAAGTGTCCCAGTCCACAAGTACCTTAGAAACAACTGCTCAGTCCTTTCCTTATTTTCACGTTTGTTGTCCTTCACACATACCCAATGTCTTTTTTACAGCTTTCAAAATTTCTATAATGATCTCTTAGTTATGCCTGGCATGAAGTAGGAACTTAGATATTTGTTGAATATATAGCACTTTTTAAATTGATTGATTGATTTTAACTGAAGGATAATTGCTTTACAATATTGTGATGATTTTTGCCATACATCAATATGAATCGGCCGTACGTATACATATGTCTCTGGGGAGTAGGATTGTGGGAGAGGGGGTAATTTACATCCTGTATACCTGTGGCACTTGTTATCCCCTAGCTTTTTTCTGCTTCCTGAAATAAAACATAACACTAAATATTCTCCAAACTGCAGAGATAAATTACCCCCTCCCCCACAATTCTACTCCCCAGAGATAGCAAGTTGGAATGCATCTTTCCTGAGTTTTTTCTCCGTGCATACTTTTACTTTTGTTTGTTTTGAGAGTTAAATACTCGTTTTAAAAAGTAAACTTTCTCAATAATAAGATAATATATCTTTTGTTAGGCATTGTAAGCTGCATTTAGTAGCACTCCAATATACCACATCAAAGTTCATCTTCAGTCAAGCCTAATAACAGTCCATCCTTGCACAATAAAATCCCTTCAATTTATATTACTACACCTACTTAGCTCTTATGGGCAGGGAATGGAAATTACATCTCACTTCTGATCACTAATGTGTGGTGAAGAGTATCAAGAGAATTATATGAAAATGAATATAAAAAAATGATTCTGATTTCAAAGTAGGTGGTTTGGAAACATTACCAAAAGCATAAAAAATGATACAGGTATATGTACTTCTAGTAAATTCTTAATAAGAATGTTCTGAAGAACAAACAACCTGTTTCTTCCTACAGAAAGAAGGTAGTTACTTTTTAAAACCTAGTGGTTTTTTCCACAGAATTTCACGTTTTCCCAATTCAAAGGCCTAAAACAGAGAACAATAATGCATGCAGCCGTGAATACACTGGGGAAATCTTGATATTCAAAAAGGCCGATAATGCTTTTTTGAATTTTAGAATAAATGTGACAGAGGTTAATAATCACAGAATGTTAAGGTTAGAATGAGATCAGTCAGTGAGTAAACATAATTAACATATTTTATACTGTAAACTATTTACTGAAGGAAAAATCCATACAGAAAAATTCACCATACATATTGTTTTCTGATCAGGAAGAAGGGGCAGGAGATGAAGTCGAGTGGCCTCAAGCCCACAGAAATGGGTTGGGGGATTGTTTGGTGGGTTTCACGGTTTGGGTGCCCTGGTTTACCTGCCAGAGATGGTAGTTGGTCGGGAGCATCAAATAGGATTTAGTGAAGCTGTAACTGCCTTGTTTCCTTCCTCTAATTAATTACAGAGCTCAGTACATCCTTTTCCCTTATCCCCATCAAAAAACATTCATTAAACACCTAATTAGATGTGGCATTGTCGCAGGCGGGGGCGTGTGTGTCCAACTGCTTTGTTCAGGTTTGGACTGGAGAGGATTTCTGTGTTCAGTGTTTTCTGGGAAGCAATAGATTTGCTCCCAATTCAAACTGCTCCACAGAGCCTTTGAAAATGTTTACACTCTGTGACCCAGTAATTCCACTTCTGGGAATCTGTACTAAAGAAAGAGAAATCTGGACTGAGATTTATGTGCAAGGATGTCTGTGGCAATATTATTTATAATAAGGAGGAAAACTGGGGAAAAAAACCTGAAATGCCCAAATTTAGGGGAAAGATTAACCAGGTGATACCACAGCCATAGGATGCACATGTTATATAATGAATGAAATGGCCAAAAAGGTCATTTGTGTTTTCTGTACCATCTGATGGAAAAATCTGAATGAGCTTTTTGGCCAACCCAGTATCAAAGCTGTTTCAAATATTAAGGACATAGAAATATCTATAATAATGAGTGAACACATAGGTTAACAACTGCATGCTTAGTTTGATCCCGATTTTGTTTAAAATTGCATCTATATGCAGGGCAAAATGACTAGAAGGAAAGTCATAAACATTCACTGTAGTTACCTCTGGGAGGTGGGATTCAGGCGAGTACCTGCTTCTTTATACTTTTCTGTATCTTTCAAATATATTCAGTGAGCATGTATTCTTATTACAGTTAGCCTCCCAAACCCTCCAGATTCTATTTTATAAACAAATTGAACAGGTGAATGTTTCATAAATTGCACTATTACAATTAGCCTCCCAAACCCTCCAGATTCTATTTTATAAACAAATTGAACAGGTGAATGTTTCATAAATTGCACCCTGTCCTTCCTGCAGTGTGTGGTTGGGCCACTCAGGACTCACTTTGGTTCTCCCTCATACACACACACACCCACACACACAGACACACACACACGCACTGCTCTGCTTTCAGTCTTCCTTGCCTGGGTGCAAGTTTCAGGCAATGTGTCACCTCTCTAAAGGGAATGTGTGCTTCTTTTTCATTTTGTGATTAAAGCTTGTTGATGCTGGCAGGTGGCAAGTACTTTTTCTGATCCAGGTCTTTCTATGCCCTGGAAATTATACCGGTAGGGGGCTGTCTACTCTGTGGATTGCCTGAAAGGAACAGCTTTCTGGAAGACTGACCTGTCTGGGAAAAGAAGAGGAACACTGCCTGGGGTAAGGTGGGGCAGTGGGAATTTGAGGGAGAGATAGCCTAGAAAGAGGTTAAAATGAGCAGCTTTGTTTATTAGAAAGGATACCCTTAGTAAAGTTGTATTTTATGGTCTTACTGTTTAAAAGAAATACAGCTCTGTAGTTCAGTTAGACCTGTAGCAAGTTCTGTTGAAGGTAAACTGCCCTTAACTCCATGCCTGCCTCTCAGCTCTGTCAGATCCTCAGATCCTACTGTAACGAGGAGGGGGCTCAGTAAACGTTGACTTCCTTTAACAAACACCCAACAATTGCAAAAGTGAAATATGAATCTAAATTTTGAACAACACAGCAATTTGTATAAATTAAAAAGTGAAATTCTTTTCCTCCCCAGTCTCACTCTTCAGAGGTAACTTCTATTAAAAGTCTGGTGTGTGTTTCCACTTTTCTTATGTGTATACAAGAATAGGCACACACACAGAGAATTACACACACAGTGAACAAAAATGGAGCCAAACTATAAATATTATTCTGCGACTTACTTTTTTTAAAAGCCCAATATTATTTCATGGGCATGTTCCATGTCAGTATATATAGGTTTCCCTTATTTTTTTAGCAACTGTGTAACATTCCATCATGGGAATGCTTCAGACTTATTTAACCAAGTCCCCTTGGTTGGACAGTTCATTTAGATCCAGTTTTTTGTAGTTACAAGCAATAATGCAATAAACATCCCTGTGTATATACCATGGAATCAACTTTAGGGGGAATCTTCTTTCCATCAACTGTGCATTACCTAAGCATTTGCAATTAGTTTCCTGGGCTCTGGAGAACAGTTTTTAATGGCCATGCCAAATGTTCTGTAGCGTCCCGAACGGTCTAAGGCATCCTTTCCAATTAAGCTGCAGTCTACTACACACCGCATTTTAAATGACATTATGCTTTAAGGACAGGGCACTGTCTTGCATTACTGACAGTGTCATAATGCTCTATCTTCATACTAACGCCCTGGACCGGAGTGGGCACTGCGGCCCAACACAGGGGGACACAAATATGTGACCTTCCCTCACCCACTTCTATCCAGCATCTCTCTACCACTTCTGGCAGGAAGATCCAATGAGATATAAGGTGCTTTCTTTGCCACCGACTGGCCTGGGGGGAAGAAATAGGAGAACAGTAATAGTAATATCTGAACTGAGGGAGACCCGACTGCTTTCCTGGAGAAGGCAATGGCAACCCACTCCAGTGTTCTTGCCTGGAGAATCCCAGGGACGGGGGAGCCTGGTGGGCTGCCGTCTATGGGGTCCCACAGAGTCAGACACGACTGAAGTGACTTAGCAGCAGCAGCAGCAGCAGCAGACTGCTTTCCACCTTTCTCCCCTCCCCATGTCTCCCCACTATGCCCAGGTGCTCATTGTCTCCAGTAACCTTCTGGTGGCTTGCAGGCCCTAGAAAGAGCCACCCTCCTTGGAGGCGACCTCAGCCTGCACCCCCATCAGAACACATTTCTTTTCAGAACTCTCAGTTGCCAGTGTTCATTTGTGTTAGCATGACAGAGAGCGCTTAACAGTTGGCATCAAGAGACCATTTCCTAGCCCTCGGCTTTTGATCAAATCAATTAATCTCTCTGAGCCCCAATTTTGACATCTGCAAGATGGGGCTAGTACTAACATCTTCTCAGGGTTGATGTAGAGATGAAACGAGGTAGTGTAGGGAAAAGGCCACTGAAAGCAAGGAAGAGTGTTCTGTGATTGTGAGGTGCTGTTATTACTTATGGATTCTCTCTTCCAGATAAACCAATCTGATTTTATTTTGTTTAGATGGGGGATTTCTGGAGACTACAGTGTTTTAACTGGGAGGAGTGCTTGCTGCTGCTGCTGCTGCTAAGTCGCTTCAGTCGTGTGACTCTGTGCGACCCCATAGACGGCAGCCCACCAGGCTCCACCATCCCTGGGATTCTCCAGGCAAGAACACTGGAGTGGGTTGCCATTTCCTTCTCCAATGCATCAAAGTGAAAAGTGAAAGTGAAGTCTCTCAGTCGTGTCCGACTCTTAGTGACCCCGTGGACTGAAGCCCACCAGGCTCCTCCACCCATGGAATTTTCCAGGCAAGAGTACTGGAGTGGGGTGCCATTGCCTTCTCTGTCGTTATTCTCAGCGACTTTCAAATCTATTTTCATGAGTTCGTGTCTGACTCTTTGCGACCCTATGGACTTTGGCCTCCAGGCTCCCCTGTCTATGTGATTCTCCCCACAAGAATACTTAAATGGGTTGTACTCCAGGAGGAGTGCTTATGAGGGTGAAAATGTCAGGTTGTGGAGTGGGCCAGTGGGGAAGCTATTTTGAGATGGGGAATCCCTTCCAGACCTTTAAACCCACATATGGAGGGGGTTGCTGGCTCCCCAGGATGGAAGGCTGACCAGACTTCCCCAGGCTAAAATGGAAGAAAGGTCTCTGTTTCCCTTTTCTGTCTCCAGGGGAGAGGAAGATGGGTTGGAATGGGGGCGAGAACAGCATAGATTTCTGTGGGCAGGCCTGTGTTCTAGCAACTGTTTGGTGTATTTTTAAAGGTCAGAGAGGCTTTGGCTCTATAGGATGGAGTGGCTCTGACACCTGATTAATGTCTGTGCAGTACTTTCCAGAATGAAATTTAATCAGCAGAATGATTGCAGCAAGCAGCTGCCTGGAGGAAAATGATCCTGTTCTAATGGTGGCTTGTTTGATGTGTTGGCATTGTAGTGGGGCACGTACATTATTAGTCCAGCCTGGCGGGGGGGGGGGGGGCAGCTAGGACACTGGCTCAACTAGTAAGGAAATGCAGCAAACAGCAGCAGCCCTTCTATGGCTCTATGTGGGGTCACTTCTTTCAGATTGTCAGCTCCTCGCCACTCAGAAGACCTTTACTGTCAGCCTCCTGCCTGCCCCTGGGGGTCTTCCCTGTCACCTCCTTTAACCCACTCCTATCATTATTCTCCATCCCCAGAGCCGCTCAGATCCATCAGTCTCAGTGCTCCCCCCAGCAGCTTCAAGGCCTTCCCTGACAGCTTCCTCCAGCACACTCAGACATGCAAGCGTGCGTCCCTCCACTCCTCCCACAGGTGTTCTCAAGGCTTAAGCAAAATGAAAATGGTCTCTCCTTGGTCTAATTAACCCTTCTTTGCCTATTTTCTCATCAGAAGCACAGAGGCCATGATACTGACTTGCAGAAATTCTGTAGTCAGTATTTTTTTAAATGATTTTTCTAACATGTTTTTGGCTACACGATACAGCCTTTGTGATCTTAGTTCCCCAGCTAGGGATTGAACCCACACCCTTTGCATTGGAAGCCCAGAGTCTTAACCACTGGACCGTCAGGGAAGTCCCTGTAGTCAGTATTATACTCCCTAAAAGGTAGGAAATGCAGCAGATACCTAGGTGATGTGTGTGTGTCTGCGTGCATATGCAATCGGTCGTGTCCGACTCTTTGCCACCCCATGGACTGTAGCCTGCCAAGCTCCTCTGTCCATGGAATTCTCCAGGCAAGAATACTGGAGCAGGTTGCTGTTTCCTTCTCCAGAGGATCTTCCAGACCCAGAGAATGCAACCCTCGTCTCTTGCATCTCCTGCATTGGTAGGTGGGTTCTTTACCAACCTAACCACCAGGGAAGCCCCTGACTGCCATGTGCTGCCACTCAAATGCCATGGTGTGCCTTCCACCCAAGCTGACTGTGCTGGGCCGTCCTCACCAGGACCTGTGGTTTGAGAAGTTTTCTCGGTAGTAGAGCCAGGTTGAAGGAGCTAGTCACACTTTCTTGCTGCTGTTTGTTTCCTGAGTTTGAAAAGCTTCCACTTAACCCCTCCAGGGTGTACCCCAGAATCACCATAGGGACCTGACCCAGCACAGGGGAAGTGCTTGGAATTATTAAGGCCCGGTTTACAGTGGAAATGGTAGCCTTTTAGAATGAAAAGGAATCAAAGTTAAGGCTGTAACAACCCTCTCTAAACTCAAAGTAATGCTGAGCAGGCTCTTCTCCACCAGAAGTTGCAAGGACCCCAGGCTTCCCCAAGGCACCACCCCAGGGTCCTATGTATGAAATGAATCTGAAAACTAAGAAAGCAGAGGCCAGTGTTCCTGGCCCCATCAAGCAGTGGATGTGTGTGAGACGGTCTAGAGGCAGAATTGAACTGGAGAAGGTAGACATTGTATTCACAGTTAGAAAACATCTTGACTATTTTGAGCACTTGCATTGAGGCAGATTCTTTACCATCTGAGCCACCAGGGACGCCCCTGCTATGTACCAGGTCCTAGAAATAATTAAGATTCAAAAAATAAATAAGATCCTTCCTTCAAGGAGTTTGCAGTTTTTTGTTTTGTTTGGTTTGGTTTGGTTTGGTTTTTTCAGTTTGGTTGGTTTTTGTTTTGTTAGTTCCCCATACAGCTTGTAAGGATCTTAGTTCCTGGACCAAGGATTGAATCCAGTCCCTGGCAGTGAAAGCAAGAGTCAATTGAACTGCCAGGGATTCCTTTAATGAGTTCACAGTTAAGTGGGCAGAGAGAGGTGTGTAAATATATATATAAGTAAGTAAGTGAAAGTATTGTTCTTGCCTGGAGAATCCCAGGGACGGGGGAGCCTAGTGGACTGCCGTTTATGGGGTCGCACAGAGTCGGACACGACTGAAGTGACTTAGCAGCAGCAGCAAGTAAGTGAAAGTCACTCAGTTGTGTCCGACTCTTTGCGACCCCATGGACTATACAATCCATGGAATTCTCCAGGCCAGAATACTGGAGTGGGTAGCCTTTCCCTTCTCCAGGGGATCTTCCCAATCCAGGGATCGAACCCAGGTCTCCTGCATTGCAGGTGGATTCTTTACCAGCTCAGACACAAGGGAAGCCCCATATATATATATATATATATATATATATATATATATATATATAATTTCAGCACAGGAAACTAAAAGGAATGATAAAGAAGATTTATGCTGGATTCTGAAAGAGGACCAAGAAGGGAGGGGAGAAGTGGTGCCTGATTTAAGTATTAAAAGATTTACTCATTCATTCTCTAGGATGTAAATCCCATGAGGTCAGGGACTTGTTTTGTTTGCTATTGTAGGTCTAACGCCTAGAACGATACCTGGACTATGGTAAGAATGCAATATTCACTGAATAAATAAACACATGCCTACTATCTGCTAAGAGTTGGACACGACTTAGCGACTGAGCAACAACAAAAATGTGCTAAGCACTTGGGATACCTGGTGGGGGCGGGGTGATGAAAACTGAAGAGTCAATGAAGATTTCTAGGTTTTTGGCTTGAGCAGAGGATTGGTATTAATTCTTCCTTAAAGGCTTGGTAGAATTTGAGAGGGAAGCTATCTGGTCTGGGCTTTTTGTGTCTGTGAGTGTATGCGGGAATTTTTGATTGCTGATTGAATCATCTTACTTGTATTGGTCTATTCAGACTATTTCTTCTTGAATCAATTTTGCTAACTTGTGTCTTTCTAGAAATTTGTCCATTTCATCTATGTTATCTAATTTGTTGGCATACATTTGTTCATCATATGACTTTAAAAAAATTTCTCAAAGATCAGTAGTAATGTCCTCAACTATAACTGTTGCATTGTCTATTTCTCCCTATAATTCTCTCAGGTTTTGCTTCATATATTTTGGTGGGGGTGTTTGTTCGTATGTATATATTTATAATTGTTATAGCTCCCTGAATTAGTGACCCTATTATCATTATAAAATGTCCTTCCTTGTCTCTTGTAACAATTTTTGTCTTAAAGTTTATTTTTTTATATTAGTATATCAACTCTCTCTTGGTTACTGTTTTCATGATATGTCCTTTTTCATCCTTTTAATTTTAACTAACTTAATTGTGTCTTTGAATCCAAAGTATGTCTCTTGTAGACCGCATATAATCGGATCATGCTTTTTTATCCATTCTTCCAATTTCTGCCTTTTGATTGAAGTGTTTAATCTATTTGAATTTAATGTAATTAGCAAAAGGTAGGATTTATGTCTGCTATTTTGCTATTTGTTTTCTATGTTTCACATCTTTTTTATTCATCAGTTTCTCCATTACTGCCTTCTTTTGGGTTAAGTGATTTATTTTCTACTCTACCATTTTTATTACCTTGTTTCTTTTACTGTATTTTCAGTTATTTTTAGTGGCTTCCCTGGGGGTTGCAATTAGTATATTAACTTATAAAAACCAACCAAAATTAATACCAAATTCATTTCAACATTATTTAAGAACTTTGCTCCAAGAACGCTCCATTCTCTCCCTGCTCCTTTATGCTGTTACTGTCACATAAATTATATCTTTATACATTGTATGTCATCAACACAGATTTATCATGATTGATTTACACAGTTGTCTTTTAAAACAGAAAGAAGGGGGAAAGGAATGTGGTATATGGCCTAAAATTAATATTATGTATTGCCTTGATGGGCTTCCCCAATAGTGCAGTGGTAAAGAATCTGCCTGCTAATGCAGGAAACCGAGGTTTGATCCCTGGGTAGGGAAGATCCCCTGGAGAAGGAAATGGCAACCCATTCAAGTATTCTTGCCTGGGAAATCCCATGGACAGAGGAGCCTGGTGGGCTACTGTCCTGAGGGTCGCAAAGAGTTAGACACGGCTGAGTGACTAAGCATGCAGCATGCATGCATGGCCTTGATATGTGGTAAAACTGAGAGTGCCTCGAATGACCTCACTGCAAATTCCCCTTCCCATTCTGCTTCCACAGATAAGGTCCTCTAGCAAACGGCCCTCTATCATGGAGACCATGCACAGTTCCTGCTTCTCCCTGAGTAGTGGGCTCCAGTTGCCTGCCAGCCCAGAGAACTAAACAAGCCAATCCCAGCCTCACACAGGAACCAGGGGTTACTCTGTCCTCTTTTTTTTTTTTTTTTTTTTTGGCTGTGCCTTGCAGCTTGCAGGATCTCAATTCCCAGACCAGGGATTTAACCCATGCCGCCTGCAGTGGAAGCACAGAGTCCTAACCACTAGACTTCCAGGGAAGTCCCCATCCTCTAGATACTACGAAGTCTCCTCTCACACCCCTGGTTGTTCACTCTGTTCCCTAGCGCAAACTGCTTGTGGCTCTGTTACAGGAAGTGTCCTCCTCCCTCAGGCTGTAAATATATGTGACTAATGAACTGCTGTCTGTCTCATCTGTCCAGTGTTGGGTGTTGCATGTTTGGTCATCCCCATAACCCTATGGCGGCATCCATCCCTCAACAGGGGGTTGAAGAGGAGGTAATCAGCACAATCAGTGTCACAAACAAGATGGACCAACCATGACCAAGGACACCCTCGGGTTTAATTAACTATTTATGGCTAATGAAACGGTTCCATCATGTGGCAAATGCTGTCTAAACTTGGCAGTTCTGTCCAGTGGACTTGTGCTTTGGCTTGCAAGGCAATTTGTTGTCTTTGCTCGTCTCTTTCCACTCTGAATGCTCTAATCCTCAAGATAAGAATGGTCGCTGTCACTATGGAGAACAGTGTGGAGATTCCTTAAAAAACTGGAAATAGAACTGCCATATGACCCAGCAATCCCACTGCTGGGCATACACACCAAGGAAACCAGAATTGAAAGAGACACATGTACCCCAATGTTCATCGCAGCACTGTTTATAATAGGCAAGACATGGAAGCAACCTAGATGTCCATCAGCAGATGAATGGATAAGAAAGCTGTGGTACATATACACAATGGAGTATTACTCAGCCATTAAAAAGAATACATTTGAATCAGTTCTAATGAGGTGGATGAAACTGGAGCCTGTTATACAGAGTGAAGTAAGCCAGAAAGAAAAACACCAATACAGTATACTAACGCATATATATGGAATTTAGAAAGATGGTAACGATAACTCTGTATGCAAGACACCAAAAGAGACACAGATGTATAGAACAGTCTTTTGGACTCTGTGGGAGAGGGCAAGGGTGGGATGGTTTGGGAGAATGGCATTGAAACATGTATATTATCATATGTGAAACGAGTCACCAGTCCAGGTTCGATGCACGATACAGGATGCTCAGGGCTGGTACACTGGGACGACCCAGAGGGATGGTATGGGGAGGGAGGTGAGAGGGGGGTTCAGGATGGGGAACACGTGTACACCCAAGGTGGATTCATGTCAATGTATGACAAAACCAATACAATATTGTAAAGTAATTAGCCTCCAATTAAAATAAATTAATTTATATTAAAAATAAATAAATAAAATTACATTAAAAAAAGAAAGGTCACTGTTTGAGTATATCCCATCATGGTATGCTATTGGTTTTCACCCGTATTTGGCAGGTGGTTTCTGTTTCTGAGGCACCTGCCTGTCAAGACAGCACACACAGCATCTTGACCAGTTGGCACTTGATCACAGTTACCAAAGGTGGGGCTATAGCTCTCTGGTCAGTGTCTAGCCTGGTGACTGTCACTAGGCATCCGGACAGCTATCACCTACTTTGATCATGATTGTACACTGCCAGGACAGGCCTGGGGACACTTCTTCGTAAGGTTCAGGGAAAGGAAAGATACCATCATCCTGAGGAGAATTACTTGATTATTCGTTGCGTAATAGTCATTGTTATTCAGGCAAGGATAGCATCCTTGCTTCACTCCTGTACTGCTGCTTCCCTTGCTACTGTCCTGTATGCGCTCCTGACTCCCAAAGGTATTGAGGTGCACATTCATGGTGCCCCATGGCCCAGGAACTCATGGTTTTTAAAATGGGAAGGAATATTTCATACTTAGTTGCTATCCCAATCTATAACCCCTAGCCAGTGTGCCTGGGCTTTGCCTAACACTGCTGCTTGCCAGCACGCCAAAAGTCCTAATCTTGCAATCATAGGGCTTGATGAATCCCATTCAGGCCATAGACAAAATGATCTTACTGGATGTGGACCTCAACTCAGGGAAGATTGGCATTCCCTGGAGGATGAGACAGCTGCCTATGAAGTGGGCCCCAGGGGCCCTGAACCTTTCCCCGTAACAACCAAGAAGATCCACAGTACAGGTGATTGGGTAGAGACAGAAACTGAAAGCAGCAGTTCTACATGGCTAGAAACCTGAGTTGTTATCAGGAAATTTTAAGAAAAAGAAGAGAGGAGGAAAAGGGCAGTCCCTGTGAGGGAAAGAGTAGGGCTGTAGCAGACTTGTGGCCCCAGTGATCTGCTGCTACACCACTCTTCTGCTTATGCCTCCATTGCAACAGGAGCTCAATTCTCAGGGCTGCAGGAAAAAAAAAACTAAACTGAAACACAGGTCCCCAATTTGATACAACAGGAAATACAACATTGACTAAAATAATTTATACAGCAGAAAGACAAAAGGGCACTTTCACACCTCTACAGTATAGGTTCTGAATTAACTTCAACATTTGCAGTTGAAATGCACCAACTGGCAAACTTTCATGGACTTAGTCAATACTGGAGCTCAAATTATCATTATACCTGGGGACCCATTAGGCTTCCCTGGTGGCTCAGACGGTAAAGCATCTGCCTACAATGTGGGAGACCAGGTTCAATCCCTGGGTTGGGAAGATCCTCTGGAGAAGGAAATGGCAACCCACTCCAGTACTCTTGCCTGGAAAATCCCATGTATGGAGGAGCCTGGTAGGCTACAGTCTATGGGGTCGCCAAGAGTCGGATGTGACTGAGTGACTTCACTTCACTTCACTTCACTTGGGGACCCATTATATTTAAACAACATACCCTCTATAATCTTAAGGGAATTACTAACTGTAAAATATAGGACAAATTGGTATGCCTTACCTTAACCATCAGAATTATTATTTTGCCTAAATTCCCCATGGTCACAGCACCCATTATCCTAAAATATCCTGTTGTGGGCCTGGACACTCTGACCCAATGAGTAATTAATCAAAATTAAATAAAGTTTTAGCACTTACAAATTTCTTTGACTAAGTGAGGTGCCATGGACTCCCCAGTTAAAATAGTTGATATGACCTAATGTAACCTAAAATAGGGCCTTCAAGGATTAAAACTTATTATAGATAAGACCTAATTAGTGAAGGAGTGATTATCTCACTGCTCCTTCTTTTGACATCCTAGTTTGGCCTATTCCTCAACCTGGAAAGAACGAATGGTGCCTCATAGTATGTAACTGCAGCCTCAATGCTGTGGTCCTATCCATATGGCTCCCACATCCAATATTCAGTATTATTGTAATGACTGACTCTAGCCACTCAGCAACTATATTGCTATAAATATAGATTTGGATAATATATTCTGTCCAGTATCTATCCCAATACCTTCTTAACTGCTGTTTGGCTTCACCTCTGAAAGGTCACAAAACACCTTTCCCAGGCTACTCATGGGGTACCTCAGTGGCCTTGCCATCACACCCAGGACCCCAACTGCATCCGCCTTTCTCTGGGAATACAGGTATGACATTACCTCGATGATATCCTACTTCAAGGAGGTTCATTTACCACATTTATTAAGTATATACAAATACTCCCAAGGAGCTCACAAAAAGGGGACAGACCATTCCTCCACACACAGTGCAAAGCCTCACTACCTCTGTTACAATCCTGAAAATTCTTTGGTAGACTGACAGCTGCTTCATCTCTGACACTGTCAGGAAACAGCTATTGACCCTTTAAGTGCCCACAATGTTAATACAAGTCCAATATTAAAAACATTTTTTTTTTCAATTTTGGCTGCACTGGGCCTTTGCTGCAACAGGAGGACTTCATTGACCTGGGTCATGTGGGATTTTCGTTCCCCAACCAGAGATCGAACCCGAGTCCCCTGCATTGGAAGGTGGATTGTTAACCACTGGACCACAGGGGAAGTCCCCCATCTTTGAGTATTTCTTTTCTTCTTCTCTTTTTTTTTTTTTTGGTTCTGGAGGCACCATATTCTTCACTTACAAATTTTACTTTACCTCACTAATGCTGTTACTTGCAAACTGACCCATTTTAAATGGGGCCTTCTCCAACAACAAAGGGCTTCCCTGGTAGTTCAGAGGTTAAAGCATCTGCCTGCAATGAAAGAGACCTGGGTTCGATCCCTGGGCCAGGAAGATCCCCTGGAGAAGGAAATGGCAACGCACTCCAGTATTCTTGCCTGGAGAATCCCATGGACGGAGGAGCCTGGTGGGCTACAGTCCACGGGGTCGCAAAGAGTCGGACATGACTGAATGACTTCACTTTCTTTCACTTTCACTTTCTCCAACAAAAAGCTTTAGAATCTGTCAAATTGAGATCAACAAGCACTTCTGTTAGTGCCCTCACAGACTCCTTCCCTGTAGCTTAGGCAAACTCCTTTCATGCCTCCTGGAATCTCTAGGCCACCTACAAATGACCATAGGTTGTCCCTAGGTTTCTGATGCAAGAAGCTGCCCTTCACAGGCCTGCACTATATACCATCAGGACAGCAACTGAAGGCCACATATTGAGATCTCCTGAAATTTGAGTTTCTCACAGTCCCTGAGCCTATGACCTTCTATACCTCGCTGTTCATTATGCCTTGGGTCTTGAAAGCAGCACCCCACTAGCACATCACAGCTAATGAGGCCTCCTTGACCCAGGATGGAGCCAAACCTGGGCCCTCTAGTAGATTTCAGCTACAGGAGGTGTAGCCAGTCATATGCCTCCTCAGTCATTTGCCAGATGCCATGATGCTGAAGGAGGTCAAGCCTCTCCCAGACCCTTGGCTACCATGGGACTCCCTTAGGATCAACTAAGTGACCAATAATGGGAGTTCATACACTTTACGGGTGGTATTGCACCATCATACTTGATGGAGTTCAGTAGAATGTTGCTGTTTTTCATCCCTTAACCAGAATGTCTCTGAAAAGGATAGTACATGAGAGTCAGTCAGCACAATGGGCCACACTTCAGGTAGTCATTTTAACATTGGATGCCCTGGCCAAAAAGTAGTCTCATCTGCATATTTTTACAAATTCTTGGGTCATTGCCCAAGAAGTGCCCCCTTTGGGGTAAAGAACTCTGAAAATCTCTTGACTCATAGATACCCAAAATATAAATCAAGGTCACCCAGTTTTGACATATACTAAGGCCACAATACAAGGCCTCACCAGGGTACTTCTTATTCCCTTTGGAGTTGTAGACATTACTGATCATGACAAAGGGACTCATTTCATTTTCAGAATACACAATGCTGGCTCTTAAAGAAGGTATTCACTGGAACTTTCACCTCTACTGTAGGCCCTAGGAAGTTGATTTAATTGAACGGCAAACTGAGCTCCACAGAGAACTCTTATTTAAGGTACAGAGTGGCAAATGGACCCCCACTGGGTGTCACTATTGCCACAGGCTCTGATTAGTTTAAATTCATGCCCCCTGGGGACATGTACTCTCGTCACCAATGCCACACAGATCCCTCACGTGACTTTACTGGCCAAAAACGGATCACCTCTGAAGTTAATATTTTTCAATGTTCACCTCACCATGTGGCCCTCTTTCTCCTGGTCAAGCTGCTCCTTTACTTCCTAGGGAAGTACTTCTACTCCCTGAAACTCTTAGGCTGTGACCAAGATTTAAATTGATATCAAGACCTTCAAGAGGTCAGGTGTGATGTAAATCTTAGTAAGTGCTGCCTTGCCAGCTGGTAAAATCAGGAGGGCCTCAAATAGCCTAACTCCAAGTTCCCCTCCTCACTGTGCTCATATGGATGATAAAGTCCCCTAGCCAAAAATTCTCCCTTACCATAGGCATTAGGCACAGTTCTTACTCAACCCAGAGTAGCATGCCTTAGTTGTCTGCCAGCCCTTGGAATTATTCAAACAAGCCAATCATGTCCTTCTGTGGAAACTAAGAGTCACCTCGTACCCTTGATACTTATAAACTCTGACTCCTTCAGATCATGTTTGTTCACCCTGTTCCAAGTACAACCCCCTCATGGCCCTGCATGGCACACGGTATCTTTCCTCCCCTGGGCTGTGAGTATATGTGACTAATAAACTGCTATCCATCTCATCGGAGAAGGCAATGGCACCCCACTCCAGTACTCTTGCCTGGAAAATCCCATGGATGGAGGAGCCTTAGTAGGCTGCAGTCCATGGGGTCTCTAAGAGTCCGACACAACTGAGAGACTTCACTTTCACTTTTCACTTTCATGCATTGGAGAAGGAAATGGCAAGCCACTCCAGTGTTCTTGCCTGGACAATCCCAGGGACGGGGAGCCTGGTGGGCTGCCGTCTATGGGGTCGCACAGAGTCGAACACGACTGAAGCAACTTAGCAGCAGCAGCATCCATCTCATCAGTCCTAGCCATCCCCATAAACCTAGAATGGGGAATCCATCCTTCACCAATGGAGAGGCGGTGATCAAAACAAGGAGTTATAAAGAAAAAAATACATTTATATTGTCTCATACTTATCTATGTAATTAAATTTAACAGTTGACTTTTTTTCATGTGCATTCAAGTTGTTACCTAGTGTTCTTTCATTTAAGCCTGAAAATATCACTTTAGTATTTCTTGTAGGGCAGATCTGCCAGCAATAAACTCTCTTAGTTTTTGTTTATCTGAGGATGTCTTAATTTCTCCTTCATTTCTGAAGAAAAGTGTTGCTGGATATGGAATTCTTTAATTGACAGTCTTTTCTTACAGCACTTTTAAAGTGTAATCTGACTGCCTCTGGCCTCCATTGTTTCCAATGAGAAATTAGCTGCCAATCTATTGAGTAATTTGTGTATCAAATGAGTCACTTCTCTCTTGCTGCTTTCAAGATGATCTCTTTGTCTTTTGACAATTTTATTATAATGTGTCTAGGTGTGGATCTTTTTACATTTATCCTACTTGGATTTGTTTAGTTTCTCAGATGCGTAGATTCATCTTTTCTTTTTTAATGAAATTTGGGAAGCTTTCTAACCTTATTTCTTCAAGTATACTTTTTGCCCCATTTTTACTCTCTTCCCTGAGTCACCTACTGTGCCCATGTTTCACTGTGTCCAAGAGGTTTCTGAGGCTGTTTATTTTTCTTTTTATTCCTTCTTTCTGCTCCTCAAATTCAAAAATCTTAATTGACCTATCCGCAACTCATTAATCCTTTCTCCTGCCTGCTCAATTCTGTTGTCAAGTCCCTCTAGTGAGTTTTTCATTTCAGTCATTGTACTTTACAATTCCATACTTTCTATTCCATTAATTTTATAATTTCTATCTCTTTGTTGATGATTGCTATTTGGTGAGACATCATTTTCATATTTTGCTTTTAGTTCGGGAAACTTGCATTCCTTTATTTCAGCATATTTAAAACATCTCATTTAAAGTCTTTGTCTAGTAATTCCAGTGTCTGGGCTTTCTCAGGAACAGTTCTTATTGACTTCTTTTCCCCACCATGTATGAACCAATCTTTCACGTTTCTTTGAATGTCTCAAACTGTTTTCTTTGAAAAATACAATGTGGCAACTCCTGAAATTAGATTCTTTTTTATGTTCAAGGTGTTTTATGTTTTGTTTTGTTTTTCTGTTTGTCTTTGTTATTGTTGCTATTTGTTTGGTTAATGACTTTTCTGAAGTAATTCTGTAAAGTAATTCTTTCTCATGTGTGACCACTGAAGTTTTTGCTTGGTTAGCTTCAGATCAGATCAGTCGCTCAGTTGTGTCCGACTCTTTGCGACCCCATGAATCACAGCACGCCAGGCCTCCCTGTCCATCACCAACTCCCAGAATTCACTGAGACTCACGTCCATCGAGTCGGTGATGCCATCCAGCCATCTCATCCTCTGTCATCCCCTTCTCCTCTTGCCCCCAATCCCTCCCAGCATCAGAGTCTTTTCCAATGAGTCAACTCTTTGCATGAGGTGGCCAAAGTACTAGAGTTTCAGCTTTAGCATCATTCCTTCCAAAGAAATCCCAGGGCTTATTTCCTTCAGAATGGACTGGTTGGATCTCCTTGCAGTCCAAGGGCCTCTCAAGAGTCTTCTCCAACACCACAGTTCAAAAGCATCAATTCTTCAGCACTCAGCCTTCTTCACAGTCCAACTCTCACATCCATACATGACCACAGGAAAAACCATAGCCTTGACTAGACAAACCTTTGTTGGCAAAGTAATGTCTCTGCTTTTGAATATGCTATCTAGGTTGGTCATAACTTTCCTTCCAAGGAGTAAGAGTCTTTTAGTTTCATGGCTGCAGTCACCATTCGTAGTGATTTTGGAGCCCAGAAAAATAAAGTCTGACACTGTTTCCACTGTTTCCCCATCTATTTCCCATGAAGTGATGGGACCGGATGCCATGATCTTCGTTTTCTGAATGTTGAGCTTTAAGCCAACTTTTTCACTCTCCACTTTCATTTTCATCAAGAGGCTTTTTAGTTCCTCTTCACTTTCTGCCATAAGGGTGGTGTCATCTTCATATCTGAGGTTATTGATATTTCTCCCAGCAATCTTGATTCCAGCTTGTGTTTCTTCCAGTTCAGCGTTTCTCATGATGTACTCTGCATATAAGTTAAATAAACAGGGTGACAATATACAGCCTTGATGTACTCCTTTTCCTATTTGGAACCAGTCTGTTGTTCCATGTCCAGTTCTAACTGTTGCTTCCTGACCTGCATACAAATTTCTCAAGAGGCAGATCAGGTGTTCTGGTATTCCCATCTCTTTCAGGATTTTCCACAGTTTATTGTGATCCACACAGTCTGATCAGCTAATGATTAGGTAGAGATGTCCTTAAATGCCTGGAATCAATGTCTCAAGTATTTATTGAGGGGCTCTGTGTTTACTTTGGAGCTTTCAACACTGAGCCAAATCATTTGAAACTCTTGTCTTAGCTGTATTTCATGATTATGTAGAACCTCAAAATCATCCAGTGGTGAGAGCTTTGGGCCTCCTCAGGTTTTTCCTGAGCATGCACATAGCCCAACACATGTATGTAGCCTTCTAGATTCCTAGAAATTTGTCAGAGCTTGTCAAGATCCCTATGGAGCTTTCATTTCCCTGCTTTTCCTCTTAAGTTTTGTGGTTAGCCTATTGTGTCTCAGCTATTATCCATTGCACCTAGTACCAATGATGTTAAATAAATGCCACTTATTATTTCAACAAACACCCTCAGGGAAAAGGCTGTTCACACTGGGTGAGCTGAGTCAGGTCAAATAAGGACAAGTCTTGTGAGTGAGGTCTTCCAGAGAAATATCAGACAGGTCAAATGATGACAGTTATATGGGCATAGGGTTTTGAAGGAGCTCTAACCTCATTTTGCCTCCCCCAGTGGCTTCCAGGCTCTCAGTTTTCCACATGAGTGTGGGTTGTCATTATTAAAGGCTACTACAGAGCTGGAGAGAAGGGGATGGGCATAGAGCAAGGCCACTAAGTTTTCTGTTCTTACCACAACTTACCTGTTTTTCTTCAATAAACACTCGCTGATTCCTGCAAGCTTTTGTTAATTCCCAGAGGTCTAAAAAAGTTGACTGTGACCATTATTACTAGTGTTCTCACTGCTTCTGTGGAAAAGAGTGTTTTCTGTGGTCCTTACCACATCAATACTGCTGACATCATTCTAATTCAATTTTGAACATTTGGAGTTTGAGATATCTGTAGGTTATCTAGATAGAGATATCCAATGGGAAACTGAATATATAAATTTGATGGCTGGGTCAATCTGATATAGAGATTAAAGTGTGGAAGGTATCAGAATAGTTTAAAATACTGGAGTGGGTGAGCTCACTCAGGAAGAATTTGTATGATATGAAGAACAGACGTTTTTAGGAAAGAACTGTGAAGAACAGCAGTATTTTTTTAATTTATTTTTAATTGGATGAGAGCTGCTTTACAATGTTGTGTTGGTTTCTGCTGTACAACAACGTGGATCAACTATCAGTGTACATATGATAGTATGTAGAGCCTCCATCCCATCCCCCGACCCCACCCCTCTAGGTCATCCCAGAGCACTGAGCTGAGCTCCCTGTGATACAGCAACTCCTCACTAGCTATCTATTTTACACATGGTAATGTATATGTCTCAAAGCTACTATCTCAATTTGTCCCTACCCTCTCCCCAGCTGTGTCCACAAGTCTGAATAACAGCAATATTTAAGGGTGAATTTGAGACCCAGAAGGTTGAGAAGGCACAATAAGAGAGGTAAGAGAAACCAGAAAAACTTGAGTTTACAAATGTATTTGTCCTTGGCCATGTTCTTCATGGTTTGAAATCCAGTGTAGTTCCCAGCTTGTTTTTTTTTTTGCCAAAATGACAGCATTATAAAAATAAGGACCAGATTGGTGTTTTCCAAAGATTAGAGACAGGGGAAGGGGGTCAGAGGGAGGTGGATGTAGTTATAATAGGGCAAGATGAAGGATTCTTGTGGTGTTAGAACTGTTTATTGTCTTGACTCTGGTGATGGATACACAAACTTGTACAGGTGATAAAATTGCATAGAGCTTAAAATACACTCACATACAGACATATACACAAAAATGAATGTGAGTAAAACTGGGGCTATCTGAATAAGTTCAGTGGATATTAATATCCTGGTTCTGATATCACACTATTGTTTTTGCATGTTGCTATTGAGAAACTGGTACTTCCCTGGTGGCTCAGATGGTAAAGAATCTGCCTGCAATACAGGAGACTTGGGTTTGATTCCTGGGTTGGGAAGATTCCCTGGAGGATGGCATGAAAACCCACTCCAGTATTCTTGCCTGGAGAATCCTCATGGACAGAGGAGCCTGGTGGGCTACAGTCCATAGGGTCACAGAGTCGGACACAACTGAGCGACTTAGCACAGCAGAGCATATTGAGAAACTTGGCAAAGTATACAAGATATGTCTTTGTATTATTACTTACAACTGTATGTAAATCTAAAATTATATCAATACAATTTTTAGTTTTAAAAAAGTAGCCAGAGAGAAAATACAGATTCGCCCACAAAGGAAGGGCACTGTCAGCAGACTTCTCAATAGCAGCAATGAAAATCAGAAGATAGTGCAACGATACCTTCAAAGGGTGGGCTAAAATCTGTCAATTTTGAATTAATACCCAGGAAAAATTATCTTTTGTTAATGATGGTGAAATAAAGGCATTTTCATATGAACAGAGAGTTTAGTAAAGGATGTACTTCAAGAAAAAAAAATGATATCAAAAAGAAGGTCTAAATCACAAAAAGAAATATTGAGAAAGAATTGGTGATGATGTGAGTAAATCCAAAAAAATAAGGCAAAACAATAATGTATAACTTGTGGTATTTTAAAAAATATTACAGTGAAAATACTAAGCAATAATTGCATGAGAGTAAGTAGAGGTTTAGCAAGGTTGCTGGATACAAAATCAATATACAAAGGTCATAAATAAATAAATTCCACAAGTGTGGGGTGGAACAAAAGCCCCAGATGGAGTAAAACCAGAAACAAACTAACTTAACAGTATTTCAAAGAAATCACACAACCACTTTAGGGGTTGGGGGTGGAGAGAGAACTAACCCAAGATATTTCTGAACACAATATTTTGACTAACCTAGACTTAAAATAGCTGTAAACAAATGGTGTACTCTAGGTAGTGGGTATGTTTTTTGCAGGGGTTGTGTGTTGTGTGCTTCCTTCACTATCCATCCTAAGTTCTTCTCACCCTCAGATATCACTTCTGCTAGTCCTGTTGGCTTACTTGGTGATGTCAGTGAAACCCTCATTACTGTGAAACCTGAGTCCCTGGCAACCATACACACCTCGGTTTGGGGTTGCTGCACTTGTCCATTCACAATTAAAATGGAGCAAGGCAAGGGACTACCAGGAGTTGTCCAAATGGATTACATAAGCTCCATTCATATCTCATCTTGTCCCTGTTTTGTAACACCAGCCCACGGGGACTTGGCATAAACTCTATAATACATATTTTCTGACCCCTATTCTTCCCACTGCATAGGGTCTGCTGGATCATATGGTTTAAGCAGCAGAACTGCTTTCACTTCCTGGATCTGTTGAAAAGAGTCCTTTCCTGTTCCATGACTTATTCAAAGCTGGTAGACTTCCCTGACTCCAGGTATATGACTGGACTAGTGTTCCTAGGTATGAAATGATTTGCTCTAAAACCCAAATAGTTCTTCCTGGTACTGGGTTTTTCTTCTTTGTTGGAGGGATTACAAGGTGCCAAAATTTGTCTTTTACTTTGGCAGGGATGTTCCTGCATGCTCCTAACCACTAGATCCTTTAAAAAAAAAAAAAAAAAACTTCACTAAATCTTGACAGGTTTTATCTCCTACAATCTGGAGCACGTATCTGTACCAGTACCAAGGCTTGTGGAGTAGTAGTCATTTCTTGCTCATCCTGCTCAATCAGCATAATGATGTTATTAATGTAATGGATAAATGTGATGTTCTGTGGCTGTTAAGAGAGGCCAGATCTCTTTGAACTATTTTATGACATAGGGAGAAGAAGTAACATCCCTGGACAAAACAGTAAATAAATATTATTATATGTTCCACTTACTGTGAACTCTTTCTGATCCTCTTTCTTGTTTGGACTAGCAAAGAACATATTTGCTAAATCAATGGCCATACATCATGTAATACCTAAAAGCCAAATTAATCAGCTCTAGTAAAGATACCATGGCCAGCACAGAAGCTGTAATTGGCTACTACCTGCTTAACTTACAGTCACCTCCACTCATCTTTCAAGTTCTATTCATTTCTGCAGGGTCTGTACTGGTGTATGTATAAAATGGGGAACACCATCCCTTCATCTCTGAGATCCTTAGGGTAGCACCAATCTCTGCCATGTCCCATCTTGAGGTAGGAGATGGCGTATTGATTTTTATTTATAATCTTGACTGTCACCTGAAGTTTTAGAACAACCAACCTAGTCTTTCCACTGTTGTAGCTCTTACCCCACAAGACACCCAGTGTGAAGGTTATTCCAGCTGCCAAGTATGCCAATCCCAGCAAAGACTCAGTGACCAGGGAAATGAGTATCTGGTAAGTCTAAAGACCTAGTGAACCTCTTGTAAGATGTCTTTTTGCAAGGACTCTATTTATTATCCAGTCTCCCTATAACCCACTCTCTAATAAGGGAGTCATGATGACAATTTGGGTGTCTGGGTATCAATGTTCAGTAGTCCTCTACATGTCTCCTCTTTCCCCAATGGACAGTCACCCAAATAAATGGCATTAGGTCCCTTTGGGGAAAAACCGGGGCTACTATAATGGTTTATAATTTCCATGGTGATTTAGGGTCCTTCTTTCTGGGGACCTGGCCACTTTTTCAGCCAATGGGTTCCAGGTCTTGAAAACTGAATCAGGTCCAGGAACTTGGCAAGGGATCATGGTTTTCTCAGACTCCTGCTCTTCATTGCAGGTCTATATATGAATGAGCACTCAGCTTCCTGGTAATGCTGCTGCCCATCTTGCTAGAACTTTCCTCATGACCTTGCTGAGTAGTGTGTTCCCTGAGCCCCCCCATGAAACATAATCTCCAGTGGGTCTTTTGGGCTCACATAATATATGCATTCCAACGTGCCTATGGCCTTAGGTCTTTTAATCCCTTCCTCCACTGTCTCCCATGGCACACTCCTCACTTAAGGTGAGATTCCCCAGGCTCACATTCCCCAGGCTTCTAGGAGTCACCCTAGCAGCGTCTGTGTGTCATTCCCTACAGTCCTGGCTGAATATTGCCTCAATCCGTTCAGGTGGCTGTACTAAAATACTACAGCCTGGGTAGCTTATAAACAATAGAAATGTATCGTTCACAGTTCTGGAGGCTGGGAAGTCCAAGATTTAGGGGCCAGCATAGTCGTGTCCTGGTGAGGGCCCTCTTCCTGGCTGCTGCTGCTGCTGCTAAGTCACTTCAGTCGTGTCCGACTCTGTGCAACCCCATAGACGGCAGCCCACCAGGCTCCCCTGTCCCCGGGATTCTCCAGGCAAGAACACTGGAGTGGGTTGCCATTTCCTTCTCCAATGCATGAAAGTGAAAAGTGAAAGTGAAATCGCTCAGTCGTGCCCTACTCTTAGCCACCCCATGGACTGCAGCCTACCAGGCTCCTCCGTCCATGGGATTTTCTAGGCAAGAGTACTGGAGTGGGGTGCCATTGCCCTCTCCGTCTTCCTGGCTGACGCCCCTACGAATCCCTTTATTGCTTGGTCACGCTATCATGATCTCATTCCAACATGCTTTCTCAATTTTTTGCCACACGGATAGGCTGAGAATTTTCCAAACTTTTAATTTCTGTTTTTCTTTTGATGAACAATTTTAAGCCATTTCTCTCTTCTCTCATTTTACTATGAGAAGTCAAGAGAAGACAAGCTGCTCCTTCAACACTTTGCTTAGAAATAGCTTCAACCAAATATCCAACTTTATTGTTCACAAATTCTGTCTTCCACAAAACTCTAGGACATGAACACAAGTCGACAAAGCTCTCTGCCACTTTATAAAAAGAATGGCCTTTCCCCCAGTTTCCAATGAGATGTTCCTCATTTCCATTTAGACTTCATCAGAATGATCTTTAGTGTCCATGCTGTGACATACTGTGACCATTCTGTTTAGGACCGCTTAGGTATTCTGTAAGAAGACTGAAGCTCTCTCTATACTCTTACCTTCTTCTGAGCCCTTACCCAAACCACCTTTAATGGCCCATTCATGGCAATGTAGACTTTTTCTAGCATGCACCTCCAAATTTTTCCAGCCTCTACCCAGTGGAGGTGGTTGTTTAGTCACTGTTGTATCCGATTCTTTGTGACCCCATGAACTGTAGCCTGCCAGGCTCCTCAGTCCGTGGGATTTCCCAGTCAAGCATACTGGGGTGGATAGCCATTCCCTTCTCCAAGGGATTGTCCCAACCCAGGGGTCAAACCCTGGTTTCCTGCACTGCAAGTGAATTCTTTACCAACTGAGCCACCAGGGAAGACCCCACTATCCATTCAGTTCAGTTCAGTCACTCAGTCATTTCCAACTCTTTGCGACCCCATGAATCACAGCATGCCAGACCTCCCTGTCCATCACCAACTCCCAGAGTTCACTCAGACTCATGTCCATCGAGTCGGTGATACCATCTAGCCATCTCATCCTCTGTCATCCCCTCTCCTCCTGCCCCCAATCCCAGCATCAGAGTCTTTTCCAGTGAGTCAACTCTTGGCATGAGATGGCCAAAGTACTGGAGTTTCAGCTTTAGCATCATTCCTTCCAAAGAAATCCCAGGGCTGATCTCCTTTAGAATGGACTGGTTGGATCTCCTTGCAGTCCAAGGGACTCTCAAGAGTCTTCTCCAACACCACAGTTCAAAAGCATCAATTCTTTGGCGCTCAGCTTTCTTCACAGTCCAACTCTCACATCCATACATGACCACTGGAAAAACCATAGCCTTGACTAGACGGACCTTTGTTAGCAAAGCAATGTCTCTGCTTTTGAATATGCTGTCTAGGTTGGTCATAACTTTCCTTCCAAGGAGTAAGCGTCTTTTAATTTCATGGCTGCAGTCACCATCTGCAGTGATTTTGGAGCCCAGAAAAATAAAGTCTGACACTGTTTGCACTGTTTTCCCATCTATTTCCCACCTCTATCCATTACTCAGTTCCAAACCTGCTTTCACATTTGTTACAGCAGCATTCCACCCCAAGTACCAAAATCTGTGTTAATAGGGCTCTTCAGGGACTTCCCTGGTGGTCCAGTGGCTAACTCTGCGCTGTCAACACAGGAGGCCCATGTTTGATCCCTGATCAGGAAACTAGATCCCACACGCTGCAACTACAGATCTTGCATGCAGTACCTGCTGCAACTAAGACCCAGTGCAGCCAAATAAATAAATATTTTAAAAAGTAAGAGCTCTCCAGAGAAATATAATCAATCGGATATATATAGATATATGTAAGATGAGATTTATAGGAATTGGCTTACATGGTAATGGAGGCCAAGAAGTCCCATGATCTGCTGTCATAAGCCGGAGACCGGGTAAGCTGATGATATAATTTCTTCTGAGTCCAAAGGCCGGAGAACCAGGAACTCTGATGTCTGAGGCCAGGAAAAATGAGCATTCTAGGTCAAGAAGAGAGAAAGGAAATTCACCCTTCCTTTGCCTTTTTGTTGTTTGGGCCCTCAACAGATTAGATGATACTTGTCCACGCTGGTGAGGGTGGATCTCTTTATCAGTCTACTGAATTAAATGCTCATCTGTTCCAAAAACGCTCCCATGGGGCACACAGAAATCATGTTTTATCAGCTCTCTGAGCATCCCTTAGCCCAGTCAAGTGGACACAGAAAACGAACTATTATAACAATTAAATCTTGTATCCCAAGAAATTGTGAAAGTGTCAGTTGTGTCCAACTCTTTAAGAGTACCCCAAGATCTATAAACTCTCCCTTTTCCAGTCTTATGACATGGGCCCCTTGATTGAGCACCCTCACAATCAAGTCGCATGAATACCCTTCTGACTCCTGCTGACACATTCTAGCTAATTTGTGTGGCTCACTTGGGCTTCTTAGAGAAGGAAATGGCCACACACTCCAGTATTCTTGCCTGGAGAATCCCCTGGGCAGAGGAGTGTGGCAGGCTACAGTCCATGGGGTCGCAAGAGTCGGACACGACTTAGCGACTAAACCAAACCTTGGGCTCTAGGGCCTGTCCTCGCAGTGGGCCCCTGTTGTTCTTAGATGGGTTATGCTGCTACTTGGGGCTGGCAGGAGAAGAGGTGGGGGCAGATCCTGCAGGGGGTCTCCTGCTGCCTTTAGAGACAGATACCTTTGCTGTGTCTTCCCACATGGGGGATGGGGTGGGCTGGAGTGCTATTTCTTAATAAGGAATGGGCCATTGTACAGGTTCTGAGGGTGCAGAGGGGGCTGGGGTAGGAGTGCCAGATAATTGACTGGATGCCCAGTTAAGTGAGAATTTCAGAGACATGAATAAGGTTTTGGCATAAGTGTGTCCCAGGCGATATTTGAATTTTTGTTATATTTTTATTTGCTAAATCTGGCAATGCAAGCCTAGAGAGCTGCTATGATCTGAATACTTGTGTCCCCCTCCCCCCGCAAATTCATATGTTGAAATCCTAATACCCAATGTGATGCTATTAGAAGGTGGGGCCTTTATGGGGTGATTAGGTCACGAGGTCGGAGCCTTCATGAATGGGCTTCAGTTCAGTTCAGTTTAGTCGCTCAGTCGTGTCCGACTCTTTGCAACCCCATGAATCGCAGCACGCCAGGCCTCCCTGTCCATCACCAACTCCCGGATTTCACTCAAACTCACGTGCATCGAGTCGGTGATGCCATCCAGCTGTCTCATCCTCTGTTGTCCCCTTCTCCTCCTGCCCCCAATCCCTCACAGCATCTGAGTCTTTTCCAATGAGTCAACTCTTCGCATGAGGTGGCTAAACTATTGGAGTTTCAGCTTCAGCATCAGTCCTTCCAGTGAACACCCAGGACTGGTCTCCTTTAGAATGGACTTAGTGCTCTTATAAAACAGACCCCAAGGAGCTTGCTAGCCCCTGCCACATGTGAGGACACAGAGAGAACTCTGCAACCCGGGAAGAGGGCCTTCACCCAACCATGTTGGCACCCGGATCTCACACTTCCAGCCTCCAGAGCTGTGAACAATAAATTTCTGTTGTTTCTAAGTCACCCAATCTGTGGTATTTTGTTAGAGCAGCCCAAACAGACTCAGACAGACGTCAAAATGTTCAGGCTTACTCACCAGCCCGTGTCCCAGGTTTTCCCAACCAAGGCTCTCACTTTAGCACAACAGACTTGCCTCCGTCAGATGTTCAGTCATCTTCGAAGCTCCTCAACTCTTTACAATAGTGAGTTTGTGGCCTTGAAACTTTTTTTCTGGTCTTCCACTGTAGAAGACAAGAGCTTTGGTGTAAGCTACCAAAGAGATGTTCTGAATTTCACAGTGTTTGTTACCAACCCTCACCTTTTTCTTATCCTTCTGTAGGTATCAATGCAACTAGATGAGAGCTGGCAAATTTCATTGTCTTTGTACGATTCCCTCTTCTCCCCAACTCATTTCCCCAAAGCCTGAATCATGGCACTGACAAGGCATTATTCCCTTTCATAGACTGTCCCCAAGACACTACCTGCGAAAGTTTTAGCAAGAGCGCCACCATCTGGTGCCTGGGACAATCCATCCTTCACATACTACTGGGTGCGGGTTCTGCATTGACAGCCTGGTCGTGAGTGATCCCATCTCCCAAATTCCATTACTGCCTGATTTCTTGGATCACTCCTGGTAGCAGATATGTTAGTTTAGGTCCTCTGGTAAGGAGACACTGAACTGGAGAACGAAGTACAAGAGGTTTATTGGAGAGTAACATCTGAAAGGACAGGAAAGCAGGTTTGGGAAAGGAGAACCTCAGATAGTGAAAGTGAAGAACTCATTAAAGAAAACCCTCCAACAGTGCAAGAGAGTTCCCTTCTCTCCACACCCTCTCCAGCATTTATTGCTTGATAGCATTGAAACATGTATAATATCATGTATGAAACGAGTCGCCAGTCCAGGTTCGATGCACGGTACTGGATGCTTGGGGCTGGTGCACTGGGACGACCCAGAGGGAGGGGAGGGGAGGGGAGGGAGGAGGGTGGAGGGTTCAGGATGGGGAACGCGGGTATACCTGTGGCGGATTCATTTCGATATTTGGCAAAACTAATACAATATTGTAAAGTTTAAAAATAAAATAAAATTAAAAGAAAAGAAAAGAAAAGAAAACCCTCAAAGGACCAGGCCTTAGTATGCCTCCCATGCTCAGGCACTAGCTAGGGGCTGCGTGGGAAGAGCTTGGCTTCTGCTTAAATGCTTTAGCGATCTCAAAGGTGCTTCACCTGGAGGCTGACAGCCAACTGTACTCCTTGCAACTGGATGGAAAATTCTTGAAAGAAGAGCCAAGAGACACAGATGGTTCTTTTCAAAAATGGTGCTGGGACAATAGGATACCCATATAGAAAAAAAAGAAAGAAATTGGATTCTTACTTCAATGAATACCCCACGATCAGTACAAGTAGTTTATACGTCTAAATTTGAAGGGCAAATTATGCGTTTGTGATGTAAATGATTGTGTTCACAACTTTGGGATGGTGAAGAATCTTAAACAGCACGCAAAACTATTAACCATAAAAGAAAAAATTAACACTTTGACTACATTAAAATTAAACATTTCATTAAAAGTTACCATTAAGAGAATTAAAAATTAATTGATACAATAGCAGAGATATTTGCATTATACATGTAGCAAATAAAGTTCTAGGACCTGGGACATATACCAAGCTGCTGGAATATGATAAGAAAAAATTTTTTAATGGGTAAAAAGTAATAAACAGTTGCTTCATAAAAGTAGAAAACCAAATGGCCAATAAATATATGAAAATGTCCTTAACTTCATTGCTACTGCTGCTGCTGCTAAGTGGCTTCAGTCGTGTCCGACTCTGTGCAACCCCATAGACGGCAGCCCACCAGGCTCCCCCGTCCCCGGGATTCTCCAGGCAAGAACACTGGAGTGGGTTGCCATTTCCTTCTCCAATGCATGAAAGTGAAAAGTGAAAGTGAAGTCGCTGTCGTGTACGACTCCTAGCGACCCCATGGACTGCAGCCCACCAGGCTCCTCCATCCATGGGATTTTCCAGGCAAGAGTACTGGAGTGGGGTGCCATTGCTTTCTCTGCCTTAACTTCATTAGAGAAATGCAAAATAAAACCATTATGAGATACCACCACATCTACAGAAATGGCTGATGTTGTTTTTTAATCTTTACAATACCAACCATTGGCAGGGATGTGGAACAACAGGAATTCTGACACACTGCTAGTGGAGATGTAATTTGATTTAACCATTTCAAAAAAGTTTGGCATTATCTAGTGGATTTAAAGCTAATGCATTTTCTGTGGCCCAGCAATGCCACTTCTATGTATATACCCAAGAGAAGTTTGTAAATATGTTCATCAAAAGACATGTACAAGAAAGTTCTTCACAGCACTCTTTTAACAGCCCTTACACTTGAATAACCCAAGATGTTGACCAGCAGTAGAAAAGATAAAAAACTGTGATATTTCCAAACAATGGAAAACATTCAGCAGTGAAAATTAATGAGCTACAGCTACATGCAACAATATGAATGTACCTTACAAACACGCTGTTGATGGAAACAAGCCAAGAACAAATATTACATACTATATGACAAACATTACTTACTGTATGAAGTAGAAAAACAGGAAAACCTAATCTACATCATCTAGGAACTTATACATAAGCAGTAGAACTATAAAGAAAAGCAAGGACATGGTTAACAAAAGTCAGGATATTGGTTATTTCTTAGAAGCAGAAAAATGGGAGTGATCAGGAAAGAGTACATGGGAGGGCTGTTTCTATTTTTTCCCAATTTTTTATTATGGAAAATTTTGCAGATAGAGGCAAAGTTGAAAGAATAATACAATTAATACTCACCTACCCTCTAATTAGATGTAGCAATTGCTAACATTTTAGCATTTTGCTTTATATCTCTCCATGTATACTTATATTTTTAACAACTTTATTGAAATGTAATTCATATCTCATATAATTCACCCATTTTAAGTGTACAATTCAATGGTCTTTAGTATAATCAGAGATATATGCAACCATCAGCATATTCAATTTTAGAACATTTCCATCACCCCAGATGTACACTTCATACTTTAGCCATCAATTCTCCATCCCCCCACCTCCTCTCATCAAGCAAGCATATACTTTCTGTCTCTGTAAATTTGCCTATCACTGGCCTTTCATATAAATGGAATCATGTGCTTTTTTTGTGATTGGCTTCTTTCATGTAGAAAGTTTAAAAAAGTTTAAAACCTTTCATGTAGAAAGTTTCAATTAAAAGTTCATTCATGTTGTAGCATGTGTCAGTACTTGTGTTAAGTCTGCTTGGTATGTCATAACAGAATACTACAATGTGGGCGGTTTAAACAACAAATTTATTTTCTCACAGTTCTGGAGACTGGAAGTCCAAGATCAAGGTGCTATCAGGGTTGGTGTCTGGTGAGACTCCTCCTTGGGTTGCAGGTGGCTACATTCTGACTGTGTTCTCACGTGGCCTTTCTACTCTTTCCACTCTGACTTGCAAAGAGAGGTCGCTGGTGTCTCTTCCTCTTCTCACAAGGATGCCAGTGCTATGGGATGAAGACCCTATCCTTAGCACCTCATTTAACCTTCAGCATCTCCTTAAAGGCTCTATGTCCAAATTCAGTCACAATGGGGGTTAGGGTTTCAACATATAAATTTGGGGGGGTGGTGAATAATTCAATCTATAACAGCATTTTATTCCTGTGCTGTGCTGTGCTTAGTTGCTCAATGGTGTCTGGCCCTGCAATCCCATGGACTGTAGCCCACCAGGCTCCTCTGTGCATGGGATTCTCCAGGCAAGAATATCGGAGTAGGTTGCCATTCTCTTCTCCAGGGGATCTTCCCAATCCAGGGATCGAACCCAGGTCTCCTGCATTGCAGGTGGATTCTTTACTGTCTGAGCCACTAGGGAAGCCCAGTTCATTCCTATTTATGGCCAAATAATATTTTATTGTATAGATATGTCATATTTTGTTTATCCATTTACCAGTTGATAGGCATTTGGGTCATTTCTTTCTTTTACCTATTATGAATAATGCTGTTATAAACAGTTGTGTACAAGTTTTTGTGAGAACATGTATGTTCATTTCTCTTGGGTATGTACCAAGGAGTTGAGTTGCTGGGTCATGTGATAACTCTATGTTTAACAATTAGACGAACTGCCAGACTGCTTTCTGAAGTGGCTGCACCATTTTACATTCCCATCGGGAGGGTATGAGGGTCATAATTTTATCAAATCTTTGACAACACTTGTGTTATCTGACCTTTTATTATAGTCATCTTAGTGGGTGTGAATGGCATCTCATTGCCCTTTCAATTTGCATTTCTCTGACCAATCATGATGTCAAGCATCCTCTTTATGTGCTTACGGACTATGTACATTTCTTCTTTGCAGAAATGTTTATTCAAATCCTTTGCCCAATTTTCAATTGGGTTATTTCTCTTGGTAATAATGAGTTTTAAGTGTTCTTTCTAAATTCCTTGTTTTGTATTTCCTTGCATTTCCTGTTTTTGTCTTGTTTTGTATATTCTTAGAATTTGTGGAGCTTCTTGGATGTGTGCTGTGCTGTGCTAAGTCGCTTCAGTCATGTCCAACTCTTTGTAGCTTTATGGACTGTAGCCCGCCAGGCTCCCTGTCCATGAGATTTTCCAGGCAAGAATACTGGAGTGGGTTGCCATGCCCTCCTCCAGGGGATCTTCCCTACCCAGGGATCGAACCTGCGTCTTTTACATCTCTTGCATTGACAGGAAGGTTCTTTACCACTAGCACCATCTGGGAAGCCCCTCTTGGATGTGTAGACAAATATTTTTAAATAAATTTGTGAAGTTTTTAGCCGTTATTTGTTCAAATAATTTTTCTGTTCCTTCCTCTCTCCTGCTTCTAGGAGCTTGGTATTCAGTGGAGTGGAGGGCTATTGCTCCAAGTTTTCTAGGCTCACTTCTCTCAGCCCAGAACCACCACCTTACAAGCCAGAAGAAAAGTAATGGGGCCCCAGTATTCTCAGTGGGGCCATGCCCAAGGTAGAGCCTGCATCCCACAAGTGGGTGCTGGGTAAAAGAATGAAGCCTGTGCTTCCTGGGCACGCTCACTGGATCTTACCTCACCAATGGGTAGCTAAGGGCAAGATGAGAAAAGCTCACATCCTGCACCTCCTAAGAAGGCAACCTTCCAACTGGGAGCTAGGAAAAACTGGAGCCCTGTGTTCTTGCTTGCACCAATCAGGAGAGGAGTTTCCTTCTTGCAGAGCTAGGAAAGGGGGAGGAAGAGAATGGGTCTTGGTTCCAATACCACATACTCCCCATGTTCTAATCAAATTTTAGTAGACTCTTTCTTAAGTAGATGTTTCTTCATTTTCTGTATGTCCTTAGGATCATTTCCAGAGAGTTTTTTTCATAATTTTCAGCAGTTTCACTGGAGAGCTGGTCCACAGAGTGGAACTTCCATATATATCCATGTATAGTTTTTGCTGCTGCTAAGTCACTTCACTGTCCGAGTCTGTGCGACCCCATAGACGGCAGCCCAGGCTTCCCCGTCCCTGGGGTTCTCCAGGCAAGAACACTGGAGTGGGTTGCCATTTCCTTCTCCAATGCATGAAAGTGAAAAGTGAAAGGGAAGTTGCTCAGTCGTGTCCGACCCTCAGCTACCCCATGGACTGCAGCCTTCCAGGCTCCTCCATCCATGGGATTTTCCAGGCAAGAGTACTGGAGTGGGGTGCCATTGCTGAGCCATACCAAATAAGTTTCAGACATCAGGAAAAATCCCTAATTACTTCAGTATGCATCTCAACTAAATAAGGACATTTTCCTATATAACCACAATACAATTACATTCTTGAATACATGAACATAATTCTACATATCATCTAATAAATAGTCCATATTTAAATACCTCCAAAAATGTCTTTTATGGGTCTTTTTTTGGGGTGGTGGAGGTCGGGAACCAACAACCAAAGTTTACATATTGCATTTTGTTGCTTTGTCTCTCTAGATTCATTTAACTTAAAACCTCCCGATGTTTCTTTTCATGTTATTTATATTTCTCAGAGTCCAGACTTTTGGAAGTCCACATGGCAGGATGGTTATTTCTTGAGTGTTGTCAATCTTTTATTTCTTGACCTGGGTAGTGGTTTTCCTATGGCATTAGCTTTTTACATTTTTTTCATTACACTGCACGATAATATTTTATGTATCAAATTTGTATGTAACTGGTACTACCAAGAAATGAGCTATCAAGGCATGAAAAGATGTGGCGGAACTTAAATGTATATACTTTAGTGAGCGAAGCCAATCTAAAAAGGCTACCTACTGTACAATTCCAATTATGTAACATTCTGGAAAAGGTAAAATTATGGAAACAGTGAAAAGGTCAGTGGTCACTAAGAGTTAGTGGAGGGGGATGGATGAATAGATGGAGGACAGAGGACTTTTAAGGCAGTATGATACTACAGTGGTAGATACATGCCATTATACACTTGTCAAAATGCATAGTATGTACAACACCAAGAGGGAACCCCAATGTAAACGAAGGACTTTGGCTAATGGTGATGTGTCAGTGGAGGCTCATTGATTGTAACAAAAGTATCACTCTGGTATGGGATGTTGATAGTGGGGGAGGTTGTTGGGGGCAAGGGGTATATGGAAACTGTCTGTACTCTGTTCATTTTTGCTATCAACCTAAAAATGCTCTAAAAAGCAAAGTCTATTTTAAAATCTGTATGCATATAATATTTCACAGCTTTTGAAAGGAAGACATGTCTGGGGAGAAGTGATACAGTTATAGTGCTCTACGTTTCTCACATGCTTTAGAAGGTATGTCAATATATTAACTTTAGACTTAATTAAGCATTGTGGGCCATCAAAGTGAAAATTCTACGCTTTCCCCTATTACACCATCTTTCTCTGTAGAACAAAGTAAGGAATTATTGACTTTCCAAGATCTCTAGGTTCACTCTTGATAAGTAAACAGTCAGATTTAGTGCATGGGCTCATCTTTGCAACTGTCATGGCTTCTTCTTCCCATGGGAGAAGGCAATGGCACCCTACTCCAGTACTCTTGCCTGGAAAATCCCATGCACGGAGGAGCCTGGTGGGCTGCAGTCCATGGGGTCGCTGAGAGTTGGACACGACTAAGCGACTTCACTTTCACTTTTCACTTTCATGCATTGGAGAAGGAAATGGCAGCCCACTCCAGTGTTCTTGCCTGGAGAACCCCAGGGACAGGGGAGCCTGATGGGCTGCTGTCTGTGGGGTCTCACAGAGTCGGACACGACTGAGGTGACTTGGCAGCTTCTTCCCATCTTATGAGGGCCTCCTCAGAACAAGCATTTGAAAGTTCATTCCAATCTCATTCTCTGCAGAGAGGTGGCTTCTCCCCTTGACCTCCAAGTTACAATAGCTGAGAGGTAACCATCTTCCCCCTCATGCCCTCCCCTGAGGTTAATCAGTTCTTGCCCCTTGCCCTGGGGAGGAACAGTGAGAGAAGTCTTGGCAAACTGCTTGGAAAGGTCCTTGACTCCTGATCAAGGGGATTAGACTAAGAAAGAGGCCGAGCTAATGATTAAAGAGAGAGTTAGGGATAATGTTTCCTTGCTTCTATTCCTAGCAGTACTGTACTAGCATGGGATTGGTTCAAATCAACACCTGACTTTCTATCTGTGAAGCTAGGGAGACCAATCTGTTTGGGCTAACAAAATACTCAGGGGAAAAATGTTTTTGTTGATACCATAAGAGTGACTAACCAGAGAAGTCTGGGAATTTTTATAAATAAAATAACCTCGAATATGCTTGTAAACACCATACCATTCCACAGCATCATTCCTTTTTTTAGCTCGATTTTTTTTTTTTTTTTTTTGAGAACAGATTGTGTCACTGAACAGATGCAGGCTTTGCTGGGAAGGGAAGCAGCGGTCATGCATTACAAGAGAAGGTACAGGCCTTGCCTTCAAGGTTCTTACAGTCCTATTGGAGAGAAACAATATTCAGCTAGGAGAAAGAAGAGAAAATATCTCACTGGTTTGGCGTGCATGATCATATCTTTATATGCCAGAGGTGAGGCTGACATTTGAAGAAGGGGAGGGAGGGCTGTGTTGCTAATTAATTGTGGAAAATGAGGGCACTATGTAGATTCCTTAAAAGTGAAGGCCAACAGATTTGCTTTCAAAAACACCTTTGGGGAATTCCCTGGTGGTCCAGTGGTTAGGACTCTGCGCTTTCACTGCTGGGCCTGGGTTGTATCCCTAATTGGGGAAACAAGATCCCACACACCTTGCAGTGCAGCCAACAACAACAACAAAGCAAAAGCTTTGGCAGCTGTGCTTTCTCTTAAATAACATCTGCTAGCCTGGATGGGTCTTGCCTGGAGAATCCCAGGGATGGAGGAGCCTGGTGGGCTTCCATCTACAGGGTCGCACAGAGTCGGACACGACTGAAGCGACTTAGCAGCAGCCTGGATGGGAGGGGAGTTTGGGGCAGCGTGGATACATGTATATATATATATATGGCTGAGCTGGTCTGGTGTGTACCTGAAACTATCACAATGTTGTTAATTGGCTATCAGATCAGATCAGTCGCTCAGTCGTGTCCGACTCTTTGCGACCCCATGAATCGCAGCACGCCACGCTATACCCCAATACAAAAGAAAAAGTTTTATAAAAAGACTGTCTGCTAATGTCAACTGGGATGTGTTCAAGTCCTCAGCACATTACAGAAGCCTTATTTCTCTGACTCTCTTTTCTATCACCAGTGCTGCTGCCTGTCTTGGAAAGTAATAGGACTCCACTCCTTGGACACCGTTCTACATCCTAGTTGGTCCACAAGTTTAGATTGACCTTTCACCTACTTAGGGCCCAGGAGTGAAGTTGAGTCCATCAAGGAAAAGTGGTGAGAGATAGGATCCTATGTGGACAGGCTCTCTCAGTGAGTCAGTTCAGTTCAGCTCAGTTCAGTCGCTCAGTCGTGTCCAACTCTTCGCGACCCCATGGATCGCAGCACGCCAGGCCTCCCTGTCCATCACCAACTCCCGGAGTTCACTCAGACTCATGTCCATCAAGTCAGTGATGCCATCCAGCCATCTCATCCTCTGTCGTCCCCTTCTCCTCCTGCCCCCAATCCCTCCCAGCATCAGAGTTTTTCCAATGAGTCAACTCTTCACATGAGGTGGCCAAAGTACTGGAGTTTCAGCTTCAGCATCATTCCCTCCAAAGAAATCCCAGGGCTGATCTCCTTCAGAATGGACTGGTTGGATCTCCTTGCAGTCCAAGGGACTCTCAAGAGTCTTCTCCAACACCACAGTTCCAAAGCATCAATTCTTAGGCGCTCAGCCTTCTTCACAGTCCAACTCTCACATCCATACATGACCACAGGAAAAACCATAGCCTTGACTAGACGGACCTTTGTTGGCAAAGTAATGTCTCTGCTTTTGAATATGCTATCTAGGTTGGTCATAACTTTTCTTCCAAGGAGTAAGCGTCTTTTAAATTCATGGCTGCAGTCAGGGCAGGTCAAATGAGAAAAATGGGGATAATCCTCTCTCCCATATGCCATGCTTTCTGGTGACCTATCATTTCTAATTTATTTGTTTAATGTCCATCTCCCCAACAAAAGGGAATACTCCATGAGGCTATTGACCATGTCTTTCTCATTCCCTGTTTTATCACCAGCACCCAACACAGCATCTGACACGTAGTCAGTGTCCTATAAATATCTGGTACATAATTAATCAGTTAAGTGGGACTTAAATCCTGACAGGATGTAGATGGAAACTAGCAAATGAGTGAGAAAAGGTGGGGAGAAATGAACTGAAGTCTTTGTTGGGAGCCATGAAATGACTGCAGGAAGGAAACAGGAAGTGTAGAATAGTAGGGCCTTCTAGTAACAGTGGTGAGAAAGTGATCATGAGTAAAAGGACACTAACATTTGTTGAGCATCTTCTAGGTATTTGGTGCTTTAACATGTATGAACTCATTTAATCTTCATGACTCCTTGAGATAGGCAATATGACAGTTTTACATTTTATAGATGAAAAAAAGAGATTCAAAGACGTTCAATAAGTTGTTGATGATCGTTATTGTGAGACAATTGCTCATGGATCTCTCCTGTTTCTGCACATCCTATGAACAGACAGTGACTGACCCTGTACCGGACTATTTTTTCAGGATATTTGTACAGTAAACAGCTTTGGAAGATCCAGTGTCTCCCTCTGGGCCAGTGGAAACGCAGATCTACTGCTCACCCTAGAAGATTCAGACTCATTAAAGTCACTGTTGCTCTCCTGTAACAACCCACAGCATGTGCAAGCGTCACCCGGCCCTTTTTGAGAGGCTCCTCTGAGACTTTGAGGGCAAAGGGAACTGACACAAGAAAATGCTTATACTCTGGCCTCTACTCTGGCTGACCCAGGAGTCTCATATCTTCTGCCAGAATTCATGAAAAGATGTGGCAGGTTAAACTGGTAGTTTGCAAGTAAGATAAAATCTCGGAACCATCACAGGTCCTGATGGTCACACGGGTGAAGCATCAAAAATGGGAATGGTACCCATACCTATTTGACTCCAGAACCCACACTCTTTTCCCAGAATGCTGCTGCTTCCTGAGCTATACATGGGCTGGTTGCTACATCATATGATGTCATTTCTCCCTGCCCTCCCCTCCCCCATACCTTTGTGTGTTAAGTCTGACTTTACTTTTCAAATTGGATGATTGGATTGTTCGGTGAAGCAAAGAGGTTTAAAGTATCTGATTATAATTGTCTTTCCCTCTGTCTCCGAGGTGAATGGAAGTCCTTCATCTATCATCCCATCTTCTTAATCATACTATTTGCCCACGGTTATTGTTCTTATGACAGTCGGGCTTTTGTCAGGCGTATTCATCTCAATGAACAAAACTGCTCCGAGGACACAACAACTGGAACAACTTCATAAATAACCAACTAGGGCTTCCCTCGTGGCCCAGCGGTTAAGAAACCTTGCGATGCAGGGGACATGGGTTCGATCCCTGGTCCAGAAAGATCCCACATGCCTCAGAGCAACTGAGCCTGCAAGCCACAGCTATTGAGCCCGAGTGCTGTAACTACTAAAGCCCACAAACCCTAGGGCCTGTGGTCTGCGACAAGAGAAGCCACCGTGATGAGAAGCTCATGCATTACAACTAGAGAAAGCCCTCCCAGCAACAAAGACCCAGCACAGCCAAAAATGAATAAATAACTTTTTAAAAAGAAAGTAAATTAACATGCACATTTTAATAAATTTAAATAAATAACCAGCTAGGTTCAGGGCTTTGGAGGATACTTGCCAAACTTTACATCACAAGGCCCTGGGGCTCCTATATCCTTGCTGGGCCATCTAGGTAGTAGTTCAGAGGGTATACATTGGTGGCACCCCAAGATCCCATTTTCCATATGTTTTGAACCCCTGAAATAATTGTATTAAAGTGGTTTCAGTAGACATTCCTAATCTCAGGAGTCCCAAATATCCCTTTTGTTCATATAGGTCTTTTGCTCTTATTATCTACAAACTCTTTTGATCTTCAACAGTGTTGGCATGTCAGGCCATCATTCTCTGTATTCACTAAAGTTAGAGCTACAGCTGCCAGCACAGGGTTGGGGAGAGGGGAATTCAGAGGCTGGGGAGCAGTGAGGTCATTCCCCTGATCATGTCCCCAGAGGAATGGTCCACCAGAAGACCTAATGATTTGTCTAGATTTTGCACCAGAATGATCATATGCCATCCTCACAAGAGCCCTTTGAGGAAATAGGTCCAAAAAGTTTAAGTGACTAAGCAGTTCAACATTCTGCTGTGCACTCATAGCAGATCTGGGGCTACCATCCCTTTCCATACCTTGCATATTTTAGTGAGTTCAGAGGCTGGTGTCCTAGTTTCCAGGAGGTAGAAGAGTAGGATGAAGGGTAGGATGAGGATTCTTCCTTTTGACAGCTTCTGTCATCCTACCAGAAGAAAGGGCCATGCCTAGACATGTCATGCTTCCTTCCACAGAGACAGGGTAGAAGGGTGTTGTAAGGATTGGTGCACTGCACAGAGCTGTGGACTGGGTGTCCTAAAGTCTGACTGGACCATGAATTCTTCTTTTGCATGAATTCTCTGCATGCAAAATTGACATATAGGTGTCTTTGGGCCTAAGAGTTCAGCCAGATAACTGGTCTTCTGGCCGAATGGCCCCCTGGCGGAGTAGTAGACAAAACCTCCCCACAGCCTTCAGCTATCCCCTGCCTGACCCCCTCTAGCAGCTGTTGCTCTATCTGAACAGAGGAGGACTGTTTCACTTCCTTGACTTCTGGGCGTGGATTTACCAAGCTGGGCTTTGCTTGGGTTGGAGCCAGGGTTGGTGGGAAGCAAACAGTTCAGAAAAGGGCTACACAACTTGGAGTTGCCACCATCCTGAACCAAGCACGGACAACTGGGGACAAGAAAGGGAGGCATTTGGGATGCAGGCATCTGTAAGATAAGGAGAGTCTCCAGCACGTGGGCTCAGGGTTTCTCTTGAGTTGTAGATCTGTTGAAAGAGGCCAGAGACAAGGAAACAATTTGTTTATTTCAGTCCTGCAGGCTCCTCAGGTGAACAGCAACGTGCCATAGAGACAGTTTCCTTCTTGCTAGCATGGGCATTAGCAATTCTCCAAGAACTGGAAACCTCAGAGAAGGCACATTAATTTACTTCTTTTATCTTAGATAGCAGAGGTCTACTTAGGAGACCTTGAGAAAAGATTATAGTGAAGACACACACAGCATAGAGAACCACTAGATTCCAAAGTAGCTTAGTCATCAGCATCATGTTATTATACAACATCCCTGATTCCCTCTGGAAGTCTGTTCTAGTCTTCTCTTGCCAGGGACTGGGAAATTCTCCCTCTGTAGTCTATAGGAACAGTGCCACAGGTTGCTGGTCTGACTGCTTTAGCTTGTTACTGTCAATCCTATTGAACAGAACTGTGCCTGGCTCGGAGAAGGCAATGGCACCCCACTCCAGTGTTCTTGCCTGGAGAATCCCAGGGACAGCGGACCCTGGTGGGCTGCCGTCTATGGGGTCGCACAGAGTCAGACATGACTGAAGCGACTTAGCAGCAGCAGTGCCTGGCTACCCAGGTGGCACTAATAATAAAGAACCTGCCTGCCAATGCAGGAGACATAAGAGATGTGAGTTCGATCCCTGGGTCAGAAAGATCCCCTGGAGGAGATCATGGCTACCCATTCTAGTATTCTTGCCTGGAGAATCCCATGAACAGAAGGGCCCAGTGGGCTACAGTCCACAGAGTCTCAAAGAGTTGGACATGACTGAAGCCACTTAGCATGCACATACATGCTTATCTGTCACCAAATTGTGGGGGCCCAATCCTGCTACAGTCAAGGTCACCAGAGGCCACAACTAGCTGGATTTGCTTTCCTGACCAGGAGGCAGTGAGTACAATAGTGGACACGGCAGGCACCATGACTGACAGGTCTAATAAAGAGCACTTCCCCTGAAGGTTTACATCAGCCTTGGTGACAATCCACCTATGAGAGATTCGACTGAACACAAGAGAGATAGGGCCAGTTCTGTGTGTGTGTGTGGAATAGGCAGCTGCCCGTGCCAGTCTTTCCCAAATCATGGTTCTCAGACCCCTGCAGGAGACCCATTTTAGTGTTTTAAAACTGCAAATTTATGGGCTCTATTTCAATCTTACAGAATGAGAGTTTTGGAGTTGGGATCAGAGAGTCTGCATAGGTAAAATCTCCTCATATAACTCTGTGTCCACTAAAGTTGAGGACCTCTGTTCTATATTCTTCAAGCTTCATTCAAGTAATCATCTCCTTCTGGAAAGTTCTTCTCCTGCTATCTCTGTTTAGCAAAATCCTGCTCCAATCCTGGAGGCCAAGCTCAGGTGTAGCTGCCTTCATGATGCTTTCCCTGATTTCATGTCTCCTTAACTGCAGCTATCTCCTGGTGTTATGGGGTAGAGGATACTAGGCATCTAAGAACTTGGGTTCAAGGGATGTTGGGGATATGAGAAGGCATATCTGGGAAGGATGGAATTGTAGGAAACGGTTTATGTTTTGTCCCCAACTTTTTGTTTGGAAAAATCTGAAAGTAAACTATGATGAATAACAGCATATCCTTCCTGGAAATTAACCAGGACAGTAACATTTTAGATTTGCACATATGCTGTCTCTATATAAACACATATACACACATAAAAACATGTATGTATTTGTATGTATTCGGCTACAACATTTGAAATTTAATTGCAAGTATCATGCCACTTTGCATCTAAAGTTTTGCATCTAAAATTGCATCTAATTTCAGCATGTATCTCTTATGAACAAGAGCATTCTCTCATTCCCTTGCAAAATAATAATACCATTATCACATCCAAGAAATGTAACATTGACAAAATAGCATTATTCAATATTGACTCATATCAAAATTTCTCAAATTATCTCCCAAACATCCTAGCTATTTGTAATTCAGTCAAGAATCATGGAGTTTGTTTTACTGTCTTTTCTGCTCCTGCTAATCTAGATTCTAGAACTGTACATTTGGCTTTTTTCCTTAATGATACTGATATTTTTAAAGAGTCCAAGTTGGCTGCCTTGTTTACTGTCTGGATTTGTCTGATTGTTTCCTCATGATTAGATTCATATTAAACATCTCTGGCAAGAATACTACAGGACTAATGTTGTTTACTTCCCAGCATGTCACATCGGGAGGTTCATATGCCGTTGCCCTGTTTTTGGTGATGCTAAATTTGATCCCTTATTTAAGGTGGTGTCTTCTAGAATTCTTCTTTGAAAAGGTACATGTTTCCTTTGCAATTAATAAGTAATCTGAGGAGTAATCGGGAATAAGCATATTTCACGAGCTCTTATGGTGATTCTTGAGTTCACTGAAGTTTGAACCACTGTTTTCCATGGTGTGATTGATGTGAATGAGGGTCCTCCAAGGCCTGCTCTGCCTCCAAAATACCTCAGGCTTAGCATGTCAGCCTTCACCTTTTACCTCTCACTCCACCTCCAAAGACCCTCTCCCTCTTGCCTGGCTCCAAATCCCTAGCTTGAGAGACATTGGTAAACCAGATGGGGGCACTGCCTACAACCCAAGGGAGCTTGCTCCCCTTACTCAGGTCACTGGCCTTGTGAGGAAGAGTCCTTGAAAATGGACAATGTATTTTTGTTTGTTTGATATTTATCATTATAAATAATAATAATAGTGGGGTGAACTAAGCCGAGCACTGTATGTAAATTACATCATTTGATCCTATGCCAATGAGGGACTTTACAGATGAGAAAAATGAGGCTCAGAGAAGTGAGGCAACTTCCCCAAGGTTACACAGCTATTAAAAGTGGGAACTGTTTTGTAAAGCAATTATCCTTCAATTAATAAATTAAAACATAGTAGGGAAAAAAAAGTGGGAACTGGATTCAAATCCAGTACCAATTAAAAAGCATATGCTTTTAAACACTCAGTTCTATTCCCTAATGAGCAAGAATCCCACCGACTTCAGAATTCTCTTTCCATTTTCCTCTGAAGAGTTCTAGGCCCACAGCATCCCTAAGCATGAGGAAGCAGGGACATTGGACTTACTATCTTTCAAGATGGAGAACAGCGAGATCAACTGGCATTCCTGTGGTCTTGCAGCAAGTGAGTAACCGAACAGGGATGTTGATGGAGGGAACTTAAGCTCTTGCTTATGAATTTGATTTTGATTTAAGAGGCAGCTGAGAGCCCCTGTGATTTCTGACTGGTGCTTGCTGAATCCAGAGTGGGTTCAGATTGGATTAATATCATTGTCCTTTGCGTGGGGAAAGGCTGCTGCTTGATAATCAACAGGCTTGCAGGCTTTGGTGGAAAAGACCGGTGTTGCTTAACAGCCCCTTTCTGTGCTTTGCACACTTGATTGACTGCCTTTAGGTTTACAGTGCTCTGTCCAGCCTGTCACGGGAAAATGCTACCTCTTAGATTCTAGTTAGGTCAAGAAAAACTCTCGCTCTCACCCTACACCCTCCATTCCCAATAAACAGGAACAACAACAATTAAAAAAAACCTTGTAAAGGTGCTCCAAATTTGTGTAGCCCACAGTTTTCTCTAGTCTTCCAATTCTCCCATGAGGATGCCCAGTCAAGTGCTGCAGTGAAATGAAAAAAAGAAAACAAAACCACAGAAACCAAGACTCTCTCCTGCTAGTAAGAGGCATTTGTAATTGGGGAGGGGGGTTATTTGAATGATTTATCTTTAGCTTCAGGTTTCCCGTTTCTTAGTGACAGGGGTGTCAGGAAAATATTTCTGCACCTGTTGCAAGATTTCATCTCTGGCTGGAGATAGACACAGACAAACACATATAGAATATCATCCCAATTTTAGCACATGTGCTGTTAAAGCAAGCACACATACATATAAAGTATCATCCAAGTTTAGCATATGTCCTGACAAATTAAACAACGTCATATATAGACACAAAAGATTCCATAGTTGGAGGAGTCCTAAGAGGTCATCTAGCAAACCTTCCCTTCTGTTCTTCACCCCCTGGCCGCAATGCTCAGAACAACTCTTACTCAGAGACCAAAGTTTGGGCAGCTCCAGTGACAAGTTGGGACTTCTGTGGTGGCTGAGAGGTAAAGAATCTGCCTGCCTGCAAGGCAGGAGAACTGGGTTCAATTCCTGGGTCAGGAAGATCCCCTGGAGAAGGAAAAGGCAACTCACTCCGTTATTCTTGCCTGGAGAATCCCATGGGCAGAGGAGCCTGGAGGGCTACAGAGTCAGACGCGACTGAGGGACTAAACAACAACAATGCAGATAAAGTTATGCAAAAGTTTCAGAGGCAGCTGGTGCCTGTGACCAGCGTTTTTTTCCCACAATGATCTCTTATAAAATAAAGCGAAATCCATCCTCCTAGTAACTCCTGGCTTTAGGGGGCTGCTCCCTTCCTCTGGAGTCACTCAGAATAAGGGATCTCCTTTTCTATACAGGCTTGTCCCCCAACCCTAGAGAGGTTGAAACCTCCAGCACCACAGTGCCCAGACAGGATTTTCTCTGCAGTGACCGTCCTCCCCCTCTGACTGCCCCCTTTGGATGGCATGGGTCTGCAAGAATCACTCTCCCAGCTGCTGCTGTCCCACCTGTATTGCTCTGCTCCCCCCACCCCCACCCCACCCCACCTGGCAAGCAAGCACAGAGCTCCTGGGAGGCTGGGCCGCTGTGAGCCCACTGCAGTGCCATCACTCAGCTTGCCAAAAGCCATGTGACACAGCAAGGAAGCAAGTGGTTAGAGAGGTACATTGGTTTCTGAGAGGCACTAGTGCAGCTAAGGCAGAAATAGGCTCGAACTTAATAATCTGCTCATCACCCACAGTAAGAGACACCCTGACTTATTCAAAGACACCGTGGGCGGTGCAGAGGATGAATAAGCATGATTCACTGCCACTCTGGCACCCGGGGCACGAAGAATAATAAAACCCAAAGAATTGTAGCCGCCTGAGTAGTAAATTAAGAGATCCGGGGCTCAGCTAGACTCTCGACATCAATGTTACCATGGCAATAAAGGGCCCCAGCATTCAGCAGCTATTACAGAGCAGGCGTCTAATAGGCTAGTCTATGTCACAGCCAAAGCCCAAGGGGCTAGCAAAGAAGACCAATTAGCATATCCATTCATTAGGGGCCTCTGCACACTTCTTCTCTTAATTCCAATTAGTTGTTTGTTTGAACCAACGTCTCTTGCCTGTATTATGCTCATTAGTGCCTTTTAGCCACTGGAAATAGGCTTGAAACTCCACAAGGACCTCACTATTTCCCAAGCCTTCATTTTTCCCCCAGGGGTCTAGGCTGATACAGTCACCAACTTAGGGCCCTCAGTCCCTCGAAATGAAAGCATCTCTCACTGTATAACTGTACTCGACAGATGGAAACTGCTCAGGAATGTGATGCGCTAAGGGTTCTTCCTGGAACCCAGCGAAATAAGGATCCGGGGCCATTATCTGGACCATTCAGGTCAAAGAAACCCTTTGGCCTTAGCCAGTGAGCCCGCTGGCCACGCCTGCTGGCCACTACTCAGAGGTTAGTTGTTCGGGAGGGGGAACTTTGGGCACCTGGGACCATACTGGCATCATCAAAGTCGAGCAGTAGCCATTCCAGCTTGAAGGACTGCCCTTCAAGGTCCAGTCCAAACCCCGCCTATTCTGGGAAGCCTTCCCTGATCTTTGCAGTCTCGAATGAGTTCCCCCTCCTCCACGAATTTTGAAGTTGACACCCTATGCTGGGCAGCATTCATGGCAGCCTCAGCTCCTCAGCCAGCTTGGAGTTCCCTCACTCGTGACTTCAGAGTCCTCAAGGTCACTGGGAGAGACTGGGGTTCTAGGCAGTACTCATAATGCCACTGCATATGACCTTCTAGAGTCTCCCCGAGGACTTAGCCAAACTCCAGGCAGGGACACATCCCACTCCCCAACCACACCCAACTGTGTAAATAGCTCACAAGAACAGATGCCATAAACTAGCCTCTCTCGTGGCAAAAGGAAACAATCTCTCAAAAGTGCTACCTTCTCTTCCTTCCTGGGAACAGAACGACCAGGTCCTAAGATTGTTTCTGTTCCCCGTCAGCAGCCATGTGGTTTGACTGAGGCAGGCAAGCAGGAAAAGGGGCTTACAGAAGCAGCTGCTAACATCTGTGCACAAGGACTGAGTTGAATCATTTGCCTCTGAACTCGGTATCAAATTCAAAGCCTCTCCTTTCTCCCTCCTCTCTCGCCTCTGTAGCCACTGCTTCATTTGCAGCTCCATTGGTCACTTCTGGCTCCTCTGCTGTCCTGTTAAGCAGATTGCTTTTTTTCCAAAATTGGCAGGAATGGTTTCTCCTTTAGTCTTCTGAGTGTGAGCTCAGACACATTTCTGTCTTTGAGATCCTATGGGATTTTGTTATTGTACTCCACCCAACAGCTGGCATTCCAGAAGGCAGCCTGGGCTAAGTACATTGCAAATATCTTAAGTATATGGCAAACCCAAAATCACCCAGAATGCTAGGGAATGAGAGATTCTGGAGAATGGAACATTTTGTTACCTGAGTTCACATTAATCCAAACCCCCTTTTGTCTCCTACTGTGGGTTTTTTTCCTCTCAGCTTTATTCAGATATAACTGACATACAACATTATGTAAGTTTAAGGTGTACAATGTGATTTTATCCATGATACACATATATATTGCAAAATGATTACCACCATAGGGTGAGCTAATACCTCTAGCACATCACATAATTACTTTCTTTTTTATGATGAGAACATGAAAAATCTACTCTCTTGGCAGCTTTCAAGTATATAACACAGTACTATTAACCACAATTACCATGTCACACATTAGATTTCCAGAGCTTATTCATTTCAAAACTAGAAGTTTATACCCTTTGACCAACATGTCCCCAGTTCCTCCATGTCTCCCTAGCCTCAGGTAACTATCATTCTACTGTCTATTTCTATGAATTTGGCATTTTTTGATTCCACATATAAGTGAGATCATACAGTATTTGTCTTTCTAAGTCTGACTTATTTCACTTGGCACAATGCCCTCAAGGTCCATCCATGTTGTTATTAATGGCAGAATTTCCTTCTTTATCATGGCTGAGCAATATTCCATCATATATATGTATATACACCACACCTTCCTTGTCCATTCATCTGTTGACAAGGCACTCAGGCTCTTTCTGTACCTTGGCTACCGTGAATAATGGTACTCCCTACTCCTGATTTTTTAAATTTTGCTAACAAAAGGAGTACTTCAAGGCTGTATATTGTTACCCTGCTTATTTAACTTATATGCAGAGTGCATCATGAGAAACGCTGGACCGGAAGAAACACAAGCTGGAATCAAGATTGCCGGGAGAAATATCAGTAACCTCAGATATGCAGATGACACCACCCTTATGGCAGAAAGTGAAGAGGAACTAAAAAGCCTCTTGATGAAGATGAAAGAGGAGAGTGAAAAAGTTGGCTTAAAACTCAACATTCAGAAAACGAAGATCATGGCATCCGGTCCCATCACTTCATGGGAAATAGATGGGGAAACAGTGGAAACAGTGTCAGACTTTATTTTGGGGGGCTCCAAAATCACTGCAGATGGTGACTGCAGCCATGAAATTAAAAGACGTTTACCCCTTGGAAGAAAAGTTATGACCAACCTAGATAGCATATTCAAAAGCAGAGACATTACTTTGCCAACAAAGGTCCGTCTAGTCAAGGCTATGGTTTTTCCTGTGGTCATGTATGGATGTGAGAGTTGGACTGTGAAGAAAGCTGAGCAGCAAAGAATTGATGCTTTAGAACTGTGGTGTTGGAGAAGACTCTTGAGAGGCCCTTCGACTGCAAGGAGATCCAACCAGTCCATTCTGAAGGAGATCAGCCCTGGGATTTCTTTGGAAGGAATGATGCTAAAGCTGAAACTCCAGTCCTTTGGCCACCTCATGCAAAGAGTTGACTCATTGGAAAAGACTCTGATGCTGGGAGGGATTGGGGGCAGGAGGAGAAGGGGACGACAGAGGATGAGATGGCTGAATGGCATCACTGACTCGTTGGATGTGAGTCTGAGTGAACTCTGGGAGTTGGTCCTGGCGTGCTGTGATTCATGGGGTCGCAAAGAGTTGGACACGACTGAGCGACTGAACTGAACTGAACATAACTGTATACTTTTTTTCTGCCTTAGTAAGACAAGACCAATGTATCTATCCTTTGTTTAGTTTTTAAGGCTTCCAAGAGCTTCAAGTTTCTCATATACTTAACATCAGGAATCACACACAAAGTTCAAGTGGAGAAAGCATAAGAGGTAAAGCTCAATGTCTACTGAGACCAGGGTAACCCCTGGAAAAAATTTGGTTTCATTGAAATCCCAAAAGAGGAATGAGTTTCTCTTTTCTTTGTCAGTGATCTCTTTCTCGTCAAACGAGGGTATCAGAGGAGACTGTTAAAGAAGAATCCTGAGTAGTAACGTTCTAGTAAATGGAGTCTTTATTTTAAATTAGCCACTACTGAAGCTGTGTTCATCAGAACAGCCTAGGTTTGGCATTATGAATAAATCGATCTTTCTAAGTGGTTGGGCTGATTTTCCTGGTTATCAATATGCCCAGAATCTCAATGCCTGCAACATTCTCAGTCACCTGGGTGTGATGGGAGGGGGAGGGGATTTGTGAAGGATCATATATTCCTCCCAGGCCTTTTAGCTACCCAGGCTCCAGTGGGGTGAACCAAACAGACCAAAACTGCTATATAATGTTCTTGGCTGTTTCTACTAATTTTTGTTTTGGTGGATCCCACATTGGCTTCAGGAGTTATATATGTCTGGAAAACCGACACTGCAAAGTTCTGGCTTGTTCCCTGCCCTGATGCTAAGGGATAAATATAGATCTCAACCACTACAGAAATTTGGCCAGGATTCCAAGGGGTGTGTGTGTAAGGGGCAGTGCTGATGGGGCCATTCTGACATGTGGGAGAGAAAAAAGGTTTCTTTATATCCAAGGCCCTCTTTGGTGGGCGGGAGGAGCCAAGCAGGAGCCTGGCCTCTAAAATGAATAATCCATATTTAAGGGGCTGGTGGATTGACACAAATAAGGAATATTATATGTGGCTTAGTGTGGGGCAGGGGAGGTGGGGAGAGCAAAGGGAATCTTTCCTGACACCTTAGATCCTTTTGCATGAGATCAGCCTTATGAAAAAAGAAAGTTATTCTTGGCCAACTCCCCTCACCCCCAACTCCCACCCAGGCCCCACCCCCTGCATGCACTGATATCCAGCTCTCAACTGAGAAGGACACAACTGAAGACTGCCATTGGGCCCATAGTAGCTCAGGCGCTAGAGAAGGGCAGGGAGTGGGAAGACGTGAAGCTGCGGGGGGGGCGAGTCACTCATCCTTGTGACCCAGAATATCTCCCCCTCCCTGTAATGATGAGCTTGCTTTTCCATAAGGGCTTTCCTTTGATTCAGAGAAGGGGCCAACCAATGAGAGAGGGGCATGTTAGATTATTTTGGGGAAGGGCTCATGCCAGGAGGGTTCACTTTTACTAGGCGCCAAGTAGCCCCAGCAACCAGTGTCTCCTGTACCAGCAGCAGCTCCGGAGCTCTCCCCCACTCGCCTGCCTCTGCCGCACCTCTGCCCACTGCACAGCCATGAGAAGGCAGCTCCGGTCCAGAAGGGCTCCGGCCTTGCCTTACGGTTATCGCTACAGACTTGTGAGTCCCGGGAAGCAGAATATTTTTGCTGTCCCTTTAGAATGGGGTGGGTGGGGGGTGTGTAGGTCATGACTCACGGCTGCTTCTCTTTAGGATGGGCAGAAACAGTGAAGTTTAAGGAAGCCCAGGGTTTCAAGCGTGAGCAGTGACTCCCGGGACCCCACTGCACCCTGAGTGGCTAGACTGAAGGAGGAAGCCCTTCTCCTGTGCAACAAAGATAAGGGACAGGGGAGATGCCAGAGAATGAAGGCGTCTTCTACAATGTTTTCGTGGGAGTCTAGGATTTGAACAGACCTTTTGGAGTCTGGGAGTAGAGGTTTCATTCCAATAGCAAGAAATGGAGCCAAGAGAGAAGGGAAGGGAAAGAGGAAAGGAAAGGCATTTGCCTACCCAGTTGTCTCAGTCCCTTTGGGTGGGAGCTTCTGAGGAACCCAGCTACTCTTTTTCTAAAGCTGAAATTCCAAGCTATAGCTAAAATCCTGGAATACTAGGTAGAAGCTGGGAGCAGTCCTAGACATCGTTTCTCTAGAATCCCTCATCACGTAAGGAGACTGCTGTGGCTCAGGGCACGGGAGGTCCTGGCCATTTACTGGAGAAGCTGAAGTGAGAATGCAGGTTTCCTCACTTCTCATCCTATGCTCTTTCATATTTGCAGCATGCAACTCCCTAACCCTCCAGCACCCATGGCCTTCCTGCCTGCCACCCCACCCTGCCCAACACTCACACACCCCACCTGCAATGTCACCATTTATCTCCAGGGTGCATTAAAATTTTCTTTGAACCCAAAGTTTCCTTGCATTTAGTTTGCTAGAAATCATGAGTATATGCCACATGCAGTGTTTTTTTTTTTTTTTTTGCTGAGAAGTATATTCTGAAATCTCCTCCAGAGAGGGCTGTGGAGAGCCTCAGGAAGAAACAAAGCTTAATCCATTTTTCTTGGGGAATGGCCACTCCCCAATCAAGGAGCTAACTGGAGACTCTCAACAGCCTGCAGAGGAAGACACAGATCTAACCCCATACCAACCTGTGGAGGGCTTCTCATAACTTTCTAGCCATGGTTTGTAGAATCTCTCTTTTGACGTTCCCCAAAGTCCCTTCCAGTTCTCAGAGCAGTCATAGTCTGTAGGGCATACAAAGTCATTCCTTATTTGGATTCTTTTCTCTATAATGCTGCTAAAGTGTTGTGTACAAGTTTAATTATCTGCCCCTCGTTTTGGATTTTAAATGCATCAGGGGATCTTGCTTTATTGGGAACACTTGATCACGTTTACAAAGAGAGGATTTGATGCAGTGAATAACTGTGTGCTAATGTCTCTTTCAAAATTAATCAACCATTCGAATGTTTACAGGGTGTCACTCAATGCAGGGCACAAATTTATCTTCCAGGTCATACTGTTTGTTTATGTATTTGTTTATATGTTTATATATTTAGAGTGCTCAAAATGGAGCCATGTTCTGCCCTTCAGACTCTTTCCTTTTAGGGCAACACCACGGCCCCAGCACACACCCACTCTTCCATCTCTGCACACTCACACACACTATCACAGGAGGTCAGTGCCACTTTAGGAAACAGACAAAAACAGGCCCTCTCATTACAAAAGTGTTCCCTACTGGGTTCCATGAAACACTGAGCTGCCCCCAAAGCGCCCCTCTTGTACAGTGTGAGGTTCTCCTATACATGGAAGCTGGGGCAAGGGGGAAAGATATTTGCAGTTCCTGAAGCCCAGGCAGTGTGAGAGCTGTGGGGAAATTAGCTCTGAGAAGGTTAATTCTTCCCGGGAGGGTAAAGCTTTAATGACAAGCCATCTTTAATGGGATTATCGTGAGAGCTCATATCTACAAATAAGATCAGGCAGAGGCCAAAGCCAGCTGCCTCCTCTGTGGAGCAGGGGTGGAGGGCAGGCAAAACAGGCGACTAGGAGAGGAAAGGAGATTTTCCCGAAAATATAAAGGGAATAGAAACTCCTTCACCTTGAAATGTTATACTTCAAATTCTCTGAGATTTTCAGTTAGATCAGATTCTCTGGAGGCCAGGATGACTGACTACCCACTACAGTCCGGATGAATGCCTAGGCGAGGGCATGGTTCAGGAGTTTTCAGTCAGGCAGTTATCACTGATGTTTGTTCGGTGCCCACTGGTTACCTAGCTGCAGGCTCCATGCTGTGGAGGGTCATCAAGGAGTTAGAAAATACGGCCCCGTCCCACCCACCCCCACCCCAGGTGCTCAGAATGTAATTCTGGAGGTCAAATGGGTACCTATGTTCACACACAAGTGAAAGAGATTCAAGAACATGTATTAATCCATTCAACATTGAGTGATGGGGGGTTATTTTCCTAAGCCTTATCCCATGAGTCCTTGTCAGAGTTAGAAATCTCCAGTTGTGAGCACCTTCAGCCTCTTGGGAACACAGAATCTAACATATTGCTGTGCTCTGTCAATCTGCTCAACCACCTCTCAGCTTTTGCGCTCAAAGTGGTAGGAGAGAAACATCATTGTCAGGGATATTGCGAGACATGGGTTCAGAGACTGTCTGCTCTATCGTTGAACTAGCTGCGTGATTCTGGCTACATCCTGTTGCCTCTCTGGGCCGCACGTGGACAAGTGACTCTTCAAGGCCCCTGTCAGGTCTGATACACATGTGACATAAGACTGTACCTTTGAAGAAATTAGAGAGCAATTCAAGAGAGCTTGTAATCAAGAGCTAGACAGCACTGGGCAGACTGAATGCTGAGAGTAGAGCCTTGTCGTTCTGTATCACTTTTACGGATCCTGAACAATCTAGCTCTCTGGCCCGCCCCGCCCCCCACGTCAGCCCTTTCAGCCGAGTGTCCTCTAAATGGCCTTTGAGGAATCAGGCAGGGAGAGGGCGGCACGGAGCCCCTGGCCTCTATCACTGGATACATCCCCCCAACAGGTGCACAGGCCCTGCCGCTCTTCAGATTTGGACAGCACAGAGAAGGGAGGGTGGCCTCATTTTCTGCTGCTGCAATGAGCCTTGGCAGACCCACAAAGAGCAGAGATCCAACTCGCCAGCCTGTGGCTGGGAGGCATTTGAAATACCATTTGGTGAAGTCTGGGTTTTTCTCTTTTTTGTTTAATTTTCTTAGAACCACTTGGAGAAGATTACAGTTTCAGATCTCAAGTAATGGCTGCAATCAGTCAATCAACAAATATGTGCTGAGCATTTCCTACGTGCCCAGATTTCTGCCAAGCGTACGGGCTTGGGGGTGGGGAAGACGAAGGAAATATCAGTTGCCATCCCAGCACTCAGGTGGCCTGTCCAACCTGCTTCTGGCAGGCAGAGGTTCCAGCGTGGGCAATAGTCAGAGAAGCAGCAAAGAACTGCACCCCCAATCTCTTGTTTCTGTGGGGAAGACAGTCTAAGTTTTGAGGAGGGGTACAGCAGCTGGCTTTTCCTCCTGATGTCTATTCCAAGCTATTTTTAGCCACAACTTAGGATGGTGAGGGTGAGCAGCTGAAAGCATCCAGAGTGTTAGGACAAAGCTGCCTTGGACTGAGAATGTGCCATCACAGACACAAGTGTCTAAAACTCTTCCATCCTCCAGTGTTGAGCTCAGTCTGCCCTGACAGGCCAAAGTTAACAGGAAGCCATGGCCCCAGGACAGAGTAATGACATGAACAGTCCTAGGGGAACAACCGAAATGCCTGCAGCTGAGAATAACACTTGCACCTCTATGGAAAGAATATTGGGTCAAAATGGGTCATAGAAATAATATTTCCTGCAAGAGAGAAAGAAATCTGCCTCTTGTAACAACAGGTATGTTTCTGGGTAAGTGGACATCTGAAGCATCTCCAAATATTGAGTTGTTTTTCATTTATTTTGGCTGGTGGGATGTGCCATGGGAAATTTTCTTTTCCAAAAAAAGGGGTTGTGTGTTGTCACTGTTTCAGGATGATCAGGATGAAGTGAACCAGAACTACTTAGCGGATGAAGAGGAAGAAGCAGAAGAGGAGGCTAGGGTGATGGTGGTACCTGATTTGGAGGAGGAGGAGGAAGAAGAGGAGGAGAAAGAAGAGGAGGAGAAGGAGGAGGAAGATAGTCACAGTCAGGAAACAGACAGTGCCTGGTGGCGGAAACTGCAGATTGTCAATGAATACCTGTGGGATCCGGAGAAAAGGACATCTCTGGCCCGAACAGGTCAGAGTTGGAGTAAGTCCCAGTGGTCCCAATGCCCCAGTCGGGTGTCCTTTGCTTTCGGCTTGGCGTCCAGGACTCCTTTACCACACGTTGGATGGGCTTGTCTGCAAACTTCTCTTAGCTCTTCACGTAACCGGATCAACGCCTAGGGAAATAATGGGCAGATCTCATCAGAACAAACTCCAAGTGGGTGAACAGACGATTGTGTAGCTGAAATCCACTGGGCTCAACAGCATTTTGTAGTGCAAAAAGACAGTAAGAATGAGTTGAAAAAGCACAGGTTTTATGGAAGCCCCAGCCCTGTCATTTTCTCTCTGTAACTTTGGGCTCATCATTTATCCTCTCTGAGCCTCAGTTTCCTCACCTGATAAACAAGGGAAGCAGTATCTCCCTTTCTGTCTCACAGGAGCAGCCTGAGACTCTGGTAAGATATGAACATGGTAAAACCAAAAGTGTTACGCAGAAGACTATTCCTAGGATACGAGACTCAGGTCCCTACTAACCTGACCAAGGGTTTGTAGAGTCTCATCAGTTCACCCCATAACGTCAGAGAAGGATAGCCAGGGCTGCCGCTGGCCCCAGGTTGTGGGTGCTCTACGGCTCCAGGGTGTTTAGAGAGAAATGGGTTAAAGGGATCATTTCTAGCGATTTAAGCCCAAGCTCCTGTTTTTCTTGATCCATGGCAGAACTGCGGTCCATCTGCAGCCACCACTGTCACTTCACAGCTTCCCCAGCACTCCTCTCCCAGGGTCCCTCCTACTCACCTCTTGAACTCTTAATGCTGATGCTTCTCAGGAGATTTAGCTTATGGTAAAATTCACACTCGCCACACTCTCTGCACATCCCAGGAGAAGAGCAGCTGCTGGTCTGAACTCAGTTACCCCATGGAAGAAAAAACAGATAAGTCTATGGATGAAATAAGAGTCCCCCAGTGCCAAGAGTCTACATTGCTGAAGTCGACGTTCATGCCTTCTAAAGGCCCCTTTAACTGAGAATTCTCTCCTTTGTAGCTGATGTTTCTAATTCAGCTCAGTCAGGGTGAAACGGCCAGCCCCGCTTCCTGGAATTGGGAATAGCAGGTGTGGGGCTCTGAACAACACCCACCTCCCTTCACCCCTCTTCAGTTCCCAACCCCACCCCTGCCCATCCCTCAAACTCTCAACTCTCGACTGGAACAAATGTACCTTTCAAGGAACATTCCAACATTCTGGAAGCTGCAGACAAATGCAGGACACTCACTGGGGCTCCAAAGGGGGCACAGCTGTCTGTGGCTTGCCTAAAGAGGACTGAAAAAACAGGCCTTGTGAAATCCAAGTGTGGTTCTGGGAGAGGAAGCCCTGCGTTAACCCTTAAACAGCCATTGGAATTTAACCAGATGAGCTGATCCAAATTGTGCCTGCGGAGAAGAATCCATAAGCCAATACGTGGGGACAAGGGAGGAAGGTTCGAGTGTCCAGGGGAGATGTGCCAGTGGGGACACTGCATATCCAGGCCTCTGGGAAGTGGGTCTCAGAAGGCTAACCCTGGGCAAAGGGCAAATAGTGATGTTAATGCCCAGATCACCACATGCCTTGCTGTCCTCTTGCTTGAGAACTAGGTGCCAATTAAGCACTTACTAACCCTGTCCAGCCTGGACATCAACATGACAGACATATTCACCCATGACAGACATATTCACCCAGCCTGTTATTATATTCTGGGCTTTTCCTCTTATAGCTGGGCAACCTCTATTCATAGGAGCTATTTTATTTTATTTTATTGGGTACTGACCAGAGTCTATGAGGTAGTAATATTATTGTCCCCATTTTACAGATGCAGAAACTGAGGCTTAGAGAGGGTAAGTAACTTACCTAAAGTCACAGTTAATAAGTGGCAGGACTGGGACTCAAACCCAGGTTGGATAAACACTGGAGTTCCTTCTCTTGCCAGAACACCACACTGTCTTCATGAACTTTAGCAGTGAGCAAGGCCCTGATGGGTAAAAGACTCAGGACCTGATGGGGTGTTTTAGTGGAAGGACTGAAGAGTTGGGATTGAGGGTATCTTGTCTATTCAAGATATAATCGTCTATCCAAGCTTGGGTGGGGCGTTCAGGGGTGAACCCTGGATTACCTAGAGGAGCAGCCCAAGTAAAATTTGGATATTTGGAGCAGAAAAGGTTGGAGGGATCAATGGGTTCAGGTGGGTACAGTGCTTGGTTTTGCCGGGGGTGGGGGTGGTACAGTGTAGCTGAGACAGCCTATCACAGGCTCCAGGGCACAGACTCTTGGGCAAAGCTGAGGGGACACATTGTTTGTGCCATTCTCCCATCTACAGCTTCCCAGCCACACATCCCCGGCAAGAAGGAAGATGTCTCCCAAGGAATGTACCTGTCTTCTATTGCTTTCCTTTCATCCATGAAACTGAGCCTTCTGGTCCCCCAGGATGGTTCCAGCTGTGGATGGGTTGCCAGGATGAGGACAGGGGTAGAGCAATGGAGAATGGAGGAGGAGGCAGAGGGCACAACCCATCAGGCCAGCCAGTGGGCAGCAGCCAAGTACCACAGGCACACAAGGTGCTGCTGTTTCTTCTCTGGGGACTCCAACTGAAGTGAGGTGTTTGTATTCCAGTTCCACTTTAGTGCATCTTAGAAAACATAAAGGTTCACCTCCAGTTAAATTCCTAAGGAATTTTTTTTCTCCTTTTCCCGACTCCTTTTGGGGGCTGTTAATTTTATTCGGTTCATGGTTCAATTTAAAAATTGACATTTGGATTTGGTTTGGGGTACAGCAGAGTTAGGTAGTTTGTTCTGGTTTCCAGCTCATGATATGGTTCAAATCCATAGTTCTGACATCATGGTACTGCTGTGAGAAGAGTTAGATGCTATTTTCTGAGACGGCCCCAAAGAGGGGCATGCTTACTCACTCATTCTGTGCTGCCTAATCCCGGGACAAACCTGGTCCTGATCCAGCCCACAGAGGGAGAATTCATACAACTGTGCCTCTGGAAACCATGGCAATAATAATATTAACAGTGATGAAGAGTGTCATATATAGAGCACTGAGTGTCTGCCAGGCTCTGTGCTATGCTATTTATATGCATCATTCAATGTTAAGAAGTCAGTACTATTATTATCCTCATTTTACAGATGAGGAAATTGAGGCCCAGAGAGGTAAATAGCATGTCTAACATCCAACAGCTAGGAAATGGTAGCATCAGCACAGGATGGAAGGAAAGGCTGAATTTCAAATATTGTTAGGGACACAGATCAGAATATGAGGGAAGTGCTAAACTTATCACCATTTTATCTGCTAGGAATCGGGGGGTGCCCAAAGGTTCTATAACTTGCCCAAGTGCAGAGTTAGAGCTCACAGGTGGCAGGTATCAATAAGTACAGTTGCCCCCTCCTTCATTCCCCATCCTGTGTTAGTGTTCTTTTTGAAATCAGAGTCACTTAAACTTTTGCCAAACATGAATAAGATTTGAAGTACATAAAGTGAAACCTTGCTTTGCCTTCATTAGAGGCAAGTCCAATGGAAATGAAGCAAAAGTTTGAATTATGGGCTATGTGAAAAGAAATGCTGTTTTCATCACTTGCAAATATATATAATCACTGGAACCAGGTGGCTAGAACTCTTTAGGACACCTGCTTTAATGAATAGCAGAGAATGATTTGTACATAGGACATTGACCATAGCCCAGAGGACTCCCAAGCAATTTGCCCTCTGCAGTACTTTAAACTCTGTTCCCCTATAATCTAGTTCATGGTCATCATTTGCTCAGCAAGCCCTTCCATCGGAGATGCTGTAAAGGTAAAACTGCAATCAGACCTCTGACGCAATTCTCACCAATTTCAAATCGGTGAAATCTGAATAAGCAAGGACATACTGAATCTGGGGAATTACAAAAAAAGCCATGTCACGTGTTTGCGCTGGTTCTGATTCGTGAGTTCAAATGCAGACACAGGGCTTATTGGCCAGCACTGACCACCCTCATCTCTGATTTTTCTGCAGGCCTGATCTTAGTCATTTACTTCTTCTTCTATGCCTCCCTGGCTGCTGTGATCACCCTTTGCATGTACACGCTATTTCTGACCATCAGTCCTTACATGCCAACCTTCACTGAGAGGGTGAAGCCTCCTGGTGAGTGCCCAAATACCCTGAGCTGTCCGAACACCCTGGACAGAAATCTGCTTGCACGGCATGTTCAGCCTCAATTAACTTTGGCTTTTCCCTGTAATGACTTAGGGATTCAATTATTAGGAGTAAAAGTAAAATGGTACTTGGCAGATTATGGTCCTTTTCATTTTGATTGCCTGGGGTGGGGTTGGGGGGAATGGTTTCATGGGAATTGATACAAAAATTATCCCAAGAATGGGTTAATATATCCAAGACTTGTTTTCATTGCCAGGAGTTATGATCAGACCCTTCGCCCATAGCCTTAACTTCAACTTCAACGTTTCTGAACCTGACACTTGGCAGCATTATGTGATTAGTCTAAATGGCTTTCTCCAGGGTAAGTGCCTCTGAATGGTGAGAATATCTTTGGAAAGGTGATGGGTGGGAACTCAAAAATCACTTGGCTCTGAAATCCCAGTCTTAACTAACACTGCCCATTCTGATTTTTCGTTATCTTGCATCCCCCTCAGCACCTGTAGATACAATCAAAACTACTGTGGTTTGTGATTGTATGTTGCCTTAAAGCATATAAAGCCAAAGATGGTAAGTTACATGTTTATATGAAAGCATATAAGCCAGTAAGGTGATAAATTCATTAGAACAGAGAACTTGCTTTCTCTTCTGGAATACCCTAGAGCACCTAGTTATGTCCTGGACATATCCAGATGGCTCAATAATGATCAATTATAAAAGATAATTCCGGGGGGGGGGGGGCAGGTGGTGATGAGAAAAGGAGAGTGTTCTCCAGAACTGGAAGACTCTTACCTCTTGTGTTTTCTCAAGGTGAGAGAATTCATTTCTTGGAGATGAGCCATCTTAAAGGATGATCCATCTTAAAAAGCCTTTATTTAAGTCTCTTTATTTAAATAGCAATCCAAAAGGGAGTTGGAGGACAAACCTCTGGGTGGTAGTCACTCCAACATTTTGATAGCCAGTGTTTTCAAGATGCCTATCTCTATAGTATTATCAGATAATGTTCTCAGGGGCAAGTGAAAACTGAGGCAGCAGCTTGGTTAAGGTTAAACATAGAGCCCACAGTCTCTGTATTTCTCCAGCTATCAAAGTAAATCCATGGGTTAACTACACCTATTATTTGTGGAGGAAAAGCCCGTCAGACTGGTTTGGTTGTCCTGGCCTGGCTGAAGCCAAGTGATGGGGGTGGCCTACAGAACAGGCAGTGAACGAAGAGGATTCTCTTACGTGATAGGAAGCCTTGTTTAAATGCATAAATGTTGTCACTGAACTTTAACCCTGCATCGCAGAGTCTATTGTCCTCATTTTACCAATGGGGGAATTGAGGCTCAGAAAGGGGAAGAAATCTGATCAAAGTCTTCCAGTAGCTGAACCAGTATTTCAATTTAAACCCTTGTTTCTGTTCTTGACACCCTTGCTACTCAAAGTGTGATTCAGGGACCAGCAACATCAGTATCACTTGGAGTTTGCTGGAAAGGGAGAATCTCAGGCCCTACCCAGACCTGCTGAATGAGGGTCTGTAGGTGGTCTTTACACCCTTTAAAGCTTAAGAAGTGCTGCTTTTCACAATTCTTTGCTGCTGCCATATGACCAGGAATTAGAAATTCAGCTTTGTATCAGTGTCATTTTGATTAAGTCTGAGATTCAGAATCCTCACCTGTAAAATGAGAGGAGCATGGTTCTTTTTGAATCCATGGAGTCCCATTTTTGACTCCCCAAAATGTTTTGGGCATCATAGCCAGCACAATATCTTCTCTTCTTTCAAAATGCTTGTGAGCTATTGCAAATGTACTATCAGAATCTCTGCTGAGGAAATTCCTCTGAGAAGAGAGAAGATGCAGAAATATCAATTCTGACCTGATGACAGAGGTGGGGAACATTAGGAAAAGCATTGGATTTTTTTAGTGCCTAAGTGTAGATAATATGCCCTGTTTAAAAGGAACACATCTCTGAAATAGACATCAGAGTATCAATTTCATTCCTGTGAGGACAGAGATTTTGCAATAAGGGGTCATGCCCATGTCACATTATTTTTAAAGGAACACCCTCAAGAGAAACAACGAACACGTGATTAGAGTTTCTATTTAGAAAGTTATTTGAACATAGGTCTTATTCTTCAAAAAAAGATTAAAAAAAGAGAGAGATTAAAACAAAACCTTGAATTGAATGTAGATTTGTCAAAGGAAAAATAAAAGCTTAGCCATAACTAAGATTTAAAATTTACTAGAATAGATTTAAAATTCCCAGTTGCTTCTAATATCAAGCCCAAGTCACAGTCCGTCTAGATAAGGGCCCAGCAGTACTTTTGGAGTTTTACCTCTGGTGGCACAATCTCCTCTGAAAACTGAGCTACTTGGAACATAAACGCATGGAGGCTGGATCTAATAGGACTAACTGGATTTCATCATTGAGAACCAAACTGGGAATAATGTAGTCATTTCTAAAGCCCAGTTCTATGGCATCTAGTAGCCCAGTCAGCTCACAGATGGACCTTTTCAGCCCTCTCCCTGATACCTGTACCTTGAAAGTGAAAGTTGCTAAGTCGTGTCAGACTCTTTGCGACCCCATGGACCCCAGTCTGTGGAATCCTCCAGGCCAGAATACTGGAATGGGTAGCCTTTCCCTTCTCCAGGGGATCTTCCTAACCCAGGGATCAAACCCAGGTCTCCTGCATTGCAGGCAGATTCTTTACCAACTGAGCTATCAGGAAAGCCACGTGTACCTTGGGCACATGCTAAATTCCATGCAAGGGAAAGGGACACTAACTCTGAGTGCCTCGGGTCTCAGAAGACAAGACCTCACCCCTCAACCTCTCAGTGGAGACCCTACGTTTGTCATTGTTTCCTGTCTTTCAACCTAAGTTTCTACTTTTCAGTGCTAACTTCCCTCTATAAAGAATGAGCTGGTTTATTTCCTCCTCTTCTTCCTCCTGCTTCCTCCTGTTCCACAACATACAGTTTTCACCTTTTTGCATTGGGTGCCTCTGATCAACCTCAAAGAGAGGTTTCCTAGACTGAACTTAAAGAGATATAACCCCTGTGTTCTGCCTCTATGTATATCCCATGCCTTGATATGACTCAGTCCTTCTTCCAAAATCTGCCTACTATGTGCCTCTTCCTCTCCCAGAGGTATTAATAGAAGAGGCAGCCCTCCACGTTTACAATTTACCATGTCAGAAAAGAAATAATGGAAAATAGAGAAGAGTTATAAAGCGACAAACATAATACAATCCAGAGATGGATATGGAAGAAGTTCCAAGAGAATGAGAAGCAAGGGGACAGGCAATCCAAGTGGGCTAGGGGGACTAGCCCAGAAGGCTTCTTGGGAGAGATGTTGTTGAAGGGCCTGGGGCCCCTGATGCCAGGTCACAGGGTCTAAGACAGACTGAGTGGGCTTTCAAAGGAGCACAAGTAAGCTGGGGAAAGGAAACCAGGGAGAACCACTGAAAACCTGGCCCTCTCTGCAGCACCTAACATGACCCTTTGCCACCCCCACATGCTTTAGGTTACAATGACAGTCTTCAAGAGGAAATGAATGTAGACTGTCCCCCAGGCCAGTACTTCATCCAAGACGGTGATGAGGATGAAGACAAGAAGGCCTGCCAATTTAAGCGCTCCTTCCTGAAGAACTGCTCTGGCCTGGAAGACCCAACTTTTGGCTACTCTACTGGACAGCCTTGCATCCTTCTAAAGATGAACCGGGTATATTGGCCCATGATACTCTGGCAATGAAAAGTGGATGAGTTGGGTAGGAAGGCCCTGGCCACTCCATGTCTCTTGGGTTCTGTCTTTATACACTGTTAAGCTTGGCCATTTTTACCAAGAGCATCAGTAATACAAACAACTGGATAAACCTACCAAGTAATAATTCCTTTTCTCCCTGAACACTTTCTATTTGGATTCTTCTCCAGCACCCCTGAACCTGCCCTTGGATGCCTGTATCAGGAATGAGATCTTGAGCTGTTTGGCACAGGAGACTGACATGAAGGTGGTGTGGGGGGCAATTCTTATATTACAAGAAATGCATTTTCCTCCTCTCCTGCCATGCCTTGGGGTGGCAGAGCCTTATTAGGCATGCTCTCCTCTTGACACCAGTACATTCTTTACACCTTCAAGATAATCTTGCTGCGGTTACCATTGTATGAATATCAGCCACAAATAAAACAAGGAGTAAGCTGAGCTGTGTAGCTTTGAAGATATTTTGCATCTTCTACTTTCTGTAACATTTCTGAGAGGACAAATAGATCAAGGTTGTGCCTAAAGAAGTGATGACTCTAGGGGGATTTAGAAAAGCCCTACTTTTTTACTGTCAAACCTGTTAATTTTTTTTCTTTTGCTAGATTGTTGGCTTTCGTCCTGAGCGTGGAGACCCTGTGAAGGTTTCCTGCAAAGTTCAGGTAAAGTGCCCTTTTGAATAAGTACTGTTAGCACACCTGTTTCGTGCAAAAAGATGGGTCATCTCTTCCAAGGGCTTTACCATGGACGGTTGGCTAAGGGTCAGGGAAAGGGTTAATCTTTTCATAACTACGCCTCCATTTATACCTTCAGTCCTCCCTGTTTCCAGAAAGCATTCCATTCATGTGTATTCGTGTGTGTGTGTGTGTGTGTGTGTGTGTGCTGATTTATACCTGTGAAAGCCAAGGACTGAACCTCAGCTAAGGGACACAGCTGGGAACAACAATGTGCCAAGTCATTAATTGGGATTCTGTTTACACTTTTGCTTTTAGCTCTAATTACTTGTTTCTTTGAACTAAACAAGCGGCTTTCATTAGAGTCATTAGTCCCTGGTTTTAAAACTGAATTTCACTTTTTGCAGCAATGACCAGTGGCACTGGGTGTCGCAATAACAAATGACTACAAAGGAAGCATAAACAGAACTCCATTAATATGCTAACTAACTGTCCTTCAAGGGGCCATTAACTCCTATCTCATCTGTGCCAATTAGCTCCCTTGTAGGAAAAAGCCCTAGATCTTGGGTTTGCTTCTTAAACTGGCAGTAGCTGCCTCCTGTTTGCTAACAGCCACTGTACCCCCAGTCCTGGGCAGCTGTCTTACAAATAAGTGAAACCAGGGAATCCCATTCTCAGTAGCAGAAATGCCACTCAAAACTGCAGTCTTGATGGTGGCAGATCAGAAAGCAACAAAAGGTGGCATTTATTCAGCAGTAGTTCACGTTCATGGAGAAGGCAACGACACCCCACTCCAGTACTCTTGCCTGGAAAATCCCATGGACTGAGGAGCCTGGTAGGCTGCAGTCCATGGGGTCGCTAAGAGTCGGACACGACTGAGCGACTTCACTTTCACTTCTCACTTTCATGCGTTGGAGAAGGAAATGGCAGCCCACTCCAGTGTTCTTGCCTGGAGAATCCCAGGGACGGGGGAGCCTGGTGGGCTGCCATCTATGGGGTCGCACAGAGTCGGACACAACTGAAGCGACTTAGCAGCAGCAGTTCACATTCAACAAGAATGTATGAATCACTTATTAAATACCAGGTACTCTGCTGGGTGCTGGGAGTGCCAAGATAAATATGAATCTGTCTCTGAAATCAAGGCAGTCAAGTAATACAGATGCAGTGGAGACATAAAGGAAGGAAAGGTTAGTTCCACATGGGAGGTGATGACACTGAAGATGAGCTTTGAAAGATCAGGCCGTGCTTGCCCAGTGACCAAGGTAGGAAGGACATTCATTCTGTTCACATATATGTGAACATGTATAAACATACACACATGAGAGGTGTGACTACAAACGGTGGAATTGATTCCACACACCATTCACCAAAAATAAATTTCATTACTTTTTAGAATACATAAATAAACCATGAAGATGAACTCAGTCTTAAACTAGCATAGTAATTGGATTGAGTCCTGCTTAGAGTTCCCTCGGAGAAGGCAATGGCACCCCACTCCAGTACTCTTGCCTGGAAAATCCCATGGACGGAGGAGCCTGGTGGGCTGTAGTCCATGGGGTCGCACAGAGTCGGACACGACTGAAGTGACTTAGCATAGCATAGAGTTCCCTAAGGAGATTGAACCAGTCAATCCTAAGGGAAATCAGTCCTGAATATTCATTGGAAGGAATGATGCTGAAGCTGAAACTCTAATACTTTGGCCACCTGATAGGAAGAACTGACTCACTGGAAAAGACCCTGATGCTGGGAAAGATTGAAGGTGGGAGGAGAAGCGGACAACAGAGGATGAGATGGTTGGATGGTATCACCAACTTGATGGCTATGAGTTTGAGCAAGCTCTGGGAGTTGGTGATGGACAGGGAAGCCTGGTGTGCTGCAGTCCATGGGGTCACAAAGAATCAGACATGACTGATGACTGAAATGAACTGAGAGTTCCCTAGTGGAAGTCATTCATTTTTCAGCTTACATCGAACCTTGCTGAGAACTGTCTTTTTAAAAAAAATTGAGTCATTATACATTCTATAATAATCAATACTGGTCAAATCCACACCCACTTGTGGAAGTCAAGCAGGATGAAGTAATTACTAGAATAAATTAAGGAGAGTTCAGTTTATAATAAGCCATTATAGTATATTGATAGAAGTAATCACACGACCCGAGTGAGTGATTTGCTAGTAGTGATTCACTATTTGTCTCTTACCTCCAGACCTCAGCTATCTAGGGCAAACCTAACGCATGGGCAGAAAGCCCTGCCTGACATACTATGATGAGGGTCAGTTCAGTTCACTTGCTCAGTCGTGTCTGACTCTCTGTGACCCCATGTGAAACATGCCAGGCCTCCCTGTCCATCACCAACTCCTGGAGCTTACTCAAACTCATGTCCATCAAGTTGGTGATGCCATCCAACCATCTCATCATCTTTCGTCCCCTTCTCCTGCTTTCAATCTTTCCCAGCATCAGGGTCATTTCCAGAGTCAGTTCTTCACATCAGTTGGCCAAAGTATTGGAGTTTCAGCTTCAGCATCAATCCTTCCAATGAATATTCAGGACTGATTTCCTTTAGGATGGACTGGTTGGATCTCCTTGCAGTCCAAGGGACTCTCAAGAGTCTCCTAACACCACAATTCAAAAGCATCAATTCTTCGGTGCTCAGCTTTCTTCATGGTCCAACTCTCAACATCTGTACATGACTACTAGAAAAACCATAGCTTTGACCAGACGGACCTTTGTTGGCAAAGTAATGTCTCTGCTTTTTAATATGCTATCTAGGTCGGTCATAGGTTTTCTTCCAAGGAGCAAGCATCTTTTAATTTCATGGCTGCAGTCACCATCTGCAGTGATTTCGGAGCCTAAGAAAATAAAGTCTCTCACTATTTCCATTGTTTCCCCATCTATTTACCATGAAGTGATGAGACCGGATGCCATGATCTTAGTTTTCTGAATGTTGAGTTTTAAGACAACTTGTTCACTCGCCTCTTTCACTTTCATCAAGAGGCTCTTTAGTTCTTGTTCGCTTTCTGCCATATGGGTGGTGTCATCTGAATATCTGAGGTTATTGATATTTCTCCCGGCAATCTTGATTCCAGCTTGTGCTTCATCCAGCCCAGCATTTCACATGATGTACTCTACATAGAAGTTAAATGAGGGTGGACTTGTTTATTTAGTCATTCCCCCTTTGCTTATCCTCCTGACCCCACCCCCTGTAATGAAGCCCCTCAGAGAATGTGGTCAGAGACACGCGTTTAGGTGAGCCACGTCCAGGCTGTGTCCCTGTGCACCTGGTTTGACCTCCATCAGAATCGAGCACACCACGTGCATGGTGTTGTAGAGTGGGATTTACAGAGCATGTTCTAATTTACACCTGCCTCGGCTCCAGAGTCCAAGGCTGGGTGCCAGGTCCAGTATGATTCTTTGCAGAGGGACTGGCATGGTAGGCCCTCTTGCCAGAGCAACACGAGGTACTGCAAGCCCTTTAGAGCCCCTCGGAGCCCTTCCGCCTGAGTCTCCTAGGAGCCAGCACAGAGCTACAGTGAGAACCTTCAGCCTTCCATGTCTGGGCCTTCTATTCAGAATTCTTTGAACTGCAAAGCCAAAGCCCAGTCTCTCCCTGGAAACACTCCTCTGGCAATAAGTCTGGCCTGAGCTATGCCTCACTCTGCTTTCCTGGTCTTCCTGAGATGGACACACAGTGTTTCTACCTGGGCCTCAGGCCCCTTTAGCTCAGGCTCCAACTCAGGGACCCACCACCTGATACATACTTGCTTCTACTTACAGAGAGGTGATGAAAACGACATCCGATCCATCAATTACTACCCAGAGTCGGCTTCTTTTGACCTCCGCTACTACCCTTACTATGGCAAACTGACTCATGTAAGTCTGTACTCCCCTTTAGTCTTTGCTGTCAGAAAGGGCTCAGAGGCAGGGCTGACTGGGATCAATGAGAATCAGGGAGCAGCAGGTAGTAATAACAATGGGGTGAACAGCTGCTGGCCCAGACCCGGAGTTCACTCCACCAATTCCTATCCCAACCACTCCTTGCCAAATCTGAAGGAATCTCAAACATGGTGTGGCCTCACTCCTTCAGTTTACAGATAGAAAAATGAGGGTTCAGAGAGAGGAAGTGACTTGCCCAAGGTCATACAGACAATTAGTGGCAGAGCCAGGAGCAGACTAATCACTTAACCATTGCACTCAATGATGCCCAAATAATCGGGTTCCTTTTTCTCCTGCTTGGCGTCTTGGGGCAGTGAAGGCTTCAACACCAGCATGGAGACTTAATAAATACTAGTTCTGGTTTGATTCATGGTCTGATACCCAGAAAACCATATCATGCTGAGTTAGAACTGCTTCTCCCCAGAGGACAGTCAGACAACTGACATTGACTTATGAGAGAAACGTGTAATTTCCCCCAAGTCCCAGGGCAGAGAGAGCATCTCAGTTGCTTCAGCCACCTGTGACTTGGCATCATGGGATTTACACAGTTCCCTTTGTGGAGGTTATTCCATCCTGCACTGAGCATCCAATCACATCCATCCTGCTATCCTTCCCCACAACCCCGCCCCTCCTCCCACTTAGAATTCATTGTTCTTCCACCTACAGGTTAACTACACCTCCCCGCTGGTGGCAATGCACTTTACAGATGTAGTGAAGAACCAAGCGGTGCCTGTGCAGTGCCAACTGAAGGGCAAAGGCATCATAAATGACGTCATCAATGATCGTTTTGTGGGTAGGGTAATCTTTACTCTAAACATAGAAACCTAAGAACTTCGGGGGGCCACTCCCACCAGTTCTGTTTCTGTTTTATTTCATGTTACCCTGGTAGCACCTGAATTCTCTTCTTCAATCAGGACACAGCCAGATGGACACCTGAGACAGTAGACCATTTTTCCTTGCCTTTGACATATGTACAAAATGGCATTGTGGGAACTATTTGATTTTTAAAGGTAGTCTCTCCTGATGACAAATAGATTATATTTGTTTCCTTTTCCCCCACTTAAAACCAAAACCCATACTTGCTGCTAGAAGTCTCATCGTAGTGTAAACATAGTATCTGATAAAATTCACAGTAGCCATGAAGGACAATTTCTGTAATGATTATAAATTCATCATATTTTCTAAAAATGTGTTGTTTTTAGAGGTGAGATTCCTCCCAACCAGGCTGATAACTAACCCTTTTTGTTAACCTGCCTGGCAAGGTCCTGCCCTGAGAATCACCAAGCAGACCAATCCAGAATACACCTAGGGCCATCATGCCCAGGGAGTCTGTATCCAAGGCTGCTTGTGAAATAGGCTTTCCTGGGCAACTAAATACTGCTTCACCAACTGGGTTATCTCCAACTGGAACAGAAGTCACTGATAACTGGATGCTGTTCTGGGATAGAGCAGAACATAGACCTTCCCTATGACTTCTTTGGGGAGGTGAGGCCCAGTGCAACTGGGGAGAACACCTACCACGTGGATGTGACTGTTATTAGATTCCTTGCTTTATGGTGTAGTCATCCAAAGGCAAATGTTCCCGCAGAAAGGTTGTCTCAGCTTCAGGCAAAGGAAAAGGCAAGGATGATCTCCACCACCGAATTCTTCTTGGGCTATTTGTCTGACAGTAGTGTGATGTTCTTTTGAGACCTCAGGGATGGATGTGTTGACCACCCTCACACCCTCTGCTACACCTTTGGGGATTGAAGTCAGGGTCTCCTGACTGATACATGGTAAGACAGAAATCTCCTGCCAGGCCACCCTATATTCAAGTCCCATTAGCCAGCTTTTCATTTTCTTAAAAAAAATGGTACGAGGCAGATGTTTATCCAGGTTGTGGATCAGCCAGGCTGCTTTGTCTTATCTTTGGCCATATGACCATTCCGCTGCTTGTCTCTACTAGGGGGAGGGCTGGGACCAGGAGAAAAAGAGAGTGTCAGAGAAGAGTATAGTGTCTCAGGGTCCAAAGCAAGCTTAAAGGCCACCTGGAAATATCCAGAGTCGGAATCTCCTCTACAATGTTTACCTTCTCCCAAAACAGGGAACTGACAGTTTGGTAGTGAAAACAAACAAGTAAAGAAGTAACTACAATATAGTGTGACAAGAGTTTTAATATTAGTATGTGGGAATGCTATGGGAACACGAGGAAAAATAACTCAAGCTGAGAAAGTAGCAGAGGAAGTTTCACATGCAACTGTGTTTGGGTAACTGTGAGCAGCTCATGTAACTTGAATGTAAAGGGCTCAGAGCAACGGCAGGGAGGGGCAGTGGACTGGGCTAGAAAGGCATACAGGTACTGAAAGAGGCCTTGGAGTTTCGTCCAGTAGGAGAAAAGGAGTCATTAAAGCATGTTATGGGCTTCCCAGGTGGCTCAGTAGTAAAGAATCCACCTGCTAAGCAGAAGACACGTAGGAGACACGGGTTCAATCCCTGGGTGGGGAAGATCCCCTGGAGAAGGAAATGGCAACCCACTCCAGTATTCTTGCCTGAAAAATTCCATGGACAGAGGAGCCTGGCGGGCTACAGTCCATGGGGTCACAAAGAGTCAGACACGACTGAGTGACTAAACAACAACAAACAAAAGCATTTTATGCAGGGAAGCTTTGTGATCATACTTACTTTTCAGAAAGAGCACTTTGGCAGCCACATCGTGAAGGGTGCATTGCAGAGGGACAAGACTGGGGAATGGGCAGTGAGGGAGAAGGAATCAAGAATGACACTAAGGTTCTGAGCTTGGCAAGAACCCCTGGGATGGTGATACTGTCGATTAAGACTGGGAATACATGAGTGAAGCAGGAATGGAGAGGAAGATGTTGAGATCAATTCTGGACATTTTAGGCTTGTGATTTCTACTTGTCAGACACTGATGTGGAGCTGTAAATATAAGTGGGTTGGTGAAGAAGGAAATCTGAGAACAAAAGCAACATTTGCTTAAGTGAACTCTCTTAAGAAAGTCCACGGTATTTAATCATGGGAATTTGAGCCACTTATGTAAACATATCACAGCAATCTGGTCTCTCAGGTACTGCTTCTCTCTTGGCTTATGGCAGAAAGGACTGCTGCTGCTCTTTGGAATCTCCTTCCCACACACCTTTCCAACTCTTAGTGACAGTAAAGGGGGGCTGACTGCTATTAACAAGTGATTCAAAGACATGCAACAGCAGACCTGTGGAAAACACAAAAAACAACGAAACTGTCTCCCCTCAACTCCTTTCCTTACCAAATTCGACTTTCAAAACTAACCTTTAAAAAGAAACCAACTTGAAGATAACAACTTGAAAACAATGAGCTCAAATGATCAAAGTCTCAAGATTTAGTAGTAACAGATAATAGAACAGTAGATCTGGAAAGGAACTTAGAGAGCGTTTAGTGCAAACAACCAGCATTGCATCTGACTCCAGGTCCAGTGCTCTTTCTACTCTGAGCTGCTGCTTACCAGGAAGTACCATCTTTTAAAAAATCAATGAATGATAGATATCCCAGACATTTTAAAACATATGTCAAATTTGAGTTAGAATAGTTAACATTTCACAGGAATTCAACTGGTGCTATATATTATACATAATACATTATCCTGTTAAATACGTTGACTATTAAACAGACAAGGAATTATGAATCTTTTGTCATACAGTATTTCTCATTCAACGGAATCCATCATTTCCACAGTTTGAAAGCAATATTGAATAGAAGTAGGATACTTGGGGATGTCAGCCAGGACATTTAAAAATAGCTTTATTATACAGAACTGGATATTATATTTATTACAACTGGATTCTAACAATTGAAGAAACTTCCAGTGGACTAATTTAAATAGTCCCCTAAATGGTGCTGTATCAGGATTTGATTTGTACACCATCTGTTGCACTGCGCTTGGTTTTACTTGATTGTCAATGAGAAATACTACTTCCAAATGCCTTCATGATTTTTGTCCATGCTAGACTTAGGATTTTTTACTTCTTAGCCCTTGAAATTATTATTCTAACGTTACCTTTCTTAGGCATTTGTTTGCTGGGAATCTTCATGTAGAAAACATTAATATTGTCTTGGGGAGATGTTGACAGCAATAAATTAAAATAAAAAAGGAGTGTATGATTTCCTCTTTCTAAACTGTACCACTGATTTCCCCACAGGAATATTGGGCAGACATGTGGGTGGAAAACTTGACAACTGACAGCGTATTAGTTTAAAACTGTTTTTTCTTCCCCTTCCCACCTTTTTTTCCTGACTCTTGGGATTCGGCCACAGGAGAATGAAACTAAAAGTTGTTCCATTTCTAAGCGTTTTTCCTTTTGCAACATTCATGCTCCAGTTTCTTGGAAGACTATTTTGTCAGAGTAAACTGCCTTTCTTCATCAAGGTTGAGTTTCTGGTATAAATTATTCTGTTTGTTTGCACAGGAGAAGAACGCGACGAGAAACTTTGAGGCAGGGAAAAGGAACAGAAATTCAAAGAGAAACTGCAAGTTAAGTGACTTCAGGGCACATCTGACCACAGACTGTCTCCCAGAGCAAATCTCTAGTGGTGATTGCAGCTAAAGACAGAAATATTTCCATTCCCTTGTTTGAGTCAGAGGCTAGGCTGCAGTAGGAACCCCTTCTTTCTTTGCAAGCTGCCCTGGGCTAAGGTCTAATAGGCAGATATGGTTTGACTGGGGGGCGGTCTATGATCCCAATGTATTTCCCCCATCTAGGTTCTGTGTTAGAGTCCTGTTTCCTTACTAACTTCAAACATGATAAAGCAGTTTAACCAAATCATGCAGAAGTGTGATTTACAGTGTGATTTTATCCAGGTAGAAAATAATTTTGGGTGTCTGTGTATGCACTGAGGGGTTTGAGGGGGGCTAGGACAGATGGAGGCAAAGGGCAAGGAAAATGGAGTTGAAATGCAGAACAGCCCTGCCTACTTCACACAGTTCTTTAGTTGTAGGCTAGGAAAGAAGAAAAGCTGATAGAGGGATCGAAAAGCTTTAAGAAGGATGTGGTAGGCTCTCAATCTGACAGCCCTGTATTCAAGATATACTTCTCTGCAGGCCCCTGATTAGCTGTAGCATCAGTTAGGATTCCAATAAGAAATAGACAGCATGTTGACAAAATAGAATAATTGGTAGAGGATTTATTTACAAAGAGATTAATTATAAATGTGTCAATGTAGGGAACCATAAAGAATAGCACAATAACCCAGGCTAGTTCAAGCTAAACTCTTAACCTTCCCTAGGCCCTAAGGGATGGGGTTAGGAAGTGGTTTCCAAAACCCAGAAGGACTGAGTAGGGTACAGCTGACCACCTTGAGAGAAGTGGAGACCTTGCTGGAGAACTAAGCTATCTCAAGGTGACCTAGTAGGTAGGGAAACAGGAGAATAAATACCTTGACTTAATCTTCCTCCCTCCTTCTGATCTCCTGCTGGTAATTCTCATTGCCCAAACCCAACCAAAATCAGAGGGCAAGTAAGCCCTCTGGTGTGGTCCATACAGGTCAGTCTCCCAAGGAAGAAGGCAGGGTGGAAAGGGGAGGGGGGACTACTTTTGGAGCGTCAAACACAAAACATCTAGTGCAGACACCAAGATTTTGAGATTCTGAGCACAGACTCCTGGGAGTCTGGTAGAGTGCTAGAACCATCTACTGAACCGACTCCAGTGACCAGGGCATTTTGTCTTCATGCATACTCTGCTCCACAGCTTTGGGGTCAGAGGCAGTAGGCTTTCCCATGATAGAAACTCTTTTCTCTGTTCTTTAATATTCATTCCCTTTTCCAATTTCCTCCTTCATACTTTCCTAATCTGGTATCCTTTAGTATGTCATTTAAAACTCTTTTGCTTGTAAGTCACAAAACAAATGAATAAAAACGATCTCAAATAGACTTGAGGATAAAAAGAAATTTACTGAATCATATAACTAAAAAATCCAGGTTCTGGTTACTTTGGTTTGAGGCATAGCCAAGTCTTGGAACTCTATGTCATTAAGAACCAGTCTTTCTCCATCTCTCTATACTGCTTTCCATCACGTTGGCTTCATTTCCAGGCTCCACAAATCAAGATATGTACAATGGCTGCCAGCACTATCAGGCCTATGTTCTCAAAGGCTAATTTTCCTTCGAAAGGCTTCCCTGGTGGCTCAAACGGTGAAGAATCTGCCCACAATTTGGGAGACCCAAGTTCGATCCCTGGGTAGGGAAGATCCCCTGGAGAAGGGCATGGCTACCCACTCCAGTATTCTTGCCTGGGGAATCCCATGGACAGAGGAGCTTGGCGGGCTATACAGTCCATGGGGTCGCAAAGAGTCTGGCACAACTGAGCAACTTATCACTTACACTTTCCCTTTGAAAAGGTAGGTTCTCTTCCCTGATAGTTCAAATAAAAATTCTGAGTCTCTCATTGGCTTGAATTGGATTCTGTGTCCATCCCTGAACCTACCTCTGTGGCCACAAGGAGAAACTTCTTTAGTTGGCCAGGCTTGAGTCACATGCCCAGCCCTGGAGCTTGGGATGATATCAATACCACTCAGCTTGCCTGGAATGAAAGTCAGGGAGAGGTGATCCTCCTGAGGAAAACTGAAGTGATTTTACCAAAGAAAGGTGAACGAGTGGAAGATAGAATAGCTGTCCACTGCATTTTGTCAGTGTCCTGTCAAATCCTACATCTACTTATGGTTGTTCTTGTACTTTCAAACTAAAATCTTTTCAAAATTTTAACATTAAGGTCTCCAAAGACAGTCCTTTCACTCTACTCTGGCATTTTGTCAACACCTTTGGCTTAGAAAAAAAGCAAGGTGGAAAGAGAAAGAAACCGTCTTGATTTATTCTACTTTGTCTTTACCAAAGAGAATTCCATAATTTAAATCTGCATTCAAAGTCTGGCTTCCATAAAACGTTTTCTTCTCAGAATAGACTGATACAATCTTCATAAAATAGTTATTAATAACTTGAATCATAAAAGTATTTGACTTGCATCAGAACAAATTTGTTCACAAGTAACATGCAGGATGAGGGTAACATCCTTTCCCTCCCCTCCAATCCTCTGACTGATGACATCATCTTGTATATAGAAAATCCAAGGAATCTATTAAAAGACTATGACAGCTAGAGAATAAGTTCACTAGGGTTGTGAGATAAAATATCAGCACAAAAAAATTGATTGTCTTTCTCTGCACTAGTGGTGAACAATTTAAAAATGAAATTGACATAACAATTCCATTTATAATAGAATAAAAAAGAATAAAATATTTAGGAACAGATTAACAAAACAAGTGTAAGACTTACACACTGAAAACTACATAATATTGTTGGAATAATATATAATGGAAATAACCCCAATGTCCACCAACTAATGAATGGATAAACAAAATATAACGTATCTATACAGTGGAATATTATTCAGGCATAAAAGGAATGAAATACTGATCCATGCCACAGCATGGATGAATCTCAAAACATTATGCTAAAAGAGCCAAACAAAAGGTCACATGCTTGATTCCATTTATATGATGTATCCAGAATAGGCAAATCCATAAAGATACAATACATCTGTGGTTGCCAAGGGCTGGAAGGAAGGGGAATGGAGAGCGTCTTTTAATAGGGATGAGAATATCTATCCACATATCACTTATCTATCTATCTATCTATCCATTTATCCATCTATATATAGAGGAAGAGAAATTTCTGGGTCATATGGTAATTTTATGTTTAACTTTTTGAGGAACTGTCAGACTGATTTCCAAAGCAGTTGCACCATTTTACAGTCCCACCAGCAAAGTATGAGGGTTCCAACTTCTTTATATCCTTGCCAACACTTTTATTATTTTTTTCTTATTATAGCCATCCCACTGGGAGTGCAGTGGCATCTTATCATGTTTTTTTAAAATATATATTTCTTCAGCTGCTCTGGGTCTTAGTTGCAGAATGTGGGATCTAGTTTCCTTACCAGGAATCGAACCCAGGCCCCCTGCATTAGGAGCTCGAAGTCTTAGCCACTGAACCACCAGAGAAGTCCCCTTATCGTGGTTTTGACTTGTATTTTGCATTTCCCTGATGACTAAGGACAGAGAGCATTTTTTTTCTTCTGCTCATTGGCCATTTGTATATTTTCTTTGGAGAGGTGTCTATTTAGATCCTGTGCTCATTTTTAGTTTGGTTGTCTTTCTACTCTCCATTTGTTAGGGTTATTTATACACCTTTATCAAATACAAGATTTGCCAAAATCTTTGGAGCAAGTTGTGAACTCAGGAAGTGTGAGTCTTCCAACTTTGTTCTTCTTTAAAAAAATTTTTTTTTTTTTAGCTTTTCTGCATACCTTTAATTTCCATGTAAATTTTTTGACCTGCCTGTCAATTTCTGCAAGAAAGATTCTATTTCAATGGTTGCTTTAGAGTTTATAGCAGGTTTTCTCAATCTCAAAATTGTTGAATTTTTGGTCCACGTAATTCTTCATTTCAGGGACCATCCTGTGCATTTGGAATGTTTGGCAGCATCGCTGGCCTCTACCCAGTGTACATCAGTAGTACCCTCTTCAGTTGCGGAAACCAAAAATGTCTCCAGACATTCCAAAATGTCTTCCAGGGGTCAAAATCACCCCTGATTGAGAACCACTGGTTTAGAGTATATATCTTTAACATCATTATCTACCTTTAAGTTATATCATACCACTTTACATATTGTATATGAACCTTACCACAGAACCATATGTTCAACTTCTCCCCTGTGGGTTTTTCTGCTGTTATCATACATTTTACTGATTCATATATCATAAGCTGCTCAACACATTGTTATTATTTTATTTAAACAGTAAACTATTTTTAAAGAGATTTCAGTAATAAGAAAAAAATTATTATATATTTAATTATGTAGTTATCATATATTTTATACTGACAACCTCTACCATTTGAGTTGTTTAGACCATTTATATACTATGTGATTATTAATTTGGTTGTATTTAAATCTACTATCTTGCCATTTGTTTTCTGTTGGTCCCATCTGTTTATTGTTCTCCCTTTCTTGTTTTTCTGTCTTCCATTGGAATTAATTGTTTTTAAAATGATTCTACTTTATTGACTTATTAGCTATTATTGCTTCATTTATTTCTTGTGTGTGTGTTTTTAGACATTGCTTTAGGGTTTCATTGTAGAAATCCTTAATTTATCACTCTCTACCTTCAAGTCATATTATACCAATTCATGTATAGTATAGGAACTTTACAACAATTAACTTCCATTTCATCTTTGTGCTATTTATCATACATTTTTCTTCTATGTATGTTATAAACACCACACTTCATTGTTATAACTATTAGTTTGCTTTAACATGTATCATTTTTTTGTTCTTAACATGACTTTTAATAGCTAAATAGCATTATGTACTATCCAGAGTATGGATGCATCAAAATTTATTTAATCAATTCCAAATTGTGCATTAAGGTTGTTACTTATTTTTCCTTGATATTAAAAATTATAAATATCAATGAACATTCTTGTGCTAAAATCCCTTTGCGCAGTTCTGATTATTCCTTTAGGATACTTTTTGTGGCCAAAAAAAATATATACACAACATAAAATTTGCTATCTTAACTATTTTTAAGTGTAGAGTCCAGTACTGTTCAGTGAATTCACATTTTTGTGAAACAGATCTCCAAAACTTTTTAATCTTACAAATCTGAAACTTTGTACCCATTAAACAGCAACTCTTCTTTTCCCCTTCCTCCCAGCCTCTGGTTAACAAACATTCTACTTTGTCTCTATGAATTTAGATACCTCATATAAGTGGAATTATACAGTATTTGTCTTCATGTGGCCGGCTTATTTCACCTAGCATAGTGTCCTCAAGGTTCATCCATGTTGTAACATATGACAGAATTTCCTCCCTTTTAAGGCTGAATAATAATAGATGGGGAAACAGTGTTAGACTTTATTTTTGGGGGGCTCCAAAATCACTGCAGATGGTGACTGCAGCCATGAAATTAAAAGACGCTTACTCCTTGGAAGGAAAGTTATGACCAACCTAGATAGCATATTCAAAAGCAGAGACATTACTTTGCCAACAAAGCTCCGTCTAGTCAAGGCTATGGTTTTTCCAGTGGTCATGTATGGATGTGAGAGTTGAAGTGTGAAGAAGGCTGAGTGCCAAAGAATTGATGCTTTTGAACTGTGGTGTTGGAGAAGACTCTTGAGAGTGTCTTGGACTGCAAAGAGATCCAACCAGTCCATTCTGAAGGAGATCAGCCCTGGGTGTTCTTTGAAAGGAATGATGCTAAAGCTGAAACTCCAGTACTTTGGCCAGCTCATGCGAAGAGTTGACTCATTGCACAAGACACTCTGATGCTGGGAGGGATTAGGGGCAGGAGGAGAAGGGGATGACAGAGGATGAGATGGCTGGATGGCATCACCGACTCGATGGATGTAAGTCTGAGTGAACTCCAGGAGTTGGTGATGGACAGGGAGGCCTGGCATGCTGTGATTCATGGGGTCGCAAAGAGTCGGACATGACAGAGCGACTGAACTGAACTGAATATTCCATTGTATGCATATTCCACATTTTGTTAACCCATTCATATGTTGATGAATATTTGGGCTGTTTCTACCTTTTGGCCATTATGGATAATGGTCCTATGAACATGGGTGAACAAATATCAAGACTCTGCTTTCAATTCTTTGGGGTGCACACCCAGAAGTGGGACTGTTGGATCATATGGTAGTTCTATTTTTAATTTTTAAAGGAACATCCGTATAATTTTCCATAGCAGTTGCACCATTTTACAGCCCCTTCAACAGTACACAAAGGTTCCAATTTCTCCACGCCCTTATCATCATGTTATTTTATGTTTTGTGATAGTAGCCATGCTAATGAGTGTGAGGCAGATCATAGATCTGTGTTTCATTAGGGTTGATGCCTAGAGTTTTATTTTGTTCCGTTGATTGGGCCATGTTTCTCTGTTTCTTGTAATTTTTTGCTGGGCTTTGGGCATTTGAAAAACAACCACTTCTCCCAATTTTTAAGCGCTAGCTTCTTGCAAGGGAAGACGTTCTCCAAGCTTCGCTGCTCAAAGTTCTGAAACCTCTCAAACCTTTTCCGATCTCTTGCTCTCCCTGGTGTCTGCTTGCAGAACTACAGTCCTAACATGCTCTTAATTCTATACTCCTGCTGCTGTCACTTCAGTCGTGTCCGATTCTATGCGACCCGAGACGGCAGCCCACCAGGCTCTCCCGTCCCTTGGATTCTCCAGGCAAGAACACTGGAGTGGGTTGCCATTTCATTCTCCAGTGCATGAAAGTGAAACGTGAAAGTGAAGTCGGTCAGTCGTGTCCAACTCTTAGCGACCCCATGGACTGCAGCCTACCAGGTTCCTCCGTCCATGGGATTTGCCAAGCAAGAGTACTGGAGTGGGGTGCCATTGACTTCTCCGTCTTTATTCTCAGTGACTTTCAAATCTATTTTCATGCATTCCTGTCTGACTCTTTGCGACCCTATGGACTTTGGCCTCCAGGCTCCCCTGTCTATGTGATTCTCCGCACAAGAATACTTAAGTGGGTTGCCATGCCGCCTCCAGGGGATCTTCCCAGTCCAGGGATCGAACCCACATCTTTTATGTCTCCTGCATTTGCAGGCAGGTTCTTTACCACTAGCTCCACCTGAGAAGCCCAAACCTGCTCTCAGTGGCTTCCAAACCGTGGTGCTGGTCCCATCAGTGTTCTGAATGAGACAAGACAGAAACTAGTCCCTCTGGCAGTCCCAAACAAGTCAGAATGTTGGACATATGTTCCTTTTTTATTCCTTCTGGGGGGAGGTGCTCTGGTTTGGAGGTTTTCCTCCAGGTTACTCTGTACTATGCTACACAGAGGGAGTGACATGAACGAGTAACCAAAATGCATGAATTTTCCTACTCTTTCACTGGAATCCCTCCTGGTTTTATAAGGGCCTAGTTGCTGTAGCTTCTCCGCTGGTCTCTAGAGTTTTCACAGAGGTATTCTGGTCTGTGTATTACTGTTAACTCAGTGTAACTCAGTGTCTCTGTGGGGAAAGGAGGGTCTGTAACTTCCTAGTCCACCATCTTGTTACCTTTGCCCGTATTTTAAATCAGGTTTTCTAAATCATTCAGTTGTAGAAGTTCATTATATATTCTGCATATTAACCCCTTATCAGATTTATAAATATTTCTCCCTTTCCATGAGGATTCCTTTTCAATCTGTGTTTTTAATGTGTCCTTTAATGCAAAGATTGTGTCCTTTAATGCAAAGATGTTTTAAATTTTGACATAGTGCAATTTATATATTTTTAAAAATTTGATGCCTGCATTTTTTGGTGGCAAATCCAAGAAATCATTGCTAAATCCATTCTTTTACTTTTAAATTATTTGCGTTTTTATATTTAAAGTGTGTTTCTTGCAGGCAACTTCTAATTGGGCCTTGGTTTTAAGTCCACTCTCTTGAGAACCTCTGACTTAATTGGGGTACAACTTCAGTGGTGTATGTGCCCCATTTATTCTTTTTCTCCTCTTTTTGCCTTATTTTTGATGAACTGCATATTGATTATTATCTCACTCTTGCCTTTGTTGGTTTTATCAGCATTTGCTCTCTATTGTTATTTTAGGGTTGCTTTATCTACACTAGATTGTTAATATTATTTTAAGTCAATTTTATCTTAAGGATTTAAATAATAAGAAAAAATCATATATATGTATATCTCATTGTAATAATTTCTAGTGTTCTTTATTCCTTTGTAGAAATCTACATTTCCATCTTATCATTTTCCTTCTGCCTGAAGAAATCCCTTTAACACTTACAGTATGAGTCAGCTAATAATGCCTTATTTCAGTTTTGTATATCTGAATAAGTATTTCACTTTCTTTCTTGATATTGTTAAAAATAAGACAATGGGTCACAAATGGAGTCACTTATGCTAAGTCTCACATCACCAAACAAAACTTAACTACAGTTTCAGCTTTCCCAAAAATGGAATCTTAAACCAATCAGTCAGGAATTACCTGATCACTACTAGTAAGGCAATTTCTCTGATAGACCCCTGCCATCCCCTAAAGGAGTGACCTTGCCACAGTGAATCTTCTAGCATAATTTCCTTGCTCTTGTTCCCTTTTGCCTATAAAAATCTTTCATTTTGTACAGTTCCTGGAAATGCCTTTCTACTAGATGGGATGCTGTCCGATTCATGGATCACTGAATAAAGCCAATAAGATCTTTAATTTTTACTGAGTAAAAATTGTTTTTTAACAATATTTTCACTGGGCAAAATTCTAGGTTGACAATCATTTTTTAATTTCAAGACTTTAAAGGTTTTGCTCCTCTGTCATCTTACATAATTTCTGATATGAAATTTACTATCATCCTTTTATGTAACATGCCTTGTTCTGGTTGCTTTTAAGATTTTCTCAGGGAATTCCCTAGTGGTCCAGTGGTTACAGCTCAGTACTTTCACTGTTGTGACAACACTCCGGTTGAAACCATGATCAGGGAACTAAGATCCTTCCTGCGAGCTGCAAAGTGGGATGAAAAAAAAAAGATTTTCTCTCTCACTCATGAACAAATTTAATCATATATGCCTTGGTGTAGTGTTCTTTAATATTTTGTGTGCTTGAGGTTCTTTGAGCTTCTTGGATCTGTGGGTTCATAGCTTTCATGAACTTTTGGAAAGTTTTTAACCATTTTCTGTACTCCCTTTGAGAACTCCAATTACACAAATACAGTTTTACCATAGCTCAGTGATGCTTTGTTCATTTTTTTGGATGCTTTTTCTTCTGAGTGTGTCATTTTGGATAGTTTCCATTGCTATATTTTCAAGTTTACTATTTTTTTCTTCTTCAATGTCTAATTTACTGTTAGTCCCATTCAGTATATTTTTATTTCAAATTGCATAGTTCTCAATTTCATAGATTTTATTTCTGTCTTTTTATATTATACATGTCTTCACGACTTTTGAACATACAGAGTTATAGTTATAACAATTTTAGTAGCTATAACAACTGTTTTAATGCCCTTGTCTGCTAATTCCAACATCTCAGTTGTTTTGGGGCTGCTTTTGATGGGTTGATTTTTTTTTTCATCTCATTATGACTTAAGTTTTCCTGCTTCTTTGCATGCCTAGCCATTTTTTATTAGATAACCAACACTGAGAATTTTAACTTGGTGAGTACTAGTTGTCTCTGTAATCCTACAATTATTGAAGCTTTTTCCTCAGAGACACTTAAGTTATTACATGGAAACAGTTAAATCCTTTAGGAGCTTGCTTTTATGATATTTTAGGTGGGTTGAGAGCAGTGTTCAGTTTGAGTCTAAATATCCTCCACCACCTAGGCCAGAACCTCAGTATTCTACCCAATGTTGCATGAATTGTGAGATTACTACCAGTCTGGCTAAGGGAACAGGCACTATTTCCATGTCTATTTGTGTTCTAATCCTTTTTTGTGATTAATTCCTTAGCTTTGAGTAGTTTTTTCACATGTGAGCACATCAATACTTGAGAGGACTCTCTGAAGGTCTCTGAAGTTATATACATATATATATGTATATAGTCTTGCTCTTGCCTGGAGAATCCCATGGATGGAGGAGCCTGGTGGGCTGCAGTCCATGCAGTTGCTAAGAGTTGGACACGACTGAGCGACTTCACTTTCACTTTTCACTTTCATGCATTGGATAAAGACATGGCAACCCACTCCAGTGTTCTTGCCTGGAGAATCCCAGGGAGGGGGGAGCCTGGTGGGCTGCCGTCTATGGGGTTGCACAGAATAGGACATGACTGAAATGACTTAGCAGCAGCAGCAGCAGCAGCAGTCTTACTCTGTCTTGCAAATACTGGCTGCCTTAGTGTCCCCCAGATTCTTCACTCCCTCTCCTCAACTCATGGAGTTTTTCTGCTTCTACCTGATTCCCTCTCCTCATAGTATGTCCTGGAAACTCTTTCCAGACAGTATGCTGAGCAAACATAGGGATCACCTCATTTGTTTCCCATTTCTGAGGAATCACTGTCCTTCATTACTTAAGGTCCAGTGACTTGAAAACTGTTATTTCATATCTGGTGTCCATTTGTAAAAATGTAGTAATCTTTTTGTAATAAGAGAGTAAATCCAGTCTCTACTGTACCATCTTGGCCGGTAGCAAAAATCTATCTCCTTTTTTGTTAAATTTTATTTCAAAGTATTTCAGTCAGGCTTCCATTAAAGTAGTAGGACTACTCTGCGTGTATGTGTACATGTGCACACATGTGAGTGTGCATGTGAGTGTATGTGTGTTTTTAAGGCATTCGTTATAGAGATTTTACCTTACACAATTATGAGAACTAGTTAAGAAGTCTCTGTAAGGCTCCTATCTTCACATCTGATGCTGGAACTTGAAGTCCACAGTGCAGACAGTCAGGAAGGCAAGATGGAGGTAGATATGAAGTACGGGAAAGAACAGAAACAAAGTGGACCTCACGAGCATGAGCTAGCATTCCCAAGGATGAACTGAAACTTGTGTCACGTCAGTTCTTGTTTCCTCTGACCTTAATGGAATGTGTATCTTGTAGAGGCCAAGACACTGTCACAAAACTAAACTCTCACACCTGACCCAGGACTCAGAAAAGTGAAAGGAGAATTGAGGGGAAGGTCGGACAGTTTCAAACCCAGTTGCTGTCTTGCGCCACTGAAGTCAGTCAGCAGAAAAAAACCAATGTGTTCAAGCTACAAAATGGCTACTGTTTCCCTTCAGTCCTCCAAGTCCCCCACAATAATCTCTCCTGTGTCCCACCCTAGCTGGGAACATAAAGGAAAAGGAATTCTGGGAAATGTAGCTGAACCTGAACAAATTAACCCATTACCAATCTACTATGAAGTATTTTATAATTTAAGTCATTTCAGTGAATGAAGTATTTTCTCCCTTTCTAGTTATCCTCATTTGTTCCTAATACAAAGAAAATTTAACTTTTAAATATTTACTTTGGGGACTTCTCTGGTGGTCCAGTGGCTAAGACTCTGTGCTCCCAGTGCAGGGGGCCCAGGTTTGATCCCTGGTAGGGGAAATAGATCCCACATGCCACAGCTAAGAGGTCACATGGTACAACTAAAGAATTTGCATGTCACAAGTAAAGATCCTGCATGCTGCAAATAAGACCTGGCACAGCCAAATAAATAAATAGATATTTTAAAATAAATAAACAAATGAGTGAATAAATATTTATCCAGAAACCTTGATGATGTCATCAATCATACTAGTATTTATTAGTGTCTCTTGGATTTTCTGGGTATACACTCACACCAGAAAAAGTTATGATTTTTTTCAATATTTATTGTACTAAATCATTTTATTCCTTTATTGCATTGATTAGAATAAGAATATGTGGAAGAATAATTATAATAGCATTCCTGTGTAATTCTTGGTTATCTTGGAAATGTTTTTAGTGTTTCATTCTTCAGAATGATATTTGTTGTTTGTTTTTAGTAAGGAGCCTTTAGGTAGGTCTTTCTATTCCTCTTTTACCTTGTGTTTTTATTAGGGATAGTTACTGGATTTTATGAAAGCAATTAAAGTATATTACTAATATGACCCATGATGTTCTTCTTTAATTCACTTTGTTATGAATTACGAGTACAGGTTTATTTATACTGAACCACCTTTGTATTCCTTGAATATATCTAAAATGATAATAATGGATTATACAATATTTTCAACACTAAATCAGTTCAGAATTAACTGCAACTAACAGAAAGCCTAATTAAAAATAGCCTGTTAACCATAAAGACACTGAATTATTCAGCAACAGTGGAAGTCTGGAGCAGGTGTTTCCAAGGCCTTTGAGAGGCTGAATAAACTCATCAAGGACCCAGCGCTCTCACTTTTCCATACTGCCATTAGAAGTGTGCTCTAATAAAGTCAAATCCCTTTTTCAATGTTTGACTGCTGACAGCTTTTAAGCTTCACCCTCCCTCTTCCCTTTGTGCCTCGCATCTTGGTAAGTTGGTAAGAAAGCCTGGGTTCTCCTTTGTTTGGCACCAGCCATAGATTCAAACCCCCGGGCCCCAACTCATGGACAAAAACCTTCACTCCAGCCCACCTCTCCCCAGACAACCATAAAAATCCCCAGCCATGGCTTCCCAGGTGGCACTAGTGGTAAAGAATCTGCTGGCCAACGCAGGAGATGCTGGTTTGATCCCTGGGTCATGAAGGTCCCCTGGAGAAGGAAACGGCAACCCACTCCAGTATTAAGAAAAGAAAAAAAAAGAAAGAAAAAACCCCAAGCCAGTCTTTCTTTCCTTCCTCTCTCATATCATTTCAGGTCAGTTTGAGATGCCTGCCCTGGTTGCCCCAGAAAGCCTCATTATGTAAGCAATTTCAGTGTTGACATCAAAACTAAATTTGGGGTGGGGGTCCATGCTGTCTCTGTAGGGTGTCCACAGTCAGTACTGTGAGCAGAATGCTGAGACAATGATCACCACCACCAGGGGTGTGTCTTCTCTTGCTCTAGCTTGCTAACTGACTCTGATGCCTGCTGGCTAGCTTGCCCTTTGAGTTGTGCTCCTTTGTGTTACATTGGCTGAGTCCTACAGAGCTGTGTTATAGATTTAACTAAGTCAGAAGTTTCAATAATTAATTGGCATTTAGAAGTATGGGATCAGAGCCCTCTTTAAAGTGAATGACCCTGGGTTGTGTGTCTTGGCCCAGACCTATCTGTGTGTCTTAGAATGAATCATCTGTCTTGATTTCAGCCTAAGCTGTGACTAATGCTGTTGTTGAGTTGCTAAGTTGTGTTTGACTCTGCGACCCCATGAACTGTAGCCCACCAGGTTCCTCTGTCCATGGGATTTCCCAGGCAAGAATACTGGAATGGGTTGTCACTTCCTTCTCCAGGGGCTCTTCCTGACCCAGAGAAGCCATATATATATATATATAAAATCATACATCAATGTGAATCAGTCATAATTATAATTATAAAATTATAATTATAAAATTATATAATTATAAAAGAAGAGAAGCGAAAGGCAAAGGAAAAAGGGAAAGATATACACAGCTGAATGCAGAGTTCCAAAGAACAGCAAGGAGAAATAAGAAAGCCGTCTTAAGTGAACAATGCAAAGAAATAGCAAAAAACATAGAATGGGTAAGATTAGAGATCTCTTTAGGAAAACTGGAGATACCAAGGGAACATTTTATGCAAAGATGGACACAATAAAGGACACAAACAGCAAGGTCCTAACAGAAGCAGAACAGATTAAAAAGAGGTGGCAAGAATACAAAGAAGAACTATACAAAAAAGATCTTAATGACCCAGATATCCACGACGGTGCAGTCACTCACTTAGAGCCAGACATCCTGAAGTGTGAACTCATGTGGGCCTTAGGAAGCATTACTATGAACAAAGCTAGTGAAGGTAATGGAATTCCTTCCAGCTGAGCTATTTCAAATCCTAAAAGAAGATGCTGTTAAAGTGCTGCACTCAATATATCAGCAAATTTGGAAAACTCAACAGTGACTACAGGACTGGAAAAGGTCAGTTTTCATTTCAATTCCAAAGAAAGGCAATGCCAAAGAATGTTCAAACCACTGTACAATTGCTCTCATTTCACATGCTAGCAAGGTAATGTTCAAAATCCTTCAAGCTAGGCTTCAACAGTACATGAACTAAGAACTTCCAGATGTATAAGGTAGATATAGAAAAGGCAAGGACCCAGAGATCACATTGCCGACATTTGTTGGATCACAGAAAAAGCAAGAGGGTTCCAGAAAAACACCTGTTTTATTTACTATGCTAAAGCCTTTGACTGTGTGGATCACAACAAACTGTAGAAAATTTTTAAAGAGATGGGAATGCCAAACCACCTTACCTGCCTCCTGAGACACCTGTATTCAGGTCAAGAAGCAACAGAACGGGACATGGAACAACGGACTGGTTCCAAATAGGGAAAGGAGTACGTCAAGGCTGTATATTGTCACCCTGCTTATTTAACCTATATGCAGAGTACATCATGCGAATGCTGGGCTGGATGAAGCACAAGCTGGAATCAAGATTGCTGGAAGAAATATCAATAACCTCAGATATGCAGATGATACCACTCTAATGGAAGAAAGCAAAGAGGAACTAAAGAGCCTGTTGATGAGGGTGAAAGAGGAGAGTGAAAAAGCTGGCTTAAAACTCAACATTCAAAAACCTAAGATCATGGCATCCAGTCACATCACTTCATGGCAAATAGAAGGGGAAAAAGTGATAGCAGTGACAGACTTTATTTTCTTGGGCTCCAAAACCACTGCAGATGGTGACTGCAGCCACGAAATTAAAAGATGCTTGTTCCATGGAAGAGAAGCTATGACAAACCTAGACAGCATATTCAAAAGCAGAGACATCACTTTGCTGACAAAGGTCCATATAGTCAAAAAGCTATGGTTTTCCAGTAGTCATGTACGGATGTGAGAGTTGAATCATAAAGAAGACTGAGCGCCAAAGAATTGATGCTTTTGAACTATGGTGATGGAGAAGACTCTTGAGAGTTCCTTGGACAGCAAGGAGATCAAACTATTTAATCCTAAAGGAAATCAACCCTGAATATTCATTGGAAGGACTGATGCTGAAGCTGAAACTCCAATACTTTGGCCACATAATGAGAAGAACTGACTCATTGGAAAAGACCCTGATGCTGGGAAAGATTGAAGGCAGGAGAAGAAGGGAATGACAGAGGATAAGATGGTTGGATGGCATCACCGACTCAATGGACATGAGTTTGAGCAAACTCCAGGTGATAGTGAAGGACAGGGAAGCCTGGAATGCTGCAGTCCAAGAGATTGCAAAGAGTTAGACATGACTTAGCGACTGAACAACAACAATAATTAAGACTGGTTCACGTCAGTGTATGGCAGAGACCAACACAATACTGTAAAGCAATTATCCACCAAGGGAAAAAAATATGTTATATAAGTCTTAAGTGAATAAAGAAAAATGTTTAACTTTTAGTATCAACTATTAAAAACTTTCAAGTGAAAAAAGAATGAATGATGCCCCACAGTAGATTTTTGTAGCCTCAGTGCTGTGGTCCCGCCCATTAAGGTTTCTGTACTCAAAATTATTGAAACTACTGACTCTGTCCAAGCAAATGGTAGATATTTTTCTGTAACAGATTTGACTAATACATTCTGTTCAGTCTCTATTTCAAAAGTCTCTCAACTGTAGTTTGCCTTCACCTCCTAAGGTACATGATACACTTTACCTGGTTATCTATGGAGCACATCAACAGTCTTGCCATCGCACACAATCTTTGCAAAATGATCTTAACTGCATCCAGCTTTTTCCAGGGGCACAGATATGGCTTTATACTCCTGACATCCTCTTCTGAGGCTACTCACTGCTGCTGCTGCTGCTGCTGCTGCTGTTGCTAAGTCGCTTCAGTCATGTCCGACTCTGTGCGACCCCATAGATGGAAGCCCACTAGGCTCCTCTGTCCCTGGGATTCTCCAGGCAAGAATACTAGAGTAGGTTGCCATTTCCTTCTCCAATGAATGAAAGTGAAAAGTGAAAGTGAAGTTGCTCAGTTGTGCCTGACTCTTAGCGACCCCATGGGCTGCAGCCTACCAGGCTCCTCCATCCATGGGATTTCCCAGGCAAGAGTACTGGAGTGGGGTACCATTGCCTTCTCCGAGGCTGTTCACTAGGCACATTTATTCAGGATGAACACAATCACATAGGGAGCTCAAAAAGGGGGCTAGGCCATTGCCTCACAAACAGTGCAAGACCCCACTACCTCTGTAAATTCCTGAAAATTATTTGGTAAACGGAGGACCCCTCCATACCTGACACTGTCAAGAAATAGTTACGAATTCTCAACTTCCAGTGTTAAAACAAGCCCAGTATCTTTTAGGCCTTTTGGGTTCTGGCGGTTACGTACTCCTTATTTACAATTTTTCCTTTAGCCCATTCATGCAATTATTTGCAAATCAGCCCACCTTGAATGGAGCCCCTTCCAACAAAGGCTCTAGATTCTGTCAAAATTGCAATACAACAGCCACTCTCATTAGTGCCCCTTGGCTAGACTCCTTTCACAAAGAGAAGCTTTAGCAACCTTCTCTCATGCCTCCTGGCTTCTCTGTCCATGGGATTTCCCAGACAGGAATACTGGAGTGGTTTGCCATTTCTTTTTCCAGGGCATCTTCCCTACCCAGGGATCAAACCCGTGTCTCCTGCTTGGCAGATGGATTCTTTACTGCTGAGCCACCTGGGAAGCCCTCAGGCCACAAAGAGTGCCATAATCAACTTCAGTTAAATGAAGTGTCATACACTTTTGTCATCACTCAAACACTGGGGTGAATTATCATGAAGAGTCTGACTTCGCTTTTTTATGTTTGCGGACAGCTTTTAGGCCTCAACCCTCACTCTCCCCTTGTACCCCCTCATCTGGGAAAGCTAGGAAGAAAGCCTCAGTGCTTTCTCCCTTGGTGATGGCAAGACTTTCAAACCACAAGCCCCCACCTGCACGCAGGAACTGTCACCACAGCCCCAACTCTAACTACAACTAAAATCCCCAGCCAGTCTTTCTTTGCTCTCTCAAGCCATTTTTGGACCAACTCGGGAAGTCTGGCTGTTCTCCCCAGAAAGCTCCTTAATGGAATAAACATTTTCAAACCCTCTTACTGTGCATGTGATGTCATCAGTCTGGACGTCTGGACCAAATTTGGGATGGAGGCTCACCCTACACGATGGTCACAACATATGTCTGCCATGTCTCCCCTCCTGGTCTCAAGGTAACTGCTGCAGCTGCAAACAACACAACCCCATCCTGGCATCCTAAGGATGAGGGCTCGTGGAAAAAGGTTTGCACTTTATTGGTCCTCTATCTAATCACAAAGGAAAATCTTTCCCTGAAACTCCCAGCAAATTTCCTGATATATCTCACTGACTAGCACAGGGTTACATGTCCACCCCTAAGTCAATCACAAGACCCTGCCCAGGGTTCATACGCCACTGACTAAGCAATGTAGAGGTTCTGTTAGCAAGGAAGAAAGTAGGGTTTGCTGTCCTAGGAATGTTGACACTGTCCATTTTCAGATATGTAGGATTTTTGCAAATGGGTCAGTATATTTATACAATATTAACTTGCACACTATTTTTCTGATTGGCTATTAGCTTTATCAGCTTCACAAAATGAACTGGGGAGCTGCCCATGTTTTTCTATGGTGTGGAATATATATCTTTAACTTACAATATGCATCTTTAATATACTTTTAAGAGTTATTATACTCCTTCATATATAATACAAGAATCTCACAACAAGGAATTGTTCTTGGATATGAACCAAAAGTAACATATAAATGTTGGTCGAATCTCTTTGCAGCTATATTTATAAATGAGATGGGTCAATAGTAATCTTTTTGGTACTATATTTTTGTCATCAGATATTATATAATAATGGCTATACAAAATGATCTGGGGGAGTTTTTCATATTTTTCTATGGTTGAAATGGCATACATCATAATTACCTGGTTGTCGCAAAGAGTCAAACACGACTGAGCAACTGAACTGAACTGAACTGAAAGGTTAAATAGGAATTAACACAGAATCATTTTTGTGCTTTTAATAACTGACTATACTATAACTGTGTATTTATAAATTGGAGTGCCCTGAGACTCAGTCCTCTATTTTCTATTCTCCTCTCTTCCTAGGAGATCTCATTCAAGTCCTTGGTTATTAAGTACCATCGATTTCTTCCGTGTGCTCCAAACCTGTATATCCCAGAAGGCCTGCTTGATATCTCTAGTCTGGTCACTAAAAGACATCACAAACCACATCTCTGAAACAATTGCTCAAACTTAAAAACTAGGGGTCATCCTTGTCTCCTTTTTTTCCTCTTAATCTTTACAACCCCCATCCAAACAATCTATAATATCTCTCAATTTTACTTTCAAAAAGTGACTCTATATGCGTTCAATAGCTACAAGTTAAGGGAAGAAAAATGTATGGATCTTAAGTTTAAGAGAGATGTCTAGGTTGGGAATACTTCGACTTGTGGTGGATGCAAGTAGTATTTTAAAGTATAGAGAGGCTTCTCTGGTGGTCCCGTGGTTAAGACTGTGCACTTCCACTGCAGGTGATGTGGATTTGATCTCTGGTCAGAGAACTAAGATCCCACATAAGATCCCATATGCCCCACAGTGTGGCCAAAAATAACAATAAAATAAAATAAATTAGAAAAAATAAAATTGTGCAATTGGGCCAAGATGGCAGAGTAGAAAGACCCTGAGCTCATCTCCTCTCACAGGCACATCAAAATTACAATGATTTAACAGCACACCTATCAGTGAAAAAACCCAGAACCTACAAGAAAAGATAATCTACAACTAAAGATATAAATAAGAAATCACAACAAGAGGGGTATGAAGGGTGAAGTCCAATATAGTCAAGTCTCATCCCCCTAAGTGGTGACCCACAAAAGGGAGAATAATTATAACTGCAAAGGTTCTCCCCAAGGAGTGAGAGGTCTGAGCCCAACATTGGACACCCCAGTCCAGGGGTCCTGCATGGGGAAAGATGATTCCCTAGAAGGTTTGGCTTTGAAGGACAGCTGCGCTCAATTTCCAAAGACAACGAGGACTGGAGGAAATAGACTCCACTCTTAAAGCGTGCACCCAAATCTTATATGCTCCCGGACCCAGGGCAGAAGCACTAATTTGAAAGAAGCCTTGGTCAGACCTACCTGCTGATCTGGAAAATCTCCTGGAGAGACAAGAGGCAACTATATCTCACCCTGGGGACACAGACACTGGTGGCAGCCATTTCCGAGAGCTCTTTCTACCATGTGGACGCTGGTGCTGGCAAGCACCATTTTGGAATCCTCCCTCTAGCTTATTAGCTTCAGGACCCAGCCCCACTCATGCCCAACAGCCCATAGGCACCAGTACTGGGATACCTCTGGCCAAGCAACTAACTGTGAGGGGGCACAGCCCTATGCACTAGCAGACAGGTTGCCTTAAGATCCTCTGAGCCCACAGCCACCCTTAGACTAGGCCCTGTCCATGAGAGGGCCCAGAAACAGGCCCCACACACCAGTGCACATGTAACAGATCAGGGACCATCAGGTTCCTGTGGCCAAAGATAGTGGGACACAGCTCTACCCAACGGTGGGCAGACACCAGCCCCAGAATCCCAGGCCCTGCCCAGCAGCAAGCCTGTTCTAGACTTTCCCTCCAGCATGCGGACACTAGCTCCATGAAAATCACAGCCCCCAACCTATGTACCCAAGTCACACACCAGCAGGCCAGCTCCAGCCCTAGTACTAGATGGGCCCAGGCCCTGCCCACCAGCAAGCCTCCTCTAGCCTCAAGACAAGCCTCACCCCTCACAGGTGAACACCAGCCCCAGGAAAACCATAGTCCTGAAGCCTACAGACCCAGGTCAATCACCATCAGGACACAACCAGCACTAGAATCGACTGGGCCCTGGTCCCACCCACAAGCAGGTCAATATAAGCTTCAAGACACTCTGGGTCTTGCTGCCAGCTGTGTCAGGAACCAATTCTGGGACCCCCCCACCCCCCCACTCCCCCCATCCCCCCACTCCCTCCCCCCCCCAGCCAAGGCCCTGTAGACAGATCCCAGGACCTGGCTTTACCTACCAACAGACTGGCACTAGATCTGGCTAGTAAACAAATGGGACCTGCTGCTGCTGCTGCTGCTAAGTCGCTTCAGTCGTGTCCGGCTCTGTGCGACCCCATAGATGGAAGCTCACCAGGCTCCCCCGTCCCTGGGATTCTCCAGGCAAGAACACTGGGGTGGGTTGCCATTTCCTTCTCCAAAGAATTAAAGTGAAAAGTGAAAGGGAAGTCGCTCAGTCGTGTCAGACTCTTAGCGACCCCATGGACTGCAGCCTACCAGGCTCCCCCGTCCCTGGGATTCTCCAGGCAAGAACACTGGAGTGGGTTGCCATTTCCTTCTCCAAAGAATTAAAGTGAAAAGTGAAAGGGAAGTCGCTCAGTCGTGTCAGACTCTTAGCGACCCCATGGACTGCAGCCCACCAGGCTCCCCCGTCCCTGGGATTCTCCAGGCAAGAACACTGGAGTGGGTTGCCATTTCCTTCTCCAAAGAATTAAAGTGAAAAGTGAAAGGGAAGTCGCTCAGTCGTGTCAGACTCTTAGCGACCCCATGGACTGCAGCCCACCAGGCTCCTCCATCCACGGGATTCTCCAGGCAAGAGTACTGGAGTGGGGTGCCACTGCCTTCTCCAAATGGGACCTAATTAAATTTAAAAACTTTTGCACAGCAAAGGAAATCATTGACAAAATGAAAAGACAGGCTACTGAATGGGAGAAAATATTTGCAAATGATATGATCAATAAGGGGTTAATATCCAAAATATATAAATAGCTCATACAACTCAACATCAAAAAACAACCCATTCAAAAAATAGGCATAAGACCTAAATAGTTTCTCCAGAGATGACATATAGGTGGCAAACAGACACATGAAAGGATGCTCAACAGTGCTCATCATCAGAGAAATGTAAATCAAAACCATGAGCTACCACCTCACACCTGTCAGAATGGCCATTGTCAAAAAGGCCACAAATAAGAATGTGGAGGAAAGGGAACTGCGGTACATTGTTAGTGGGAATGTAAATTGGTGCAGCTACTATGGAAAATAGTATGGATGTTTCTCCAAAAACTAAAAATAGAACTACCAAACGATCCAGCAATTCCATTTCTTGGTATATATCCAAAGAAAATGAAAACACTAATTCAAAAATTGACATGCACCTCAATGTTCATAGCAGCATTACCTACAATTATTTACAATAGCCAAGATATGGAAGCAAGCTAAATGTCCATCAACAGACAAACTGATAAAGAAGATCTGAGCTACACACACACACACACACACACACACACACACACAATGGAATACTACACAGCCAGAAGAAAGAATGAAATTCTGTCATCTGCAACAACGTAGGTGGACCTGGAGGACAGTATGCTTAGTAAAATCAGTCAGAGAAAGTAAAATACTGTATATTGTCATTTATATCTAAAAAACCTGAAAACTAAGACAAGATAGTCAATGTAAAAAAAAGAAATAGATTCACAGATACAGACAACAAACTAGTGATTACCAGTGGTGAGAGGGAAGGGGGAAAGGCAAGATAGGAGTAGGGGATTAAGACGTACCAATTATTATGTATAAAATAAATAAGCTACAAGGATATATTTATTGTACAGCACAGGGAACATAGCCAATATTTTATAACCATAAATGGAATATAATCTATAAAAATGTTGAAGGACTATGTTATATACCTGAAACTAATATCATATTATAAATCAACTCTCTCTCTACATATATGTGCATATATATAACCAGACAGGATCTGGGGCTGCAACTGGGCATAGACTGTTAAAACTATCACCCCACCATTACCACTATTATGACTTCTATTAGCAGCAACTATGTAATCATTGCAATAAGAATTAACATATTCTAAACATTTTCATCTTCACAACCTTATAAGGTAGATCCTACCTATATTCCCATTTTACAGCTGATGGGGTTGAAGTCCAGAGAAAACAAAATAACAGTATAGGAGTGAATAAGCTTATTCAAGGAGAACATATAGAATGAAGAGGAGGGGTCTGAAGACAAAACTGGGAAAATACTAACTTTGGAGCCGTGGGCAGAGAAGAACAAACAGTTGAAAGAAACAGAAAGATAAGCCAGAGGGACAGGAGGAGCATCAGAAGAATTTGATGTCACAGAAAGCAAGATAGGATAGAGTGAGTGCCAAGGAGGGAATGGTCAAAAGACTCAAAGCCTACTGAAAAAAATCACATAAAAACTATCAAAGTATCCACTTGCTTTTGTAGTGAGATAGTGACTATTGGTGACCTTATCAGAGATTTTTCACTAAAGTTTTTGTAGGGTGAAAACCAAAGTGCAGCAGGTTGAACGGTAAAGGGAGCATCGCGAAGTGGACCTAGGATGGACTACTCTAATGAGAAGAAAGAAAGTCCAGGACGCAGGTTAGAGGGAGGAAATTATTCCAAGCACATAGGGAACCTGAACAGGCTTACTGTCTGGGAGAAAAATACCCAGTAGCACAGGGGTGGTGCAGCCCGGCTGAGATGCAGGAAATACGGGGGTTGGGGGGAGGGGTGGGAAGACGAAGTGAAGTCCCTGAAAAAAAGGAATAGGAGGAACTGGGATCTAGAGCTTGAAGATAGGGTTCAGCAAGGAAAACCAAGGGGCTTCATGGCTCAACCACTTGATTTTGACTAGCCGAAGTCCAAGGCTGTCTGCTTTAGGATTAGGGAAGAGTATAGACAGCTTGAAACCTTATAGAAAATGTGAGATAACGGCTGACGTAAAGCGAGAGGGCGCTGAACCAAAAGACCCCACCCCAACCGCCGACCCCCGCGCCCGGCCCACTGAAATGACTCCCAGATTCGAAATTCTTTAGTATCCAGGTGCTTTAGAATCTCTTGGGAACGCGAATTCACTGTGCGGCACACTGCAGTCACCAGCCAGCCCGCCCTGTAGGGGGCGGTGTGCCAAGGCAGGTGCATCGGCGGTGGATCCAGGAACAGGCGCCCCACTTCCCGTCCTACAGGAGGCGCCATGCCGAGGACGGGGGTTCCCACCATGCCTTGCAGCCTCACTCGAAGCCCACAGTTTTGATGCGTCACGCCGTGTGAGGAGCCACACCACTCTTCGTTAGGGGACTCGTGGGTGTGAGGGGAAGGAGGCGAAAGAGGCCAGGACTGAGCTAGGGCTGAAGGAGGACTGAGTGAGGAGCCGAGAGGCGGATCGGTTTAGCGGCCATCTCTCACCAGAGCTGCTGCATCTCCGCAGACTAGGCCGCGGAGGTCATGGCCTTGGACGGCGAAGATCCCAGGAGCGGTTTTCGCCACAGAGACGTAGTTACATTCATCAACCAAGAAGTACTCAGTAACGGCGGCGGCCCAGATTTCTACATGACCTACCGCTCGCGGCCCTGGAATGAGATCGAGGACGAGCTGCAGTCCGTCTTGGCCGACATACATGTACCTCTCAACCTCAAGAGGGCCTGTGCCTGGAGCGCGCTGGCCTTGAGCGTGCGGGTGGCCACGAGGCAGCGAGAGCAGCAGGCCCGCCGCGTCCAGCGGCTGCAGGAGCAGGTGGAGGAGCGCGAGACGGCCACCTGGGCCCTGGCCTCGCAGCTGCAGCGTCTGCGCGAGGAGCGTAAGCAGGTGGTCATGCAGTTGCGCCGCACGCGCCAAGACCTGCAACAGGCGCTGAGCGAGCGCGAGGCCCTGCGCGGGCAGCTGCTGCAGGCCCAGAGAGCAGTCAGCTCTCGATCCCCGCAGCTCCGGGCTGACACGTGGCCCGTGACCGCTGAGGAGCGCAACAAGTTGCTGGTCGCGACCTCGCAGCGAAGGCGGCTGGAGGCCCAGAGGGAGGAGGCGCAGTATGCTTTGGCAGGCGGTGTGCAGTACGTGCAGGGGGCCCAGGGTCCCTGGGCCCAGGTTGCTCAACCCCCAGCTCCCATGCCATGCCCCAGGCACATGCCATACCCCATGCCATTCCCATACCCACCACCTCCCCCACCTAGGGTACTCTCAGAAGCCGAAGGAGCCGCCGCCACAGCAGCAGCATACCCGGCCCCCCAGATGCCTGCTCCGGTGATGTGTGCACCTGCTATGTGGCCTGTAGTTGTGTCCCAGGAAGAGGTAGCCCTGCCGTGGTACCAGAGGGTCGAAGGCCAAGGGGAAGGTCCCCACTTCGGAAACCCCGTGGGGCACTTCCAAGTTGACCCGATGTATCAACAATCTCAGGATCGGATGCCCAGGACTCCAGATGGTAAGAAAGCCTTTGAACCCTAGGAAGAGGGATCCTCAGGAGGAGGGATTGGGACTGCCTAAGGTACAGAATGGGATTAACTTTTCCTGATGTTTGGCTTGCGATGAATGCAAAAAATCTAGATACTAACTGAGGTGGGAAGTCTTGCCCCAAAGAAGCTCCTCACTGGATTCAGGGATGTAGAAAAAGAATGGAGACATATTCTAAAGAGAAATCAATTTCTGGAGGTCCCCTTCTGATCAAAAAATTTTATTTACATCATAGAAAATTTGAAAATCCATAAAACAAAAATTTTCATTATCCTACCAATGACCCATAACCATTTTAACACAACAATATGTTTCTACATATGGATCTCTTCCCCTACTTTCATATTATACATGTATACATGTATATATGTGTATTGTTTCAAAGAAAGATGAGATTCTAATGAATATGTTAATTTTTAAAGGAAAATTTCTCCAATGGCATTTAAATTCACAGGTGGTAGACTTGATGGCTGCTACCGATTGGTTGACACCTTAAGGTATATGGGCTGATGTGATTAAACATTCGTTTTCTCCTTCCTATATTTTTCTTAGCCCCTCTCTCCCATGATACCAGGTCTTTGGCTGAGAATAACTGTGCTTTTAGAACATAAGATACGTTTTATTCTAGGAACACTGCTTTTCCTTGAGAATACTATCGTTATGCTGTATACTGCAGCCATGTTCATATTTGTTCCTTGATTTGTTTTTATAACATTCATTGGTTTGGGCCTGTTCTTTGTGTCTCTAAACTCCAGGATCTTCATCTGAGGCTGAAGGAAGTCCAGCTCCCTATGTGTGAATCACCACGAAATGCCCTTCCAGCTCTCAGCAGCCTTCGCCTCAGTGAGATCTCAGCTGGCTGGAGCAGAAAAAAAAAATGAAGAATCAGAGGAAAGAAGACATTCTGACACACATCTTGTAACAAGGGAGGGCAGACAAGATTTTGTTAAGCTTAATGAATGACAAAGTTTCAAAGAGGGGTGGGAGTGTAGTAGTGAATTTTAGGGATTTAGCAGGTTTGTCAAATTGCATTCATTAATTCATTGAACAAGCAGTTATTGCCTAGCATGTACTAGTAATTACTACTGTATGTTGTTATCTGGTGCACACATTTTAACTCAATTGGATGCAAGAGGCTACATGACAGGAGAGAGCCTAATTTGGCATATCAATTGTATCAGGTATGACTTCTTTGCCTTACATATAGTGTGGCCTTTAAGTAAATCCAATTGAAATAAAGTCAAGATTCATTTCTACAATTCTGGGAGCAAAATCAGACTTTCATGGAAGAATTTGAATGACTGAACTGCTCATCACATTAATCCCAGTGGAAATAAATGAGCAGGGGCATATATTGGGAATGTAGCCTCACAAAAGTACAAGCAGTACTTTTCTCATACTCCTGCTGATTCCCCCCTGAGAAGGGCAACTTTTCCTGGTTTTCTAAAAGACCACTGGGTTGTCTTGCTACACACTTAAGCCCTCAGCCTCAGGCTGCTCCCATCCCAAGCCCTTTTTCAGTCAAGAGTAGATGAAGAATAACATGTATTTTCTAGGACAGGCATTGTGCTATGAACTGTGCTTTCTTGAACTAAATTAAAAATAGAACTGGACTGGGATAGGCACTCTTGAGAATGCCCCTGGATCCTTCTCTTCCACTTGGTGTCTTCAGGTGCTCTGCTTCCCTGAGGCAGCTGCTGCAAGCCAGGGGGAGCCAGGGTCCACCCAGGGGCTGGAGGTCAGTTCAGGCTCCAGTCTGAACAAGAGGCGTCCTCAAGTTCCTCCAAGAGATTCCAGCTCACCAGGCTCAGCATTTGTCAGAGGTTTTCTGCTTCTAACTAGTAATAGAGTGTTCACTTACCTGCTGTGTCTTCTGCGCTGTGTGTACCGAGGGGCAGGTTTGCTCAGAAGTGGTGTTTTAAATCTGCCTCTTCCCTCCATCCCACTGAGGTGACTAGAGAATTCCATGTCATTCACTATGGAAGGGCCCCTCCTCTTCCTGTGAGTTACTCAAGAACTGGGGGGAGGGACTTCCGTGGGGTCTTCAGTCCATTGTGATTGTGCCTGCTCCCCTCACTGTCTGTGTCCTTGAAGGTGCGCTTCTCTTCTAGTCCTGGGCCCGTGGGGCACGAGAGGAGAGGTGAGGTGAGGTGAGGAGGGGGCTTCTGCCTAGGCTGGGATGTGTCCAGCCTCCCTATCTGCACCAAGAAGCCATTTCCCTGAGGCCCTGTCTCCCAGAAGTGCCTTGAGCAGAAATTTCTGCCCTGCAGGGCACTCTCCCCTCCCTCCTATGCACAGTCCCATCAAGGTGCTCAGGATTCTGGAGAAGAGCCAGGCTTAGCCAGTTGGCTAATGTGGCAAATGTTTCCAGAGGCAAAAGGGGTGGAGTCTGGCTCCCTGCTTGGTGTAGAGACACATGGGGCAGAGAACAGACATGAAGCTGCCCCGCCAGCGTCCTCGCTCCCAGGGTCCTGATTACTGGGAGGCCTTGGTTATTCGGGAGGGTGCTGGGGAGGAAGGGGACCGTCGAGGGCATCATCACAAAGCTAAGTTTTCTGGGTTGGAGGCTGGTTCTGTGATACACTTGTGTATGCTGATTACTCCCTGGAATTCTGGGAGGACAGGACACAGATGAGATGGGAATATTATAGTACATTTTAATCTGGTGGTTCTCAATGCATGGCTTTTGAACCAGCAGCATCAGGATCAACTGGGAACTTAATCACAAATGCAAATCCTCAAGCTCTACCTCAGACCTCCTGACTCCAGAAGTTGTGGGGGGTAAGGGTCTAACAGGTGTTTCTGGTGCTTACTAAGGTTTGAGAACCTTTGTTTGTACCCAGAGTGTAATGGGAACAAATCACCCTGGATCCCATCATGGCTGGCTCACTTAAGGCTCCACAACACACTCTGATGTCCATTGGAATGTCTGTAGAACTGTAAGAAACCAGACTCTCCAGGTACAACTCTTCTGTAGCTCAATATAATCACCTAATGTTTCAGGGGTGACTTTTTTTCATAGCAACCTGCATGAATCTTTGGCCAGAATCATTAAGGTTGGCTGTGCCCAAGCTGGACACACGCAGGTAAAGGCAGTAATTTGTTTAAGATCCTGAGTGACGGGGCTCATACACCTGCTCTACCAATTACTAGCTGTGTAACCTAAAACAAGCTACTGAATTTCTCTGATCCCCAAAAAGTGTCGGCTGCCTTCCCCCACCATTGGGATCTCTGTGATGCTGGGGTAATGGGTATAAAGGGTGCCCATGGTGTGACTTCTCATACCACAGAGTGGCCACCATGTGACACTGTATGGCTATTATCCTCATTGGTGACAGCTCTGTCAAGTATAGGTATAATAGAGCCTCTATTAATAGTGCTTCACGGAGGATGTTTTACTCCCATTTTAACAAATGTGGCAACTCAGTAAGTTACCCAGAGTCATTTAGTTGGGAGTTGGTGAAGTGTGGGTTCTAACCCAAGTTGCCTGGCACTGAACTCCATGCCCTTTCTGCTATATCAGAACCTCAACCTTGTACCCTTACCAGTTACTAGCAGTTAACAGGGTCTGTCAATACCTTGCTGGATGTATCTGACTATAATGGAAGGACTCTGAATCATAGAGCCAGTCTGGTGGAGAGGGAAGTGAGTGGAGGTGGCCAAAGAGTCAGGGTTGGTTGTTGTGGAGTGTTGATGCTACAAAAGAAGGTGCTGGAAGGACTGTGGACATGGCTTCTAGGGGTGTCAGCCTGCTGAAAGTTACAGGGAGAGCGATGCAGAAAGCGGAGCAGCATAGGGTGGCTGCTACGCTCCCCGCCCCACCTCCATAGAGCCCCTTGCCATGAACACTTCTGTCTCATACAGCTGCAGAAGTAGTGGCTCCAAGCTGACCCTTCCTCTGGGGGCCTCTGCAGGCAGCGAGTGGTAAGTGTAGGGATGGGGAGAAGCCCCACTCAGGTGTTGCTGCTGCTGCTGCTGCTAAGTCACTTCAGTCGTGTCTGACTCTGTGCGACCCCATAGACGGCAGCCCACCAGGCTCCCCTGTCCCTGGGATTCTCCAGGCAAGAACACTGGATTGAGTTGCCATTTCCTTCTCCAATTCATGAAAAGTGAAAGTGAAGTCGCTCAGTCGTGTCCGCCTCTTAGCAACCCCACGGACTGCAGCCCACCAGGCTCCTCCATCCATGGGATTTTCCAGGCAAGAGCACTGGAGTGGGTGCATTGCCTTCTCCATCAGGTGTCGCAGGAGGCAACAGAAGACTGCTCCGTGATAGGTGTGCTGCATCCCTCTGCAGGTGAGAGCTGTGCCCAGTGCATGGCAAATGCCAGCTAGCCAGACTAGTGAGCAATGTTCAAGTTTTCTCTAATAAAAACAAGTTTCAAATGAGGGCAGAGCCCTGATACCTGGCAGGAGTGGAGGCTTTGTCCTCTCACCGAGTCAACCCTTATTTATGAGCAAGATGCAAGAGAGAACCAAGGAGATTCATAACTCACTCTCTTGGGAAATTATTTTCCTGAGGCCCTTTCTGACTATCAAAGGAAACTGGATTCACCAAAACAGAAGCAGGAAAAGCAATTGAAACCATGTACAATCCCCAAACCTGGAGGTAACTACTGTTTATAATGTATTTACATACACACACTTAGGTATATATAGAACCACATATTTATATACACCAAGACACAGTATGGTACATATTTTTTTGAAGCCTCCTCAACTGTAAAAGTAGTGACTCAAATTTGGATCCTTTCTATGGTGGGCTCTGCACCCCATATGCAAGAAGGTATAGGAATTGAGAGAAGTATTTTTTGGGTGGCAGAGCAGTTACAGATTACATAGAGATTTACCAAAACAGATTAACTCAGTACATATTCCTTTCCTGCATCTGTTTCTCACTTAGCAGTAGGGTACACTGTCTCATATCTGAATTATTTGAGAATGTAACTTTAAATGGTCATGTAAAATGCTGTCATGTCAGTGTTTCAATTTATTGTACTTAAGGAGTTCTCACTGGGCATTTAGATTGTTTTCAAATTTTCACTTCACTCTCAACAATACTAGTGTGCAGAGTCTTCTGTACCATGCCCAAGAATAAATATGAATGTGAAAGTCAGTCATGTCCGACTCTTTGCGAGCCCATGGACTATACCGTTCCTGCAGTTCTCCAGATCAGAATACTGGGGTGGGTAGCCTTTCCCTTCTCCAGGGGATCTTCCCAACCCAGGGATCAAACCCAGGTCTCCCACATTGCAGGTAGATTCTTTACCAGCTGAGCCACCAGAGAAGCCCGAGTACTGGAGTGGGTAGCCCATCCCTTCTCCATCTTCCCAATGGGTCTCCTGCATTGCAGGTGGATTCTTTACCAGCTGAGCTACAAGAAGAAAACCTAATAGTAAATATAATCATTTAAAAAATCTTAACCAGTTTGAAAGATCTTAGTTTGATTTGCATTTCTTTGCTTACATAGAAAGATGGAGTATTTTTTGAAATTACTTAACCATTTGTATTTCTTCTGTCATGATTTATTCATGTCCTAAGTGTACTCATGGAATACTCACCTTGCTTTTATTTCATAGTAAGGATATTAACCTAACCCTTTGTCATAATTAGGATGCCAAGTATTTTCCCTTGTTTGTAGATTATCTTTGTGTGTGGTGGCATTTTGATAGAAGTATTGGTACTTATGAGGTAGGTCTCAATGTATTTTTCCCAAAAATAATCAACCTAGTAGTTCAGCATCATTTTTCAATGTTCCAGTCTTTTCCCACTGATCTGAAAGGACCATCTTTATCAAATACCAAATACAGTGTGTGTATATATGTTGTCCATTAAATTGTTGGTCTATTATTATATCCATCTAACACTTGATCTGAGCTTTATAACACATCTTAATAAATGCAGTCAAGTTATCACTCATTTTTTTCTAAATTTTCTTGGTAGTTATCACCTGTTTATTCTCAGTTGAAGCTTTATAATTTAACTCTATTCCTGAGTCTCAAATGTACTTCTTCAACTGGATTCTGTGAGACTTATACAATCACTTCATAATTTGTTGCTCTTTTTATAACCTAATTTGAGTGGATTTCTGCTCCTTAAGGCTTTATCTCAGCCCTATGCTCTCTTCACTTCCTCTTTCCATGATCTTGTCTAAACATTTGACATCTATCATCTAAAAGGAAGAAGATTCCAACCTATATGATTTTTTAAAAGCTCATGTTTATGTGAGCTTACTTTGTAAATTTGGTGGCATTATCTTATTTAATTCCCTTTAAAACCCTACAAGATAGTAAGTAGAAGGCAGTACCATCTCCATCTTACAAATGGAGAAAGCTAGGCTTAGAGGGGTTGAATAACTTGTCCAAGTTACTTATCACCCTGATGTGTGTCAAGAGCAAGGATGCACATTCTTCTCTGATATACCTGCCATGCTATGCTATGTAGCATTTAAAAAGAAGGAAACATGAATATTAAATACTGTCTGCCATAAAGTGGAAAATCATAGCCGCCAGACTTTTGTTTTTGCAATTGAAGAGGACACAAGAAGCAGTATGTCATACTGAAGGGAGGTTGTAATGGTAGCATGCTTATGGCTTGGCTCTGAATCCCAGATGCATTCAATGGATTAATGGTAGGTGTTATAATGCAGGAATAGTACTCTCCACAGTGCCTGATGGATATCAACTCTAAGGTGTACATTTTTTTTCACATTTTTGAAAACAGTAGGCCTCTCACAGTTTAACAAGTATTTATCTTAGAACTGATAGCATCTTAGATTTGATAAAACAGGTACTGAGGAGTTAATGTTTAGCTATTACTACAAAAAATGACCACTTATCCATCAGCAAATATTTATTCAGTGTGAACCGTGTGTCAGGCACTAGAGACTGGAACAGCCTAGTAAACATTCCAGATTCCTGCTTTCATGAAGTTTACCTTCTAGTGGGAAGCATACATGAAATACAGATTAGCAAGTAAAATAGTATGTCAGATGGTAACGGCTGGTAAGTAATATAAGTGAAACAGACTAAAGGGGATGGGAAGTGGTGTAGGGGGGAACACTGGAGTGGTCAAGGACTGCTTCCCTTGAAGGTGACATTTGAAGAGACCTAAATGGGACTAGTGGAGAAGGCAATGGCACCCCACTCCAGTACTCTTGCCTGGGAAATCCCATGGATGGAGGGGCCTGGTGGGCTGCAGTCCACTGGGTCGCTAAGAGTCAGACACGACTGAGCGTCTTCACTTTCACTTTTCACTTTCACGCATTGGAGAAAGAAATGGCAACCCAATCCAGTGTTCTTGCCTGGAGAATCCCAGGGATGGGGAAGCCTGGTGGGCTGCTGTCTGTGGGGTCGCACAGAGTCGGACACGACTGAAGTGACTTAGCAGCAGCAGCAGCAAATGGGACTAGAGGATGAACCGTGAGGATAGCTAGGGGATCTTTCCAGGTAGAAGGCGGAGCAAACACAAGGGCCCTGAAGGGAAGACACCCTTGAGGGTCTTTGAGGAGTAGCAAGAGGGCCAGTATGGCTGGAGAGGAGGGAGTACAGGAGAGCAGATAAGGTGGGAGTGGAAGAGTTGCACATTATGGCTGGAAAATAAGTAGGCGAATAAGGGCTTCCCTGTTGGCTCAGCAGTAAAGAACATGCCTGCAATGCAGAAGACGTGGGTTCGATCCCTGATCTGGAAGATCCCTTGGAAAAGGAAATGGCAACCCACTCCAGTATTCTTACCTGGAAAATCCCATGGACAGAGGCACCTGGCAGGCTACAGCCCATGGGGTCACAAGGACTTGGACATGACTGAGCAACCAACAACAAATGTCAATCAGGATTTCTTTTTAAAAAAAATTGTTTATTTAATTGGAGGCTAATTACAATATTGTGGTGGTTTTTGCCATACATCGACATGAATCAGCCACGGGTATACATGTGTTCCCCCCATCCTGAACCCCCCCTCCCACCTCCCTCTCCACCCCATCCCTCTGGGTTGTCCCAGAGCACCAGCTCTGAGTGCCCTGCTTCATGTATCAAACTTGTACTGGTTATCTGTTTTACCTATGGTGATATATATGTTTCAATGCCCTCTCAGAAAGGCTCTAGATAGTACGAGGAACTGCATACTGGGACTCAGAACCACCCAGCAAGGACTGCCAAGTGTCATGGCTACACTGCACTTAAAGTTAGGGGATGGCTGGGGGGTAGGGATGACATTAATTTAGGTAAAGTGAGGAGACAGATCCATTTAGTCTCTTAAACACACTAATGCATGGTCAGAATGATTCATGGTGCAGAACACTTTGAGGACAGAATGATAATGATACGTGATCAGAATAACTAGATGAAGCTACTCTGAAGAACAGTGACATTCAGGGCTTAACATCTCTAACGAGGTGCAGCACAAACTGGCCTTGGTTTGATCTTTCACAACACACACTGCCACCACATTCACTCTTGCGTCAACTGGGCTGAACTAAACTCAAGTTATTTTAAGAATACTGAAGAACATTTATAGGGTGACTTCATGCAGGACACAAGAGTATAGAAGTCAGATTTCTGTAACCATTTAATGTAAGGTATATGTTTCTTTTTAATCTATTCTTTCTTAGAAGCCAAGATGCATGGTGGTGAAGAGCACGGTCTTTGAAGGCAGAGAGAACTGGGTTCAAATGTCAGTTTCATCACTTACTCTTTGTGGGACTTTTGTTAAGTAACAGCTCAAACCTCAGTTATCTCCTCTGTAAACTGGGAATGATACCACCCAACCTCAGAGAGTTGCTGTGAGGATTAAATGAATGAAATGCGTGTATACAGTGCACAGCACTGTAACTGCTCAATACAACTATAGCTGCATTTTCCCACTAAAAATGAATTGGGTGCCAAGATTTTTCCTGTTCACGCTCTCTTGAAATAGAGGGACTCAAATTTACACTGCCATCAAAAGACAATAAAAAGACAATAACAGTAAAGAGAAAGCAAAACGTTTCCTTAGAATTCTAAAGGCAGTTCTAGCACTTACAGTATACACACTGAACTTAAAAAAGATGGACCTCCACGCTGACTTTTTAGATAGACAGCAACATATATGCAAACACTCTACTTGCTATCTATAAAGTGCTTCTTTCAGAGGTTTTGTGAGGTGCAGAGTTATGAAATATATTCAGCTGAGAGAAGACAGACGACCCCCTCCCCTCAGTCCCACAAATGCAAGGTAAGGCCATTTTTTGACTGAATTAAAGCCCATTAAACATTTAACAATCAGAAAATGAAACCCCGTTATTCAGAACTATGGAGAGATCCAAAGTTCAATCCCTTCTCCCACCAAAAATGTCTCAAGTAAAAAGGAATGTGCGCCATTTAATCCAGTCATATAACATTTGAGCATTAGACTGGGTTATCAGGAATTCAGAGGAATTTTCAGAAAATGGATAGCTCTTCTTCTGCCCCTGTCAGATCCCTGAGGTGTTTATCTTGCTCAGAATGGAACCAATTTCAACAGTGAGTACAGTTTATCAATGCAGATAGATATATATATTAAAAGTACAATTATTATGAAGCTCTTAAATTTGATTTTTATATTTTCAATATCTTCTTGGAATTTTCATGACCATATAGGCCCCCATATTTGAGATGTCTACATTAAAGGTTCTAATGCCTTAATGACTGCCCTGTGTAAATGTGCAAACCTATGAGATTATGTAAGTCCTATTGACAATTCAAGAGACAAAAATTTGAGGAACTCAGTTATACAAACCAATCCAACCTCTAAATACTGAGATCATGGAATAAAAATGAAGTTATCCATAGTAATATAGATTGAATGATCTTTATTATATTTTAATCCACCGATCTAAAATTCACACATATCAGATGAAACAGGAGTGCCACAGTATGCTTTATTTTGTAGGTATTAATTAGTTCACTATATTGATATATCCAAAACTTTAGGTAGCAGCAAGCATCAGTTCTTCCTAAGAAGCTCAGGTGAAAATAATTCTTTATATTCATGAGTTCAAAGCCCCACTATCTGATCCACTGTTGTACTGACATAAAAATGAACCCAGTGAGCAAAGCTTATTGAACACTCAGTTCATAAATTTGGGGCTTCCTGTATTTTATTGGAATTGAAGCAGTTTTTGTTCTAACCATCTGATAATTTTATATTTTAGTTAATCTTAATTCTCAAGAATTAAACATGTTTGCTAATTATCTAAGATAAAACCATGATACTCATTGAAGAATTAATGTTAGTCTCCTACCCAACAGTAGGAGACTGTTTTAAATGAACCCATACTTCTAAATGTATCTGAATTTTCCAACCCATATACCTGGCAAGGTCACAAGCTGATTTAAATAACCTGGCTTTCAGACAATCATCTCAAAAATATTTATTGAAACGAAGCCACTGTTCTTCATGGTGCCATCACTCAGACTAAATAACAGCTAATCAACTGTTTTCACACACACAAAAAAAATTTTTAAATAAAACATTCTTTATATACTTAGCAAATTGAGGAGAGCTCAAGTCTGCAAGTCAGAACTAGAAAGTTCTAAGGGAAGTATAGTTGAGCATTCTGACTTTCTACTCCAGTTTGGAATATATGCTTTTGAGGTGCACATATAAAGATAGTAAAGAAAGATGTTGATGATTTTTTTTCTAATGAAAGTTTCCAGTCCCAATTATTGGCAGAGTTCTGGCATCACTTAATGGCAGCAATACAGTGGACAGCATCTGCACTGTGCTGAGAGGTAGATGGGGATCTTATCCTTGGGTTTAATAACAAACTTTATTTAAGGTTTAAGCCTAATTTTTTAATCCAAGAAAGTTTTTAAAGTGAAGACAGATCTTTGGAAGACGCTTGTTTTTTAGTTACATAGAGAGAAAATAGCTTGATAAACTCAGCATCTGCCTTCATGGGAATCATACAAATCACATGTGTGCAAAGCTGCACACTAGAGAGATACAGCACTGTGCTTCCAAATCACAGGGTGATTCAACAGCCTGGCCAGTCAAGCAGACACTGGGAGGAGAGGCCTCTAGTATCTGACTCCAGCAGCCAGAGCCATTAGAGGTCCCTACAGGGATACGAGTCTGTTATCAACAAATTTACAGAATATTCCTGGTCCAGCTTTGGCCAGGCAGCCATTTGACTGATGATACTTCAGGGCCCACTAGTTTCTAGAGTTAGCACTTGCTGTTATAAGAAAAAGAAACCAACACATTAAAAATTTATCAATTAGAACTTATTCATACAGGGGACAAGAGAGTGCAGACGGCACACAAAATAAAGCTTCATCTTGTTCTTTTTTAGTGGAGGATGAAGTAACTTTCTGAACAAGGCAAGCCTCCATGGGGGAAAAAAATTCTAATTCATAACTCTAAAAAAAAAAATTATAACCCAGGGAATTCCCTGGTGGTCCAGTGGTTAAGACCCTGCACTTCCACTGCAGGGGTCAAGGGTTCAATGCCTGGTGGAAGAACTAAGATCGCGCGTGGTGTGTTGTGCAGTATGGCAAAAAATTTTGGTATGAACACCTTAAAAAAAAAAGGGGTTGTAGATCTTATTTCAACCTTCAGCATAAATGGTAAGTCTGAGATAGTCAATATATTCCAAACTCTAGTAGGAAAAAAAAGACGTCCTTGTTAAAATAGAGTAGCCACTAATTGTAATTAAGAAAACAGCCAGACTTTTGCTATTAAATACAATATTGGGAAAACATTCCTTTCTTTCTAACTAGCAGAAAAATCAAGATTTAAATAATCTTGGGAAAACTAAGTCTGATGACAAACCAAATTTTATGTTTGCCACCAATGAAAATGAATTCCATTATGCTCTTGATTTTCTGAAGCAAGTTAAATTCTCCAACAGCTTTGATTTTGCAAATAATGTCAAAGAGGCAAAATACAAGTAACTGCAACATATAAAATTACCCTTCAATAGCAATGCTTTCATAATTGGAGTCAGAGGCTTAAAATCATTATTTACTAAAAAAGATACTGTAAGCCACAATTTTTCTTTCAATTACACTTTTACAAAGGAACAAAACATAGAAAAATAAAAAACAGAAATTGGTCCTAAGAGTGCTACTCATGCCCAAGTTAGCTAGCAACTCACTGAGGTTAATCTGCATATCCCAAACAATTGCACAGCATTTCCTGGCTTTTAGCCAATGGAAGACATAACTTCTGATAGCCAAAAAATAAAAATAAAAGAACCTACTAGATTTAATTGATTACACAGATTGATAACCAGTACGACTTTTCCTTCTTCCAATCATATAAGAGATAAAGACAACAATTATAAGGAAGCCCAAGGCCACACCCACTGCAACAGGAATAAGAAAGTTGAGGTCAGAGTCAGCAGAACATTCTTCAGCTGTCAGAAAAGAACAGACAGAAAGCAAGGAAAGGAAATTAGTAAGGAATGCAATTAAGCAGAAACAAGCAAACAAGAAACAAGCATTTTGAATGTATACATAGGTTAGTCTTTTAGAGCATTACCCCATCTTCTATTTTTACTATACCCACCCAAATATTAACATTTCCAACTAACCAATCCTCCTGTATCTCACTGTCACTTCATCTTTAACCACACCTAATTCCTCAGTACAAAACCATAAGTTAAGGGGACAACGGGAAAGGGTCTGAAACAAAGAAGTGTGCTTGCCTAATATGGGAAGACTTTATGCTGAATTGTCTAATAGCACCACGGGAAAAGAGAATAAAACCACCACCTGTGTATTTCCCCACTCCCTTCCTACCTTGCCACAACTGTTGTGAAAATATAAATAAAAATTCTGAATGAGTAATAAAATTCAAGTTAAAAAGATTTACGATCAAGAAAATGCAGTGTAATGTTTTTCATACAAGCATTAGGTAACTGTCAGGTTATATTATTTTTCACTGAGCAGTGGCCTGGAATAAAAGCAGAATCCAGTGGACACCACTGGACCACCAAGAAGGCTGTGCACACACGCAGTGTAGATTCTGAGCTCTGGATTGAGACAGAACTGAGTTTAAATCTTGACTCCTTCAAGTACTAGCTAAAGGACCTTGGTCAAGTAATTTAAACTGAGCTTCACTTTCCTCATCTATAAAAGGGGGATGATACTTACATTATAAGGTATCTAAGGATTAAAAACAATTATATTTCTAAAATATCTGATACACATCAGAAGGTCAACAAGTGT